>NC_061110.1:56679418-56720849 GCF_015104395.2 Macrobrachium nipponense | reverse complement strand
TATCTGTAAGCGTGCGCTTACCCACCTGGTACTGAGTCTGAGTTAGGCCTACTATGCTTAATTCATTATTGCTAATTCCCGAAAGTTGTACTCCGCACTTCTCAATAGGGAAGGCCGAAAACAACAAATGGTAAGTCCATAAATCCGTGATATTACGTGAACTACCGGAATAAAAAACAATGCAAATGGCTGATATTCTAATTTTACGGCATGTAAAGTCGGGCGTAATCCACCACTACTTATAATAGCTTATTGTATAAAAAACTATGGGGACCTGCTCTGATTTATTTGATACGGTCATGTGATTCATAGGAAATGACCCAACATCCCCCCCCCCCCCCCCCCCACTGTTTTGCTAGATGGCCCTAGTAACGAGTTCCCTGAGAAGCTATTTGCTTGTTCCTGCTTCTGAGCAGAGCTATTATTTGCTTGTTTCTTTTTGTGATAATGTGCATACTTCTGCTTGTTAACATTGGCAATGTTTTGTATGTTTTTAGCGTTACTTAGCTTCTGATGGCATAAAAAATATCGAACATAAGATTGACTTGAACTATTAAGAATTGAGCGTTTACTATTAAAACAGGTTATCCCTTCTGCGTTTTTATTAACTATATGTACTTGCTGTGGTTTACTTTCATCCTTTGCTAAAATTTGAAATAGTGAGGGATCCAGGTCAGCGCATTTAGACATATGTTTCTTAATTTGCTTATATAAATCTATTTCTGTGCTGTTGGGCAATAGCTCCTCAACAAAACACCATTTCAAGGCTTCTGGTAACATAACCGTTATGAATGTTAAGTATGTTAGCCTAATGAAATCCTTTACAGACATGTTATTCCTTGCAATCCAGCCATATTGCTTAAAGTTGAGTTGAGTCATAGAGATTAAATTTTAAGCATATAACTCAAAGAACTCAAGGCTAAAACTGCCTCCGGGACCTTGCAAAGGAGCCATTATTGTCCTGACCCGAAATAATGTTACCTCTAATTTATTCGGTGTACGGGTGTGCCACTTGTTTTTGTGTTTTATCTTATCACTACGGTTCCTAGCAACCCTATCAATGTATCTGTATAAATACAAACGTCCACTGCGTAAATGCATATTCAATATTTAATGTGATCTGTTACGTACAGAATTAATAGTGCCCCCCAAAATGATAAGATAACACAGAAAATATGATTAAAACAAAGTTGACAGAAACTCAAAGATGAAAAGCCCACAGGAACGAAGTCCCAATGATGTAGATAATTTCTGTAAGAAAGTAAGATTAAGAATGTCTCGTAACTGACCCACAGGGACAACGAATTCGACCTGCAAGGAAACACTCAAAGTTACACACACCAAATGAATAAAAAGTTGTACTTAGGTTTATATTTAAGAGGAATGTCTCGGTGTTATGATGACGACACGGCTTGGCTCTCCCGTCACTGCTAGGCGGGTGACCCGGCTTCTCAGCTTGCATTCCAATCGTGCATTGTTTGTTTGTTGAATGATTCGTTTCCCATTGCTGGGTTGATGAAGATCCGATGCGGAAGACCCGTCCTGTTTGTTTCTCGAAGATATGCAATGTTGAAGACGCTCAATAAACGATGATAGAACCTCTTGAGTGATTCTTAATGCAAGACATTTCTTACGGTTAGGAGGATGTTTGCATTGCCGTCAGAGACACTAAGTTGCTTGCAGATTCTTGAAGTTGCTTGCAGATTCTTGTGCCTCGCTAAGTTGCTTGCAGATTCTCATGCCTCGCCGGCGTTGACTTCTGATGTGTTACATATTTCTAAGATTCGTAATTCTTCGGATGGTATGGGATCATCTTCTCTCTTCTATTGGCTATTCGCTGCCACCATTGTTGGGGCTGGGCCTTCGTCTAACAAGGCGCCCCATTGGTTATAAGAACCTGCGATATTATACGCAAAGGTCACTTGGTGCAAGTCCCATCCTCGTTGGGGTATCATGGACTGCGATGATAATTCTAAGTTTCATTCAGTCACTTCTTCTGATGTAAGGGTTTAGTCATTTGAAACACAAGGTACAAAAATAAGATATATTCTTCTATCTTACATCGTGAAGAGATGTATGGAAGGTTTTGATATGTCTTCCATTGATGAGTGCCAGATGAAGTCTGACACAATTTGGTTTACAAGATCATAGGTTAGCAAACACCCAGCTCAACATCCAAACATACACACAGATGACATATCAGACAAAAGTCCCGTAGGACGGTTTTGTGGGTTTTAGGTCAACATGGTTTCTCAAGCGAAAACATTGCCGACGATTCACACAACAATGGATTTGATGACTACAGGTGCCTGCTAATTAGGACGCTGATACAACACGTCAAGGCTTAGTCAACTTTACTTTATCACTGCCTATCACACTCCTGCAAGCTCATATGGGACCCCTTGAGTCATTGGTTTAATTTAATCATAGTTTTTAGTTTTTGTATATGGAATGTCACATACATTCCTACATATATATGTAAACACTTACAAATAGAGCCAGTTAGTTAGATAATGGCAAATTATGAATAATAGCAAGTAAAATAAATCCAGGGCCCTTCAAGGGCAACTCTTTACCATTCCTTATGTACAGGCAGTCCCCAGTTATTGGCAGACTCGGTTATCGGCGATCCGGTTTTATGGCGCTTGTCTAGCGCCATAAAATCGGTAATTTATGGTGCCATAACAGGACTAGTTCTGGTTATTTGGCACTGTAAGGGTTCTTATGGTGTGCCATAAGGGTGGTAATGGTGCCAATAACTGGTTATCGGCACCATAAGCACCATTATGGCACTTATATGGCACCAGAAGTCACTGAGTTTCGGTTAATGGTGGTTTTTGCTCATCGGCACACCCCCGGGAATGGAACCCCTGCCAATAACTGGCGACTGCCTGTGTCCTTTTATATAATTCATAATTGTAAACACTCAGTATGCTTACATATAAACAACAACCTTTACACTTTAAACTGAAAACGTTATTCAAAAGACAATTATCTGTTTTTCTCTATATTTGTAACAAAAAATACTGCAATAATACACTTTTAAAAAATGCAACCTTTTTTTATTATCTCTCTCTAGTAAATGACAGTTCAGTAGGCAGGTAGGCTACCTGTGTTGACCCACGCCTTGCCATGGTTTTATGACCATTAATGTACTTTTATACAGCAAATTCCTTATCAGTTGTGACCATATTGTATTATCATACACAAGATAAAAATATGTAGGTTAGGTGTGAACTATAGACCTAAGTTAGTCCAAGTTACTACACTCATATTATCAGTTTGCAAAATCAGATAGGCTGTTACAGCTTTATATAAGATAAAGGTAATGAAACTTATTTCTGGGCTCAGCCTGTGAAATGTCCCTTAGCACACATTTCTAAGGTATAAATATTGCTATAATACCAGAGAAAAAAGCTAATATGGAAATGCCAGAATATTCTGGCTCGCTCACCTTATTTAAGGTGTCGGTATGGTTTCTGGGGCGAGTGAAACCACTACCAGAGGTCCTTTGCCATTTAGATTCATCCTCCTTCAATATCCCTCATCTGCAGAGGAGCCGATCTAAGGCCCACTCCCCGCTACCGTTACGGCTAGCCCCTCTGACATCATTCCTTTCGATAGCACGATCCACACCGCACGTGTTTTTTCTGCTCTGTGTTGTGTTCTCTTTGGAATTCTTCTGTATTCACCATGGAACGTCAAGCTTCTTCTGCATCCAAGTTAGGTACTGCTATTAATGTTTAACACCATTTAGGGACGGGCCTGGGCACGTTTTAACCGATTTATTTAGGTTTTTTATAGACGGCGTCCCATGAGGCACCGTCCCTACGTCGCCATTCGCGGCTCGCTCCTGCGTGTTACTTTGTTTCGTGCCCCATTTGGTCCCCTATACCGTTTGGGCTCAGTTCTTGCTTAGCAGTACATTCTTATGATTACGATGATGCATTTATTGACGTTTTATTCTATATCCACATGGGGGATGTTATCCGAGCTCATGCTCAGCTCGTAGCCTATGTCGTTTCCTTTCAGCTTAGAATTTCATGCATGCATGTTTATTTTAGTTGTCAGGTTACTTCTTCGTTAGGCACCCTTTCGAAGGACTATAGTTCTTCTCCCTTGTCCTCGAGCCACCCTGGCCGCCTGCCCCGCGTTTTTTCGTCACGGCATATAGGCTAGCTGCTCGGAGTCGCCAGGCTCATCCATCCTTCTCGGTTGGCTCGACCCAGCTTCTCCAGGACATTTCTCTTTCTCTACCATCTGAAATTCTCTTCCTTTCCCCCCGTGTTTTGATAGGATGTTTTTTTGTATTTCTCATGTTCACCAAGACGGCTTTGGCTGGCCTATAGGCCTCCTCTGATCGCATGGCCTTTCTCATCGCGTGGTTAACCACATGGCCGAGAGAGTTCCAGGCGACCGCGTATGAGCCACCCCGCGTCGGTCCATTCAGCCCCTCTCCCCTCACCTTGGGGGGAGGTATGCTCGCTCACGCTGTCTCAGGCAGCCGAGCCGAGCATCCTCCCTTCCCTTCCTCTCGCGAGGGGGACAGGGGAGGTAGCTGGAGGGATCTCGGTGAGCAGGTCGGCTCCATGCCATTCTCCCCAGTAGAGTAGGAGGGGACCCTGCTCAGCCGAGCCTCGGTTGGCCACCAGGCTCGGCTGGGCTCGGCTCTCCTCGGCTCTCGGGTTGCGTTCTCCTACCGCTAGTCACCATCCCCTCCCGCTCCAGTGGATCAGGACCCCGGCGCAGCCAGGTCCGCTTTAGTTTGGTGATACTAAGGCCTCCATACAAGGGTACGCTTTTACATACATGGTTTTACATTCATATATAACACCCGTTATCTTTAGTTTAAGCTTGGCGGAGACCCCGCTACCCCTCTGGGGATATCCACCAACTTATTCTAGTTTTAAGTTTTCGACGGCGGAGTTGTTAAACCCCGCCGTGTTAATTTTGGTCCCCTCCTGCTCCTCACCCGTTGTTCGGACTATTCCTCGCTCTGGCGCACGGAATAGGTGGTCTTCCTGATTCAGTGACTACTCTGTTCTCCGGCATCGCCGGAGACACACTGTTTCAAGCTGTTCTACCGATCCTGTCAGACGACTCACCACATTACATGGTTAAAGAGCAGGTAGAGACTAATCCTTGTTACCTTTTAACACCGGAACACTCCGGTGTTATGACATATCACTCACAGACTTAGTCCGGAACCTTAGTGATGATACTCATGTGTCATTTCACTTACAGGTCACCCATTGTTTGGAGTCAGGCTGTAACGCTGTGCTACAAGACCCCTGTGGGCACGAGGTCTGCCGGACCCATGCCACCTGCGCAATCCGATTCAACGAGTCTCTGGTGTGGCACCATAAGAGTTGCCTGATTTGCTACGAGTTCGTAGACCAGGTCTCCTCTGAGGTGGGTGGTGTTTCAAAGTCTACACAGTAATACAATGAGTACCAGTGACGGATATAGTCTTTGATATGTCAATTAACTTATGTTATAGTTTAATCTAAGTAGCCTTAAGTATTAATACTAACCCTCTCTTTCAGGGCGCCCAAGCAATCCGAGAGACTGCTATTGCCATCCTGAAGGCCTGGGTTGGTGGGTTTGGCCGCAATGTGACCAAGGGCCAATCCTACATCCTCTCCAAGGAGATGGCCACCCTCATCTTCCCCCAGCGGGAAGAGTACCTCCTACATGGACCCAGAAGCGGCGGCTCCCCTGATCGCTTCCATCCAGGAGGAAGTTGCTCAGCCCTCAGAGGAGGCGACGACGCAGGAAGTCGCCAAGGAAGTAGCTGCCGTAGACCTGGACCTCGAGCCCATGATGGTGGAAGGCATGGGCACAGGTAAGGATGTGAGTGAGGCAGGTACTGTAGGGGCTCAAGGGCTTTCCTTGATCCCATCTAGAGCTTCTTCCCCTTCTACTTCAACCTCTTTCCAGGGATTCACCGGGGGGATTCAGTCGGTCAGACCGAAGTCCGCCCTGGCGATCCCTAAAGTCAAAGGCTAGTGGACTTTAAAGTGCTGCAGAAGTCTCTGTCAAAGAGGTCAGATACTAGCCTTGCACATAAGTCTTCGGCTCACCATCCCGGAGCGGTCAAGGCTAAGCTGACCTATTCTAAAGGGTCAGTCCAAGTCTTCTAAGGACAGGGCTCAGCCCTTCCCCTCCGACCCTGAGCCATCAACCTCCAAGGGAGCCAGACCCAGGACTCCTAAGGAGAAGGTAGAACCTTCCCCCTTTGACCCAGACAACTTCTCTGCTAATATTTCGGCCAATATTATGCAGCAGATGGGTAGCATGGTCGGGAACTTGGTACAATCCAAGTTCCAGGAGATGTTTGTGCAACTCTCATCTTCTCTGGAGGAGTCAGGGCAGTCTATCCTGGCTATCTCGGATAGGCTGGTTACCCAGGAGAACCTCATTGCAGGTCTCCTCGAGAACGTGCTGACAGGACTTCCACAGTCCGGCCTGGCATCTCAAAGCTTACTCATGCCGGACTCGTCTACCCTTCCTGCCTTTACCCCGAACAAACCTTGGAGGGTTGCTTCCTACGCTCCTTATGTAGACGGCATGCTAACGATCGAGGGCTGCGGAACTCGAAGGATTGAGGACTTCGAGTTTCATCCGCAAGGATTACAGCCCCCTTTCATAGGCTATGTCCGCCTCACAGAAGCAGCTATGAAAAGGGAAGACAAGGTTCTGAAAGAGACGGTAATTCTCTCCCAGGATCAGGCGCAACAGGCATGGTTACGTAACTTAGAGGAGTGGCAGTGTACCAACACCAAGGTTACTGCTTTTAAAAGCCCCTTCACGATCTTCACTGTGGACGAGGAGACACCCATCCCGTTCACATCGAATGTAGCAGAATTGACCCTGCAAGCTGCGATGAAGGACGAACCCATGCCCCAGCTCCGGGAGACAGAACCAACCTCCCTCCTGCTCCCTGGAACTGACGATCACTGGGTGGATCTTCCGGCCACCTTTTCAGCTGGTAAGCTGAAGCCGGACTGTGCCATCACTCAATTCAGTGAGAGATTGCCCAGGCTGTCAGACAACCTCATCCAGACTGAGTACGACACCAGGATGAGGTTGTGCAGGTCCCTCAATTCCCTAGTGATGACGGAAGTATCGGCTCTAATCTACGGAGAAGGGCTGTTATTCAAGATCATTGCCAAGTCACTTTTGTACTCGATGCAATGTGACTTGTATGATTTCGTCATAGCTAGGCGAAATTGTAGGAAACATGTACTGGCGGAGGCCACCATCCGCCATGAGCCTAACAAGCTTTTAGCCTCATCCATTTGGGGCTCTGACCTCTTCCCGGCCTCTGTAGTGAACGAAGTTCACTGTGATGCAGTTAGATTCAATCAGAGTCTAAGGGTTCGCTGGAGACTGGTCAACAAACGCAAACCGGAGTCAGCTGGATCGAATCCAAAATCGAAGAAGAAGCCTAGGAAATTCCAGCCTTTCCAGGCTCCTCAACAGCAGACTCTAGTGCAAGCGGTTCCGGTATCACAAGTACCACAACCTTCCACTTCTAAGTCGCAGCCACAACAGCAGTTTGTGATGCTGACACAATCGCTGCAACAGGCACAGGCTTCGACCTCCTACTCTGTCTCCCCTGCCCACAACCCAGTTTTTGAAAGCCAGTCCTTTCAGCCTTTCAACAGGTTTGGCAGGGGCAGCAGGGCTAGAGGCGCCTTCCGCCAATGGGGCGGCGGAAGAGCCTCCAACCGAGGCAAGGGTTCCGGAGGAGGACGTGGTGCACGCCCCTCCTCGAACCAGTGAGAATCCCCAGGTAGGAGGGAGACTGTTCCTCTTTCGTCACCGTTGGAGGTTCAGCAAATGGACCCAAAGCATTGTGTCCAAAGGTCTAGGATGGAGTTGGCTCAAAGGTCCCCCTCCATCCAACACCTTTCATCAATAACCAACAGCGGAATTGGTAGAGTACTCTCAAGAACTCCTTCCAAAAGGAGTAGTGTCAAGAGTCAAGCATTTAAAATTTCAAGGTCGCTTGTTCAGTGTGCCAAAGAAAGGCTCAAACAAGCGAAGAATAATTCTAGACTTGTCCCGTCTGAACTTATTCATTTGTTGCGACAAGTTCCGGAAGCTGACCGTTTCACAGGTGCGGACCTTACTTCCCGTGGGGTCGTCACCACCTCTATAGATCTTACAGATGCATACTATCATGTTCCAGTACCAAGACACTTCTGCCCTTTTCTAGGCTTCAGACTAGGAAACCAGGCATTTTCTTTCAAAGTAATGCTGTTCGGGCTCAACATAGCCCCCAGGATATTTACAAAACTGGCGGAGGCAGTCGTTCAAGAACTAAAGTCTCAAGGAATAATACTAGTAGCTTATCAGGACGATTGGCTCGTGTGGGCCACAAGCATCGAAGCATGCCGCAAAGCAACGGTCAAAGTAACCCGGTTTCTGGAACACCTAGGCTTCCAGATAAAGAAAACCAAGTCCCGGCTAACACCGGAGTCCCGCTTCCAGTGGTTAGGCATTCAATGGGACATGAACTCTCACACTCTATCAATTCTGCCGTTGAAGAGGAGAGAAATAGCCAAAGCAACCAGGCAATTTCTCAAGTGCAAGCAGACGTCCTGGAGGAACCAAGAAAGAATCTTAGCTTCTCTCCAATTTGCTTCAGTAACGGACGTTCTTCTAAAAGCCAAACTGAAGGACATAAACCGGGTTTGGCGTTCAAGAGCTAACAACAGATCCCGGGACAAACTAGCCCCTATCCCAGCGATCTTACGAAAGAGACTCCGCCCGTGGACGGAGATCAAGAATTTGTCAAAGACAATTCCGCTCCAAAGGTACAGGGATCCTGGTCCCTACCATTCCGCCAGCTTCATATCAATGTACTGGAAGCTATGGCAGTGTTCCTCACCCTGAAAAAGCTTCATCCAGCCAAGAAATCTCATATCAAACTGGTGCTGGACAGTGCAGTAGTAGTACACTGCATCAACAAGGGAGGCTCCAAGTCGAGCCACGTGAACCATGTCATGATAGCCATATTTTCACTAGCAGACAAGAACAAATGGCACCTGTCCGCCACTCATCTAGCAGGCGTAAGGAACGTAGTAGCGGACGCGCTATCACGCTCAGTCCTGCTGGAGTCAGAGTGGTCCCTGGACAAGCAGTCATTCAGTTGGGTCTGTCAACTAGTCCCAGGGCTTCAGGTAGATCTCTTCGCCACTGAGTCGAATCACAAACTCCCTTGTTATGTGGCCCCCAACCTGGACCCTCTGGCCTATGCCACGGACGCCATGGCTATAGACTGGAATCTATGGGAGAAGATTTACCTCTTTCCTCCAGTGAATCTTCTCTTGAAAGTTCTGAACAAACTCAGGACGTTCAAAGGCCACATTGCTCTAATAGCCCCCAACTTGGGAGGGGGGGGGGCCCAAAGAGCAATTGGTTCCCACTTCTACTGGAATTGGGACTCCGCCCTCAACGGATCCCCAATCCCAAACTATCACAACTAGTGCAAACGCGGACTGTGTTCGCTTCCTCAGGAATTCAGAAAGCCCTAACTTTATGGACTTCATGATGTTTGCGGCACAAAGAGATGCTAATATCGATCCCCAGAACATCTTATTCTTAGACTCTGATAAACGGAAATCGACCTTGCGTCAATATGATTCAGCAGTTAAAAAACTAGCTGTATTCCTAAGGGACTCTGATACATAAACCATGACAACGAATCTGGCCATATCCTTTTTCAGGACACTATTTGAGAAAGGTTTAGCCGCTAGTACTATTACTACTACTAAGTCTGCACTTAAGAAGATCTTCCAATTTGGATTCAAAATAGATCTGACAGATTCTTATTTTTCATCTATCCCTAAGGCCTGCGCTAGACTCAGACCATCCGAGAGGCCCAAGTCTGTGCATGATTTTTAAATGATGTCCTTAAATTGGTCTCAGACACTAATAATGACTCATGTGACTATTTACCTCTCCTGAGGAAAACATTATTCCTTTTAAGTCTGGCCTCAGGAGCCAGGGTATCTGAACTGTCGGCTCTATCTAGAGACTCAGGTCATATAGAGTTTCTCCCTTCAGGAGAAGTGTTACTCTCTCCAGATCGTAAATTTTTAGCTAAGAATGAGGACCCACTGGATAGATGGAAAATTCTCCCACTTCCACAGGACCCGTCCTTATGTCCAGTTTCTTCTCTAAAAGCATAACCTAAGTAGAACTGCCCTAAGATCTTCAGGCCCTCTATTCGATAGGGAAAAGGGAGGCACCATTTCCTTAAAAGGAATTAGGCAGCAAATCTTATACTTTATAAAACAAGCCAACCCGCAGTCCTTCCCACGGGTACATGATGTTAGGGCAGTAGCTACCTCTATTAATTATTTTCAACATATGAATTTTGATGATCTGAAGAAGTACACAGGCTGGAAATCTCCGACAGTATTCAAACGCCATTATCTTAACTCCCTAGAAGCCCTTAAATTTCCAGCAGTGGCAGCGAGAAACACAGTTTCTCCTGACATTGCTTGAGTAGTAGTAAGTAGTTTAACTTAGATCTCTCCTTCCTACCTGCCTCGCTAACATTCTTGCCGTAGCTCAGCCATCATGTAGCCATAGTGTACCTTGGATGCCACATGTTGTATATAATTGTGATGTTTCCTTTTGTTTTGTTCCTAGGATTAGTCACAGTTTGCATTTAAGCCTTGCTGTTTACTATTAAGTATGTATTATTTTGTATTTTGATTTACCATTAAGGCTCAAATTGCTCTGTTGTTACTTGTTCTGTAACCTTGTTCTTAGATTATAGCAATTAACCTTAATTGTTTTTTATTATCCTATATATTACTTGTTTGCTTCCTTCTTTCCAAGCTTGTGTGGCCATTTCTCTGGTACTATTTCACGTAGCGACACAGGCTGAGCACAGAAAAGGTATTTTGACGAAGGAAAAATCTATTTCTGGGCAAGGGCCTGTGTCGCCCAGTGAATCCCACCGTTTTCCTTTTCACACTCCCCCCTTTTTTTTGGCCCAAGCTTGGGTGCTATCTGCAGGAATGACGTCAGAGGCGCTAGCCGTAACGGTAGCGAGTAGTGGGCCTTAGATTGGCTTCCCTGTAGATGAGGGATATTGAAGGAGGATGAATCTAAATGGCAAAGGACCTCTGGTAGTGGTTTCACTCGCCCCAGAAACCATACCGGCACCTTAAATAAGGTGAGCGAGCCAGAATATTCTGGCATTTCCATATTAGCTTTTTTCTCTGGTATTATAACAATATTTATACCTTAGAAATGTGTGCTAAGTGACATTTCACTGGGTGACACAGGCCCTTGCCTAGAAATAGATTTTTCCTTCGTAAAAATCCCCTTTTACTTACAGAATCCATTCATACTGTACTGTTTTATCATCATAATAAGTATGAAAAAAACGATCATCCCACCATACATAATGTTTACATTCTCAACTGATTTAACTTATTACTAAAAGAATTAGGTAATAGTTTTTAGTTGCTAAAAGAAACTAATATATATATTAATGGAATTATTATTTTTATACATATATGTAAAATGGAAGTACAAATATAAACTAACATGCTTTATGTTCAAGTAAAATCCCCCAAAATTGCGAAACCTCTGTTTCCCAATTTGTTTGTATTGATGTAAACATGCCTCATTTCCCCCACTCTCTCTCTCTCTTAGCACTGTACATACCTTTAATGAAATATGAATTACAAACTGTAAAACACCAGGAAGTTTGCAACACCATCGAATGAGTGTGTGCATATGTACATTGTACCATTTTTATAACATGAATTGACTCAAAGTAAAATTATAAAATATACCATAACAGTACACAAGAGAATGTTTTATTACTCTTGATATTTCATCTCTAATCACTACAAAAATATTTAAAATGCAGATTTCATATGTAGGCAAGGCTAAACAAACTGGTTGTACCAAGTTCACTGACAGCAAGGAAAAATGTGTGCACCGTTGCATTTATTTTTTGGTCTGTAAAACTAAAAGAAATTAGAAAGTACAGTCAAAATATAATCAAGAATACTGTAGCATAAAATATAAACAAAATACTGTAAGTGTGTTTGTGTGTGCCACTGTGTTAAGCTTCAATGTAAACCTCAGTTCTCTCTCTCTCTCTCTCTCTCTCTCTCTCTCTCTCTCTCTCTCTCTCTCTCTCTCTCTCTCTCTCTCTCTCTCTCTCTCTCTCTTGTATATCAGTACTGTACATATCCTTTAATAAAATACTCATTACTGTACCATAGGCATAAAAACACGAAACTAAACAAATACAGGAAGTTCACAACGTCATCGATTGAGTACTTGCATACATAGGTACATGTAATTTTTTGCTTTGTCTAATTTACTGTACCGTATTTCATTACAAGTTTAGTTGACTTAAGTATGATTATCACATATTATAACAGTACACAGGATAATATTTTATCACTTGATATTTCATCTCTAATCACCATAAAAATGTTTAAAAGCCTAATTTCATGTGTCACAGAATTAGTGTACATGTACTATGTACTTTTTTTTTTTCGCTCAATTTACCGCGCCGTACTTGATTACAAGTTTAGTTGACTGTGTTTATGGACCCTTGGTAAATTGCAGTCAGCATTCACCGATCCTTTTTTTTTTTTTGGGGGGGGGGGGGGGGGGGGGGGGGGGGGGGTGTTGAAAACGTATGTCCAAAAATAGCACTGGAAAATTCACTAATTCACAGATTGTTTTTGTAGAGCAATAGTCACAAATTATTGTATTTTCATTTTATTTATTACTACATACATTTTTTTTATAGAAAAATTATTGATTAATTTTCAGATATTAATATTAATGCAAAAACACCAAAATATCAATCAAATGTGAGGAAAATCCCTCAATATCAATTTGTTTCCATTGTAATATGTACTGTATAGAAAATGTTTCTCTCTCTCTCTCTCTCTCTCTCTCTCTCTCTCTCTCTCTCTCTCTCTCGTCTCCTCCTATCTCCCTCCCCCCCTTTTTCCCCCCCCCCCCCCTCCTCTTCTCCTGCTCTCTCTGTACTGTACATATCCTTTAATAAGATATGAATTACTATATTATAAACATAAAAACAAAAAACCAAACACCTTTCACGGAAAACCTAAGTGTTAAACTTGACAGATTCCATAATACCCAATAATCTTTTGATTCTTTGCTTGTAATACTAGCTGTCAGTCTCACTAAACAAGTGACGAACTATGGACTGTCCATAGTTCGTCACTATGGACAGTCCATCTCTTCGGAAGAGATGGACTGTCCATAGTGACGAACTATGGACAGTCCATCTCTTCAGAAGAGAGGCTAGTAATAACTTTAGGAGAAGGGAAAAGAAAAAATGGAGTTTAGCATTTTAGGAGAAGTGAAAAGAAAATATGGAGTTTAGCATTTTATTATTACAAAACTAACTGCAAATAACGTTACTTCCTGAAAGATACTAAAAATAAACAGGAATCAGAATTTATTGAAAATTATATAAAACTAAATTAATAATTAGCTGCATTATGTTGAAATAAAATAATTTACCAGTATTTAAAAAAAGTAGTTCAATGGTAAACCTTATTATAATAGAAAGCAACACAAGGAAAAATCAATTTTGCTTATACAATCATTGTTAACATTATTGAAGAAAGTACAAAGTACCTTGAATGTTTCATAAGTCAGTGATGCTGTACTGAGAATTTGTATACTACCTATCAAGTCTGTGCGGCTGAACAGGGCTTATTTGTGATTGCATAATAGTTAGCTCCTTTAAGTTTACGTAGGGATTGGGAGTCAAATGCATGATGCCGATGGGCGCATTTGAGGACCACGTGTTCTCTACTTCTTCCGTTTCTTTACAAAAAAGATTTTGTATTTTTGTAGCGTGGATCCCACAAAGCTCTCCTCAGAAATACCTCCCCAATTAATTCTTCTGTAGTCAGTATGGCTAGACACAGCCAACTGATCAGGCGTCTTTAGCAACTGATAGAGTATGGAATTTAGGCCAAAGGCCAAGTGATGGGACTTACAAGGTCATTCAGTACTGTAAGAGAAATTGACAGTTTGAGGGTTTGGAAGGTGTGACAGGAGGAAAACCTCTCAGTTGCACTATGAAAAAATTGCTTGAGAGGGTGGAAAATCAGATGGAAGAAAGAAAATATGTACATAGGTACAGTAAAAGGAATGAAAGAGGTTGCAGCTAGGGGCCAAAGGCACACTGCAAAGACCCTCAAGTGATGCCTAAAGTGCACCACGTGAGGTGCACTGTTGGCAATACCCCTACACTGATGGAATATCGTGTTGTTTTGTGTGAAGATGGCGGAAACTGCCGCAGTATTTTTAAACATGTTACATTGCTTGGCGGCAACTGCAGAGGGGCAAGTGTTCCTGCTCGTCTGGTGTGGCAACCCACATAAGATACATTGTTTCAAACTGCTACAGGAACCTCTCCCCTGCAACCTTCATGCTCGCCACGTCCTGTGTGGCCACACCCTTATCCTTCCTCTATCTTGCCTTAAAACCCCTCCTCTTTAATGGTGCCAAGCCATCCATCCACCCCTACCCCCAACCATGGGACTTGTCAAGGCTTCCCCTACCTCCCAAACCCGTTATCAGTCAGTCCGAGCTTCAACGTTCGTTACCAACATTTTCTTGAGGCAGCACAGCATTGCCAACCATTAGAGTTGTTTTTTTTTTATATCTCAAATATTCAGATAATTGATGGATCACTATACAGCATATTTCATGTTAACCCATTTTGCCCTATTGTGGAAACTGTTAAAACACCGTGTGTTTACATCTTTAGGGCATATGGGATTTCTCAGTGACCACTGTCAAAAGCAAATTCATTTTAAGAACACTACTAAAAAGTATTCGATCATTATGGGTTTTATTGGTATTAATGATTTTTTAATTCACCGTAGAATACCACAGAAATTTTAATTGTGTGCTTACATCTAAATGTGGCATTTTATCAATGTTGGCATCACCATTTCTACATACCTCTTTCACCTCGTGTTTCATTACAAGTTTAGTTGACTCATGCATATGATTATCACACACATGATAACAGTACTCAAGAGAACATCACTGTTGATATATCATCTCGTATTAAAACTATTTAATATAAAAAGGGATTTGACGAAGGAAAAATCTATTTCTGGGTGATTGGCCTCGTGTCGCCCTATGAAAGGATCCTTAATATCATTCTTTCTAGGTAAAATTAATCTAAAATTAACAGAGAAAAAACAAAAATTATAAGAAAATGTCAGTAAAACTGACTCGCTCACTCTTAAAAAGAAGTGTCGGTATGGCAATAGGGGCGAGTGGGAACACTACCACGAGACATTCACCAATTAGAACTTCCAATCAGAATCCCCACAAGAGAGAGCTGATACCAACGGCGATGCGGCCGCTACTACTACTACTAGAGGACGCCACGGACAACAGCGCCCCTAGCGGACATCCTTAATCTAAAAACATCTTGTCCTGCAGGGGTGGGTCAAACAATACAGGGTGGGTTTCATAGGGCGACACGAGCCAATCACCAGAAATAGATTTTTCCTTCGTCAAATCCCTTTTCTGGCTCAGCTCGTGTCGGCCTATGAAAAGAGTACCAGAGAAACAGACAAGATGGGAAAAAAGGAACAAATGAAAAGCAGTTGTAAAATGAGGGATATAATATAAGTAAATCAATTACAGCATATAAACCAAGTACTTAAGTCTAACTTATTCTAAACAGTAACATAAAAGAAAGTTAGTAATGTAAAGTACTTAAAATTACAGCAAACACAGTAAATTATAATAATGCAGTGTAATTTAACAAAATAGATTTGTTTACTTAGATAACTTATTTACAAAATATACAAACACATTGTGTCCTACCCTAGCATAAAAAAATAAGGTAGGTACACTGAAGTACATTATCAGTACAAAGTGTGGATGTCCCTAGCAAAAAAAATAAGGGACAATCCACTAATATGATTTCAGCGGCTAAGGCTAGGATATCCGAGTAGCATGGCGATAGGGTGAGGCATGTTGGATGAGGTAGGTAGAAAGGAGACCTGGATCTATACTACAACTACTATACAGTATCAGGAGAAACAATGTTTCCCGCTGCTACTGCTGAAATTTAAAGATTCCAAGGACTTTTATCTAATGACGTTTAAAGACTGTCGGAGATTTCCATCCAGTATACTTTTTAAGATCCTCAAAGTTCATATGTTGAAAGTAATTAATTGAGGTGGCTACTCCCCTGATGTCATGTGCTTTTGGGAATGAATCAGGATTGGCTTGTTAATGAAGTAAAGGATTTGCTGTCTAATACCTTTAACTGACAAAGTACCACCTTTTTCTCTCATGAAGAGAGGACCTGAGGATCTTGAGGATGTACGAGATAGAAAGGCTCTTAAAGTTGATACTGGGCAAAGAGAAGGGTCTTGCGGAAGTGGGATGACTTTCCAAGGGGCCCACCTTGCAAGAGGATCCTCATTTTTAGCCAAAAAACTACGATCCGGAGCAAGCAGAACTTCTCCTGAGGGGAGGAATTCCACATGACCCGCATCTCTGGATAGAGCCGACAGTTCTGAAATTCTAGCTCCTGACGCTAGGCTTAATAAGAATAATGTCTTTCTAAGAAGCATTATGAATGTACAAGACGAGTTGTCAGTATCTGAAGCTAGTTTGAGGACATCATTTAAGAACCATGAAACTGCAGTAGGCCTTGAGAAGGTCTAAGTCTAGCACAGGCTTTAGGAATAGACGTGAAATAAGGTTCAGTCAGATCTATCTGAAAACCTAACTGAAAGATCTTCTTCAAAGCCGATTTATGAGTAGTAATAGTGCTAGCTGCTAAACCTTTCAAAACAAGGATCTGAAAAAGGATATAGCTAGATTAACTGTCATGGTTGTAGTGTTCGATTCTTTCAGGAAGGATGCTAATTTTTAACAGCTGAGTCATATTGTCTAATAGTTTGACTCTCTCTTATCTGATTCTAGGAAGAGAATATTTTGTGGATCAATATTAGCATCTTTATTAGCCGCAAACTTCATGAAGTCCATAAAGTTAGGGTCTGAAGAATTCCTGAGGAAGCGAACACAGTCCTCATTTGTACTGATTGTGACAGCTTGGGATTGGGAATCCGTTGAGGTCGGAGACCCAATTCCAGAAGAAGAGGATACCAGTTGCTCTTGGGCCAGTCCGGTGCAATCAGAGCTACTATCCCTTGAAAGTCCTCAGCTTGCTTAAGACTTTCAAGAGGAGATTCACTGGAGGAAAAACATAAATTTTTCTCCACTGTCCCAATCTACGACAGGGCGTCCGTGGCATAAGCCAGAGGGTCCAGGTTGGGGGCCACATAGCAAGGGAGCTTGTGGTTCGCTTGTGAGGCGAAGAGATCTACTTGGAGACCTGGGACTCTCCGGCATACCACTGAATGACCCGTCGTCTAGGGACCATTCTGATTCCAGAGGGACTGACCGGGACAAAAGCGTCTGCTATCACATTTCTTACCCCCGCCAGGTGAGTGGCGGACAGATGCCATTTGTGTTTGTTTGCTAGGGCAAAGATGGCTATCATGACATGGTTCACATGCTTGGATTTGGACCCCTCCCCTGTTGATGCAATGAACTACCACTGCACTGTCCAAAAAACTAGCCTTAGATGAGACTTTTTCGGGGGAAGCAGTCTCTTCAAGGTAAGAAATACTGCCATTGCTTCCAGAACGTTTCTGTGGAGCTGGCGAAACTTGAACTGGAACCCAAGTACCCCTGAACCTGTTTGAACTGAGAATATCCCCCCCACCCGGACAGGGAGGCATCCGTGTGAATGGTTAACACTGGAAGGGATATTGAAGGGGTACCCGCTTGGCTAAGTTCTTTACTTTTGACCATGGACGGAGTTGATTGCGAAGGATCTGTGGAATTACTGACAAACTTGTCTCGAGATTTGGCGTTTGCTCTCGATCGCCAAACTCGATTTATATCTTTTAGTCTTGCTTTCAGGAGGATATCTGTCACCGAAGCAAACTGAAGGGACCCTAGGATTCTTTCCTGGCTTCTCCTTGATGTTTGTTTGCATTGAGAAATTGCCTGACAGATTTTGCTATTTCCTTCCGTTTGCCACTGGAATTTACAGATTGTGGGAAGACAAATTCCATTGGATTCCCAGCCACTTAAAACGAGACTCCGGGGTAAGTCTGGATTTCGTTTTGTTTATCTGGAACCCCAGATGTTCCAGAAAGTGAACTACCTTTTTGGTGGCTTTGAGACATTCCTCGACTGTTGGTGCCCAGATCAACCAATCGTCGAGGTATGCTGCTACCATGATTCCCTGAGTTCTCAATTGCTGCACAACCACTTCTGCTATTTTCGTGAATACCCTGGGGGCTACATTCAGACCGAAGGGCATCACTTTGAATGAGAATGTCTGATTTCCTAGCCTGAATCCTAGGAATGGGCGGAAGTGTCTGGCTATAGGGATATGATAGTATGCGTCTGTAAGATCGATGGAGCATGTGACGGCTCCACGCGGAAGTAAGGTCCTTACTTGCGAGAGGGGTAAGCATCTTGAACTTGTCGCAACGAATGAAGAGTTTAGCTTTGACAAGTCTAAGATTACCCTTCTTTTTGTTGAGCCTTTCTTTGGCACGCTGAATAAGCGACCTTGAAATTTTAGATGCTTGACTCTCGCAATAGCTCCTTTCTGAGGAGTTCCTCCGCATAATCTGTCAATTCCTTTGATGGTATTTGGCGGAATGATTTGATTGGAGGAGGATCTTTGATCCAACTCCAACCCAATCCTTTGGACACTATGCTCTGTGCCCAATTGCTGAACC
The DNA here is from genome assembly GCF_015104395.2 of Macrobrachium nipponense. Taxonomy (NCBI): domain Eukaryota; kingdom Metazoa; phylum Arthropoda; class Malacostraca; order Decapoda; family Palaemonidae; genus Macrobrachium; species Macrobrachium nipponense. The sequence continues at coordinate 56,702,007 of NC_061110.1, read as the reverse complement.
CCCACCTGTGACGGAAGAGGAACAGCCTCCCTCCTACCTGGGGAGCCTCATTGTTGATGGGCGGGTTGACCACCACGCCCTCCTCTGAACTGCTTACTCCTTGTCGCCCTCCCTGCGCCGCCACGCTGGCGAAAGTAGCCTCTCGCCCTACCTCTCGATTGTCTGTTAAAAGGGAGGGTAGCCCTGACCTTCATACGTAGGGTTGAAGGCCGGCCGGCGAGAGTGCGTAGGAGGTCGAAGGTTGTGATTGAGGAGACAGCAGGAGGATGGGCTGGTTCTGCTTAGAAGTAGCAGGTTGTCCCTGTTGGGTAACCGGGACGGCCTGAACAAATTGCTGCTGTTGCTGGTGTTTCTGGTAAGGCTGGAACCTTTTACCAGACTTCTTTGGTTTCTTACCAGCAGTGGGGACGGATTCTTGCTTCCTCTTAGATGAAATACCCCACCTAGCTCTAAGGCTCTGGTTGAGCCTAGCCGCCTCGTGTGTACTTCATTACAGCGGACTCTGGGAAGAGATCCGCTCCCCACATGCTAGAAGCCAGGAGTCTATTAGGCTCGTGCCTAATAGTGCACTCCTGCAGAACGTGCTTTCGGCAATTCCTCCTAGCTTGGAAGAAGTCGAAAGCATCCGTCTGAACCGTCTGAAGCTGGGATTTGGCCAAGATCTTAAACAGAGGTTCCGTGCCATACGAGAGAGCAGCCATCTCTGTTATGATCAGCGAATTGAGGGACCTGCCAAACCTAGTTCGCGCGTCAAACTCCGCCTGAATCAAGGAATCAGGCAGCCTTGGGAGCTTTTCGCCGAACTGGTCCATGGCGAAGTCTGGTTTGAGCTTACCAAGCGTGAACGTGGCTGGCAAGTTCTCCCACAATTCTCCAAAAGCTGGGAAGAGCGGAGAAGTAGACTCCGCCTCCCTTAGCTGTGGCATGGGCTCATCCTTGAGGACTGCCTGAAGAGTCGTCTCTACTATTTTTGTAGCGAACGGAAGAGAAGCCTCCTCTTCCGTCGCAAAAATAGTGAAAGGACTCTTATAGGCCTGGAGCTTGGTGTTTGTACACTCCCAGTCCTCAAGGCAGTGAACCCATTCACGTTGAGCATGATCCTACTGTAGAGAACATTCTCCCTAGAGATCTTGTCTTCCCTAGTAAGCGCCGCTACGGTCAGCCTAGCATAGCCAATGAAAGGCTGCGTCAAACCCGGAGGATAAAACTCGAAGTCCTCAATCCTTCGAGTTCCACACTCCGGGATAGAGATCATACCATCCTTAAACGGAGCGTAAGCGGCTACTCTCCATGGGTTCTCCATAGAGAAAAGCTGGTAGTGAATCATATGGTGGAAGCTGGGTGAAAAATACCAGCACTTGTTACTGGGGAGACTGGAAGGGGGAACCTGAGAGAGCCCAGCTACTCGGTCCTCATTCTCTCTAACTCTGTTAGAGAGATCTTGGATGGACTGGCCCGATTGAGACAGAGTGCTCGACAGTTGTGCGAACATCTGTTCAAATTTTGTCCCCAGGGTGGGCGGAGACTTGAGAGCCGACCATCTCGCCCACCTGTTGCATCACCACTGCTGAGAAAGCAGTGGGATCAAAGGTGCTGGGTCCCGCTCCTCCAACCGGCGTTACCGGAGTGGATGCGGTGGAGGCCGGAGAAGGCATTGGCTCGGCGGAGCGCGCGAGCTTCTCCTTAGAAGACTTGCTTCTAGAGCTCTTCGAGTAAGAAGAGCTCGGCTTGGCCTTCACCGCGTCAGCGTAAGAAGTCGAAGACTTCTTAGCTGAAGAAGACGAAGACGACTTCTTAGAAGTCGTCTTAACTAGGGTCTTCGGTTCTCTCTGTCCCTTCACCTTTGGGGGTACAGAGAGAGCGGGTAGGGATCTCAGATCCCACAAAGCCTTGGAAAGAAGCACTTGAAGAAGGGACAGGAGAAGATCCAGGAGCGCCCAAGGAAAGACCTTGGGCGCCCGACACACCTACCTCAACCAACAAATCCTCCGCACCTACCGCCATAGGCTCAATGTTGAGGTCCAGGGTAGCGACGTCCGGGACCGACTCCTGTGTGGCTACGACCCCGAAAGATTGCTGCATCTCTTGCTGGATGGAGGCTATGAGAGGGGCTGCGGATAAGGGGTCAACATACCCTGTTGACTTGCCCCCGGGGAAGATCTGGACGGCCAGCTTCTTGTCTAAAATATAAGGCTGGCCTTTGGCGGCGTTCTTTCCGAAGCCGCCTACCCACGCTTTCAGGGTTGCAAGGGCGACCTCCCTCACACCAGACAGCCTGAAAGAAAAGGCGAAATGAGCTTCTAATGGCGGAACGGGGTTAACAAACTTATGTCTAAGAGTTTGTTAGTAAAATGATAAAGAAGTCTATAAACGACTTACCCCTCCACCAGCTGACTGACTAGGTCGTAGCAGATGGCGCAGGCTTCCGGTGCCAGACGATCAATTCGTTGTACGGCGTGGCACATGGAGCGTGAGACCTGCACTCATCGTGGCCGCAGGGGTCGTACAACGTCGCGTTGCATCCCAGGACCTGACAGTTGGTAGCCTGTAAGTGGAAAGATACATAAGTATCAGGAGAACACTTACAGCCTAACAGTTGCTCCGCTGGTGCCGGAGCGAGAAAGTTAGATTAAACCAGAGCCCCGCCATAATACGTGTGGTAGTAAAATGGTTGGTTGTCCTAGGCTACGGCGGAGACAAGAGATAGAATCCAACCAGGTGTGGTGGTAAAATGAAACCACGACGGATAATGGCGGGGATGGTATACATATGAATAATAAAATTAAACAAATCATCGTAAAATTAGGGTATATCCTTAAAAATAACAATAATTATCAAACCTTTCCCCACCCGTCTACTAGAAGAGTGCCCGGGTAAGAAGCAAGCTCCCTTCCGGTAGCGGGGGAGAGATGTAAGGATATAGTAGGCAAGCAACCGACCACTAGTAGTGACCACCCCGCCCGCTGGCGGAGCCAGTAATCTATAACCAAAGGTGCCCCGGCTGCGGCGGAAGGCTCCGTTCGTTATAGAAAGGGAAGGTGGCTGAGCAACTGGGGAAGGGGGGGGGGAGGGTCTCGGCGTAACACGGCGGGAGAGAGAGAGGGGGGGGGGGGTGGCCTACTCCTCCCCGTCCCAACAACTACCCGCTCGGAGACCCGGTACCCTATGAGTGGTCGCCCTATACCCCCGCTGGGAGGAACCCCTGGCCTCCTCAGAGAGAGAGGGAGGAAGGCAACTGAGGTTGTCATGACAACCAAGGGGTCCCCCAGCGCCTCCCTATACCTGGTAGGGAGGGAAGGGGAAGGGGAAGGTGCGATGGAACACGTGACCGCAAGTGGCCTAAGCCGCGAGCAACACAACCGTGGGAGGGCCACGTGAACCAGGCTGTACCAATACATGGGACATGCACCTAGGCTAGCCTAACACCCTAAATAGGACTAAATTTACACCGTAAAGATGGAAAAGACACTTTTAGTAGAAGAAAAAGAAGCCCAGGAGGAGGCAAACTGTTCCGAGGAACAGAAGCCTACTCGGAGCCAGCGATAGCCGATGAAGAGCAAGAGCCGGGATGCTGGGCTGGAACATAGAATAGCCCTAAATACCAAACTAAGAGAAATGGTAAAAGGGCTAACCTAGCTAAAACTCGATGTAAAAAACTACGAATGAACGTGATATAATAAGGCCCATAAGTAAATAGAAGTCCCCAGTATGGAGGACCGGGAATTCTTAACGAGGCAGCATGGCGCCGCCACGAGACAACCGGGAAACCGTATATGACCTATTAGAAGGAAAATACTGGTTCCCGGAAGACAAAAATACAGTAAAACATTACTTATGAGGCACTTAACTTAGCCGTTGCGATGGCAGAACGTTCCATGATGGATGGTGATATAAATCCTCGTGAAAAGGCACAAGCACAAGAAAATGCGTCCGAACGCTGGTGCTAATAATTAAGGATGTCCGCTAGGGGCGCTGTTGTCCGTGGCGTCCTCTAGTAGTAGTAGTAGCGGCCGCATCGCCCGTTGGTATCAGCTCTCTCTTGTGGGGATTCTGATTGGAAGTTCTAATTGGTGAATGTCTCGTGGTAGTGTTCCCACTCGCCCCTATTGCCATACCGACACTTCTTTTTAAGAGTGAGCGAGTCAGTTTTACTGACATTTTCTTAATTTTGTTTTTCTCTGGTAATTTTAGATTAATTTTACCTAGAAAGAATGATATTAAGGATCCTTTCATAGGCCGACACGAGCTGAGCCCAGAAATTTGTACATAGATGTTGGCAACACATTGTACTATTTTTAAGTTGTATCGATGCCATCAACCAAAGTGATGGAGTATGTGCGTACATACATACCCTACGCACACAAATTGCATTAATCTTTCAAGCTTTGAAAATAAAAAAATGATAAAATAGTTAAAATATAAATGAGAATAGCATAAAATAAAAATTTTAAAATGGAGTGTGTATTATAGGCTTCAGTGTAAATGATTCCTCTCTCTCTCTCTCTCTCTCTCTCTCTCTCTCTCTCTCTCTCTCTCTCTTCTCTCCTCTCTCATTACAAACATTCAGAGATACGATAAGATAGGGTCACAAGTTAAAATTGTGTTAGGAGTCTTCCCCTTTTCCACCCAAAAGTTCAAATTTTGCCATGCACACCTGTTCTGCCTGGTAGTAAGGATTTTTGCCACACAAGGAAGAAGAAAAACCTATTCCTATAATCCCCTCTCTATGATTATACTGGGTTTTCTTGTGATTTACTGTCATGTATTATTCTTACACTCACAAGAATACTCAAATACTCGTTCATACCTGTAAAATACTCCTACCTATTTCTTATCTTCTCGATTCACTTGTTCATTGTTGAATTCCCATTTTCAATATTTCCATTATCCATAGGAAATGTTTAGTATACATTCTTGTCAATAGATGGTGGTGTGCATTGTTTACATTATGAACTTCCAGTGTCAAATGCTGTGGCATGAATCTTTTTGTTTATTTTTTTTTACCTTTCTAGCATATAAAGTATGTAATTCTTTGTAACATTGCATGATTTAAAAATACAGTGAAAATAGTATAATATAATGCTCCCAAGTTAACTTGTGAATGTAAACATGACATATTTCAAAGTTTAATATATTGCTAAGTTTTAATAATTGCTCAACAAAAGTTATGCACTACATACAAATAAAAAATTAACTTACAAACAATTCAAGATATGAATGGCTGGCCGGAATGTAACTCGCTCGTAAGTTGGGTATTGAATGTACAGTACTTTACATATGCCTAAGTAAAATTGGGAAAAGTCATAAATATAAAAGTATTAAAAAAAGCTCTAGCAGATTCAGATGCCTGTCTACCCCTCTCCACCCATCCCACTGCATTCCCACCTCCTCCTAGCCAGGGAAACTGCTTCCCTACTCCACCCACTCTCTAAAACAGCCCCTTTTCTGAGGAGTTCCTCTACACACCCTTACTTCCCCTCATCTCCCATGGTGCCCAGCCATGCATACTCCCTCCAAACTAGGAAACTTCTCCAGGTTTTGACACCCCCAAAACTTTTCTCAGTCTTTTCATGAGTTTAAACACTTAACTCTCATTATGAGTGTAAACAATGTTACCAACATTTTCCTGAGGCCGTGCAGCATTACCAACCATTGGAGAATGGTTTTTCAAATGTTTTAAAATGAATAGATATTTATCTTTGGCTCCTGGTCTGGTGCTGTCAGATAATGTCGAGTGTCAAATAATGAAGGTCCAGATAATTGAGAGATTTCTGTAGATTAGAAAAATTATCAGACTGTCCAGCTTGAAAGTGACATTATATTTACTGATGGTACGAGTATTCTTATCTTCAAATTTTTTACTATTTGATTATCCCTATTGAAAATTTTTAAATTTATCACCAAGCAACTGACAACCATGGTTATAATTTTCACTCTTCATACAAATATATTTGGAAATCTGGAAAGTGCAAGGATATGATTCCATTAGCCCTATTAAGTAGTGTAGTAATAGTGTACTATTCGAGTAAAAAGCAGGTAGTCCCAGCTTTTCAAAATTAAAATATTTTCTTTTACCATCAACTGTAGGGAGAAACTTATTATTGATAAGGGTCATTAGTAATGTTAGAAATTTCTAGTAGTATTAGAAACATCTAGTAGTCTGGGATATCCTGAAGTAATACGAATGTGTGTATTTATTTTTATTTTGCATTTTTTTTTTAGGAATTATGTCTTCACACCAAACTCTTGGCTCCAGCCAACATGCCAATTGCTGACTTTCTGGCTAGGGCCCCAGAGCCACCAGCATTCATGGTCATACGTAATGCAGTACAATTATTAAAGGTAAGTTATGAAACAGTTTGTGTGCCATGTGGTAAGTTCATATTTTTTTCTGTAACGAGTTGCAGATGGTGGTTGCATTGTTGCTCTAGTGCATGATGGTAAAGGTAAGACTCCTCCATGTGCGTTAGATGCAGGTCCAAATATTTGGAAGTACAGTAGCAACTGACTGGAACTTAACTTTTCCTGTTCCACTAATATGCGCCTGAACTGATATACAGTACTCTGTTTATTTTAGTTGGGGCAAGATGTTAAGTTGGATTTAAGCATACCCACAGAGTTGAATTGGATGTATGAAGTGCAGTCCATCCACAAGTACCGGCTCTTTACTCAAGATGCAAGATTGAGGCTATATTGACCCTTAGATATTTTCACATCATGGTTGTTTTGTAGAGCTTCAGTGGATACTAATCAGGAGAGTTTACTTTCATGGATCAACCCACTTGTCTTTTTCCTTCCACTATAACTTCATAAGACTTGTTACACTATCTCCTTCATACATTTTACAAGTTCTTGAATTTGATAAGATTTACTATCAGTCACTATTGATAGTAAATTTTATGTTACTCATGAACTAATTTTGTTCTTTTTGTTTGTATGGTTTAATGTAGAAATGTAGCTATGTAGCTATTCCACTCTTATCCTTTAGCCCTTAAACGCCGAAGCGGTAAAATAAAAATCGTCTTCCGTGTGCCGGGGGGTTTCAGAGTGAGCGCGGAAGCGGACAAAATATTCTTTTCAAAAAATCACAGCGCACTTAGTTTTCAAGATTAAGAGTTCATTTTTGGCTCCTTTTTTTGTCATTGGCTGAAGTTTAGTATGCAACCATCAGAAATGAAAAAAATTATCATTATCATATATTAATAATGCGATATATGATAGTTCGGACGAACTTAAAGTTGACCGAATGTCGAAATTGTTTATATATTTTTTTTATATGCAAATATTTCGAAAATGAGAAATGCTACAACCTTCAAATATTTTTTGTTGTATTTTGCATGTTTTTGCGCACATTTTCATATATGAAACTATAAAACGCCTAATATGAAAAGGCACAAATATTAGGAGAATGCGACCTACACATTTCGGAGATTTGCGGCCGAGAATCGGCGCGCGGAGGGAAGAAAATAGTTTTTTTTTTTAAATTCACCATAAATCTAAATATTGTTCTAGAGACTTCCAATTTGTTTTAAAGTGAAGATAAATGATTGATTATTACTAGACTGTAAGAGTTTTATGTTACAAATACGTTTTGCGACCATTTCGGTTGAGTCAAAGTTGACCGAATGTTGTTTTTTTCCTATTTATCGTAATTTTTATGCCAATACGTATTTTGAAAATGAGAAATGCTACAACCTTCAAATATTTTTTTGTTGTATTCTGCATGTTTTTGCGCACATTTTCATATATGAAACTCTATAAAACGCCTAATATGAAAAGGAGCAAATATTAGGAGAATGCGATCTACTCATTTCGGAGATTTGCGGCCGAGAATCGGCGCACGGAGGGAAGAAAATAGTTTTTTTTCAAAAATTCACTATAAATCTAAATATTGTTCTACAGACTTCCAATTTGTTTTAAAGTGAAGATAAATGATTGATTATTACTAGACTGTAAGAGTTTTATGTTACAAATGCATTTTTCGACCATTTCGGTTGAGTCAAAGTTGACCGTACATAGTTTTTTTTCTATTTATCATAATTTATATGCAAATATTTTGAAAATGAAAAATGCTACAACCTTCAAATATTTTTTTTTGTATTCTGCATGTTTTTGCACACATTTTCATATATGAAACTCTATAAAACGCCTAATATGAAAAGGCACAAATATTAGGAGAATGCGACCTACGCATTTCGGAGATTTGCGGCCGAGAATCGGTGCGCGGAGGGAAGAAAATTTTTTTTTTTTAATTCACCATAAATCTAAATATTGTTCTAGAGACTTCCAATTTGTTTTAAAGTGAAGATAAATGATTGAATATTACTAGACTGTAAGAGTTTTATGTTACAAATGCGTTTTTCGACCATTTCGGTTTAGTCAAAGTTGACCGAACATAGTTTTTTCCTATTTATCATAATTTATATGCAAATATTTCGAAAATGAGAAATGCTACAACCTTCAAATATTTTTTGTTGTATTCTGCATGTTTTTGCGCACATTTTCATATATGAAACTCTATAAAACGCCTATTATGAAAAGGCACAGATATTAGGAGAATACGACCTACGTATTTCGGAGATTTGCGGCCGAGAATCAGCGCGCGGAGGGAAGAAAATAGTTTTTTTTCAAAAATTCACCATAAATCTAAATATTGTTCTAGAGACTTTCAATTTGTTTTAAAGTTAAGATAAATGATTGAATATTACTAGACTGTAAGACTTTTATGTTAAAAATGCATTTTTCGACCATTTCGGTTGAGTCAAAGTTGACCGAACGTAGTTTTTTTCCTATTTATCGTAATTTTTATGCAAATATTTTGAAAATGAGAAATGTTACATCCTTCAAATATTTTTTGTTGTATTCTGCATGTTTTTGCACACATTTTCATATATGAAACTCTATAAAACGCCTAATATGAAATGGCACAAATATTAGGAGAATGCGACTTACACATTTCGGAGATTTGCGGCCGAGAATCTGCGCGCGGAGGGAAGATAAAAGTTCTTTTCAAAATTTCATCATAAATCTAAATATAGTTCTAGAGACTTTTAATTTGTTTTAAAGTGAAGATAAATTATTGAATATTACTAGACTGTTATGTAATTTGCTTACCCAAAAATACCAATATATATATATATATATATATATATAATATATATATATATATATATATATATATATATATATATATATATGTTTTTTTTTTATATATATATATATAATATATATATATAATATATATAGTAGTATAGTATATATATATATATATATATATATATATATATGTGTGTGTGTGTGTGTGTTTATATATATATATCTATATATATATATATATATATATATATATATATATATATATATATATATAATATATATATAGTAGATAGATAATATATATATATATATATATATATATATATATATATATATATATATATAACATTATTATATTACTTTTTCGATTCTGGTACGAATACATAAATAAAAGGAATGCAGGTGACACTTTTCTTTTCGCATACAATGAAATGTCTTATTATTATTTTATCATGCACAGATACGGATATATAAAAACTTGTAATAAATATAAAAATAAATATAAAATAAATGCAGAATACTCACTCGTAATCCTGACTCTTCGTTCTATTCTTGTTTTCTCCCTCCTCCATTGAAGAGTCTTGCATTTTTTTCCTCTCGACATGAAGAGAGGATGGGCCCGGCATCCCCGTGCGCCCTCCGCTGTCGTTTTATGAGGCACACTCCAGTACAAGACCGTACTGTGGTATTACGGTACGACAGAAGAACCGGGTGTCTCTCCTTCTGCCATTCATATGGCACACCCGGCACCGTTTCTGCCTGCGCCCTTCTAGGACCTCCAGTGTGTGATCCCCTGGCTGCAGCCGACACACAGGGTCCACTACCCGACGAGAAGCGGTGATGGCGGGGCCGGCAGTAAGAGGGGCGTTGTCAGCAGGGGCGTCGGCAGCAGGGGCGTCGGCAGTAGGGATGTCGTTAGCAGGGGCGTCGTCAGCAGGGGCGTTGTCAGCAGGGGCGGCGGCAGCAGGGGGGGTGGCAGGTTGACCGAAGTTGGCCCTCCTATCTGCCCTTTCCTGTAGGGGCAGATCTGCAGCTTGGGGCAGGGGGTCAGTGATGGAAGGCCACTCATCGGGACTGAAGTTGATGAGGGCATTCCCGGCTACCTCGAGGAACTGTATGTGGGACAACCTCTGAAGATTGTCACCGCGGTACCCACAGTAGAGTATGTAGGCATTTTGGAGGGCCAACTGAAGGATGTATTTGAGGAGCTTCTGTGTCCACCTCCTGGTTCTCCTGGTGAAGGGGTAATACTGGATGAGCTGATCAAAGAGATCAACTCCTTCCATGTGCCTATTGTAGTGCCCAATGATGGTAGGCTGCTCGACATGAAACTGCTCAAACACAACTCGGCCCTGTCGACGTGTCTTCTTCCGCTGTACGATCTCCTCTTGGATGGGTTTATGACTCCTCGTAATCATGGGGACGAGTCGGACCCCCTTCCAACAGATGACGAAGACAGCGCCCTTCCGCCGCCACTCTGTCTCTCCTCTTGCTAGGTGCTGCGGATGGCTAGCGTACCTCTTGAGGGAATTCGGGACCCCACGCACCAACCGAAGGGTACCACTGACGTGCACACCTGCTTCATACAGTTCCTGGGCCAGGGATACCAAGTTATAATAATTATCCATAAACAGGTGATATCCCTGGTTACAGAAACATTCCACAAGACTGAATACAGTGTCATGCAGCGTGGAGAAGACCCCGGAATACACTGAAAAGTCCACAACGTATCCAGTGTTGGACTCGGTAATAAAAAAAAATTTCACTCCATATTTCTTCGGCTTCTTGGGGTTATACACTTTAATGCTCAGACGTCCTTTGTAAGGCATCATCCCTTCATCCAAAGAAGGTTCTTTCCAGGAACCACGAGAATTCTACACCGTTCACGAATGTATTCCAACACTGGGCAGATTAGGAGGAGGCGATTGCTGTTATTCAGGGGTATGGCCCTTCGGTTGAAGGCGTTGAAATACCTGTCCAACGCCAGGAAATTATCACGAGACATAACGCCGGGCACATTGGGCGTACTTAAAAAAAATTTCCGCCTTCAATATTGCCTGACGTCGGCAGCAGGCATCATACCAAAATAAATGTGGAGCCCCAAAAAATGCGCCATGTCAATGAGATTGCAACCCCGCCAATTATACGACAATGTCGTGCGTAATTCATAACGGCAGTACCTATCGTAGTCCACCGTCTCTTCTACCAGGTACTCCAGCAATCAATTACTTTCATTTTGCAACAACGGGAAGTCTCTAGCACAATATTTTGATTTATGGTGAATTTTTGAAAAAAATTTATGTCCGCGCATTACGAATTGAGGCATCATTTTGGGATAATATTTTCTCTGTGTTGCTTTGATCATTTTACAATTTGTTATATACCAAAATCATCGCAATTTAGTTTACAATACAACGAAAAAAATTAACTCATTAGCTTTAACCGTTTTGCTCACAGCACGATTTGTATACAATTATGAAATTTTTTTTCATGCTGTCATATATTCCAATATTTATATATGATAATGATATTTTTTTCATTTCCGATGGTTGCATACTAAACTTCAGGCAATGGAAAAAAAAAGGAGCCAAAAATGAACTCTTAGTCTTGAAAACTAAGCATGCTGTGATTTAAAAAAAAAAAAAATTTTCCGCTTCGATGCTAACTCCTGAACGCCGCCAGCTTACGAGAGACACTTTGGGAAATAGCGGCTCGTCGTTTAAGGGTTACCATATCCTCAGTAGCCTTTATCCATGCCTTGACCATTCATCTAGGAATATCCTGTTGATGGGCTGGAAGGTCAGTAGTAACGTAGTAATAAATGTTCTCAGATTCCAAGTATCAGAAACACTGACAACATCTAGGAGTAACGTCATACATCTGTTTGTCATTGGATTACAGACAAAAGGAAAACTACTTTGGAATCAGGGTCAGCTTAAGAATGGTGTGACTGCAGAGAAGTATGAAAAAATACTGACCAATGTAATTTTTCAAAAATAGAAAGGACAGACCACTTGAAGAATTATAACCTAAACTTCAATGTCTTCACTATTGATAGTATGTTGTTGCATAAGAAGGGTATGTGGTCTTGCTTGCTATTGAATCAACTATTTTGGGTATCCTGTAGTTTTACCGGGAAGTTACTGACCTATTTTGTGACTCCTTGTTAGGAAATACTACTTTTGCTGGTCATATACAAGGTATAGTTATTTGTATAGAAGCAAAGAAAGAAAAAATTGTGCTGCAGTTCTTTCTATACATAGCTTTCTATGGTTTATATTGATCTGAATTTTTTATAATCAGTATTTCAGAATTAGACAGCCCTTACAAAAATGGTTGCTGCCATTTTGAAAGGATTTTGTTAGACTTTTGAGAGATTTAGTAAAAAATATTTGTCAGATTTTGAAAAAACATTTGTTTGATGACAATCTGGATATTTTTTTATTACAGATTTTAACAAATGTTTAGATAATGACAACTCTGATCCTTTTTTTTAAAGAATGCAGTAAGTAGCCATCTCTAGTCAGTTTGAATTGTAAATATTCTTTTTATATTGCAGAGTATGGATGCTTTAGATGGATGGGAAGATGTAACAGAATTGGGTCATCATTTGCTTGATTTGCCTTTGCCTCCCCGCTTAGCCAAGATGGTGATAACAGCAACAGTGTTGAAATGTCTGGATCCTGTGCTTACTATTGCAGCATGCCTTGCCCATAAGTAAGTAATGTAGGCTGTTATTATGGGTAAAGTTATTATTGAATATATTTCCATTGAGACAAAACCGGTAGATCTAAATGTTAATCAAAGTGTGAAAAAAGGGATTTTGACGTAGGAAAAATCTATTTCTGGGGGAAGACCTGTGTCGCCCTATGAAAAATCCCTGTTATTCATTTTTCCCAGTATAAATAGCTCTTACGTATACCAGAGAAAAAAGCTAACAAAGTTATGCTGAGGTTACTACCCCCAGCGCGATCACCCAAGGGGTGTCGGTATAGAATAGGGGCGCTGTGTTACCACAGACCACAGGGTTTCTGCCATTTAGATGATTCCCTGTCAAAATCCCTCTCTTTTGGTGTGATTCGTTACAACGGAATCCCACTACTCTTCCCCACTCGCCACTATTACTACTACCCCAGCGCCAACTTGCATTCCTGATTAGATCTACAAACTTGGATTAGTCAGGGTGGGAAGAAATGTTAATAGGGCCAGGGTTCATAGGGCGACACAGGTCTTCCCCCAAAAATAGATTTTTCCTACGTCAAAATCCCTTTTCTGGTGTCGACCTGTGTCGCCCTATGAAAACATACCAGAGAATGCTATACAAGTTTGAGTATAAAATATATAAAACCAGGTTAATGATATTTAGAGTAAGAATTATTAATATTTTTACTATTTAATCTTAACATTATATCTTAACTTACTCTTAGTATTATATCTCAACTTATTATTTGTAAGAAATAATTTCTTAATATATCAATAACCATAATATTAATACATATACAATAACAAAATTGTACAAAATATGAAGTTATTGATCTCGAACATGTATCATACAGACCAATCAAAGTAATATACTAATACTCAATAGCAATGTTAATTACATACATATGTGTAATATTATATACTAATTCGGTAACGGGATCGACAACAAACGTTTCACCCGGTCCGGAAACAAGGTATAGTGGGGAGTGTAAGCGAGTCATGCAGGTAGAAGGGTCATGCAGAGGGAGATAGTTAACGGAATAGTCTATTCAAAGGTTTCTAAGGAGAACCATCAGCCTGTTCTTCAGGAACCACCACAATACCAGCTGCCACTATTGAAAATTCAAGGGCCTGTAAAAAAATTTTAAAAATAGTGGCGCTTGAGCAACTTTGGGGACTTTCAACCTGTGTACTTTTTTAGGTCTTCAACTTCATATTTTGAAAATAATTAGTTGAGGTGGTCACTGCTCAGATACCATGGACATGTGGAACTGAATCTAGGTTGGCTTGTTTAATAAATAAATAAAGAATCTGTTGTCTAATTCCTCTTAAAGTTATCGTACCCCCTTTTCCACTAATAAAAGAGAGCACATTGTTATTTGAGATGTTCTGGTCATAAATGTTTTAAGTGTATGAACTGGACATAATGATTCGTCTTCTGGAGGAGGAATAATTTCCCAAGGAGTCCTCCTATTCTGTGGATCCTCATTCTTTGCTAAAAATTATCTATCTGGTGAAAGTAAAACTTTCCCAGATTGAAGGAATTCCACGTGTCCTGGATTTCTAGAAAGTGCTGATAATTCAGATATTCTAGCACCCGAGGCCAGAGCTACTAAAAACAATGTTTTTCTTAGTATTGCTGCATAAGAATAGTTATCATTATCGAAATATGATGCCAGTTTAAGCTTAGACATCATTTAAGAACCATGATATCGATTGAGGACGGTTGACCGGTCTCAAACGAGCACATGCTTTTGGAATAGATGAGAAGTATGTGTCTGATAAATTAATATCGAAACCTATTTGAAAATCTTTCTTAGGGCAGATTTAATTGTGGTAATAGTACTGGCGGCTAAGCCTTTCTCATGTAATGATCTAAAGAAAGAAATTGTAAGATTCTTATCCATTTCTTGTACATTGTTACCATTTAAAAACAGCTAGTTTTTTAACTGTTGGGTCATATTGTCTAATTGTAGAATCTATTTTATCCGATTCTACAAATAGAACGTTTAACGGATCTACATTCGTTTCATCTTGCGCCGCAAACTTTATGAAGTCCATAAAGTTAGGGCATTCAGAATTCTTGAGGAAGTTGACACAGTCCGCGTTTGTACTGTCTGTGTTAATTTCGAGGATGGAGTCTTTTGAGGTTTGAGTTTCATCTCCATGATAAGTGGGTACCAATTGCTCTTCGGCCAATTGGGTGCCACTAGTGCCAACTGGCCTTTGAATAATTGTAGCTTGTGAAATACCTTCAATAGGAGGTTCACTGGTGGAAAGAGATAAATCCTTTCCCACCTGTTCCAATTCAGAGACATTGCATCGATCGCGAAAGCATTGTTGTCTATGTTGGGAGCTACAAAGCAGGTCAGCTAATAGGAATATTGTTATCATTACATGATTCAATTTGTTGGATTTGGGACTTCTTTTGTTTATGCAGTGGACGACTGCAAGGCTGTCCGATACAACTTGAATGTGGATCTTCTTGGACGGTTGTAATTTTCTCAATGTCATGAACACTGTCCCTCGAACTTTCTTGAGGGGAGAATATCCCTCCCAGCCACTCAGGGATGCATCTGTGTGGATGATCAAAGATGGGGGAGGAAATTGAACGGAACTGATTTGGATAGGTTCTGTTGTTTTGTCCATGGAACAAGTCTCAGAATGTCTGGAATTCTTAAAACTTCGTCTCTGAGTTTGAGACTGGCTCTTGATCTCCAGACCTGATTGATATCTTTTAATCTGGTTTTCAATAAGACATCTGTCACTGATGTAAATTGAAGGGAGCCTAGGATTCTCTCCTGTTCCCTTCGAGATGACCGTCGTTTTGTTACAACGCGTTTTATAGCTTTCACTATTTCTTTGACCTTTTTGGGTGGCAGAGATAGCTTGTGTTTCTTCAGGTCCCACTGAATTCCTAACCATTGAAACTGGGATTTGTGGAGTCAGTTGGATTTGGCCATATTCACCTGAAATCCTAGAAATTTTTTAGAAATTTTTAGAACTTTGGATGTTGATCTTCGACATTCTGCTTCGTTGTCTTCCCAAAATAACCAATCGTCCAGGTAGGCTACTAAAAGCGTCCTTTCTTGCCTAGCCTGAATCCTAGGTATGGAGAGAAGTTTCTGGCTATTGGAACGTGGTAGTAAGCGTCTGTAAGATCTATAGAGGTGGTGACGGCCCCATGGGGAAGTAAGGTCCGTACCTGTGAAATTGTCAGCATATGGAACTTGTCGCAGTGAATGTAGGAATTCAGCCGAGACAAGTCCAGGATTACTCGTCTTTTGTTTGAGTCCTTCTTTGGGACACTGAACAATCGTGCTTGGAATCTTATGCTCTTCACCCTCTTATGGCACGTTTCTGAAGAAGATCCTTTGTATATTCTAAGAGGTCCTCTGTTGGTTTTTTGAAAGAAGTTGACTGGAGGGGGAGGGCCCTTCTCCCACTTCCAGCCTAGACTTTTGATATTAAACTGTGGGTCCATGGACTGAAGGTCCATCGGACCATTGAACAAGTTACAGTCTCCCCTACCTGGGAGATTTTACTGGTTGGAAACTGGTCTAGTTACTCTACCTCCTCGGAATCCTCTACCCTTGACTCCGCCTCGCAGTCTGGAGCCTCTTCTGGTTCGACTACTCCCAGCATGTCTGCTATATGTACGAAAGGCACCTCTCGTCTCATATGCAGGATTATATGCTGGGGAAGCCACAACTTGCGATGAAGTCGAAGGTTGAGGTTCCGAGGATGGCTGAACCAATACATATTGTTGTGGTGGTGTTACCTTTGAGGTGGACGGCACTGCCTGCATATATCCATGAGGACGGGCCGTCTGGTAAGGGTTATACCTTCTCGCCTTCTTTTTTAGGTGCTTGTTGATGAGGAGACACATCAAATTGGCGTTTCGTAGGAAGACCCCACCTCACTCTCAGACTTTGGTTAACCCTAGCTGCTTCGCGCAATATGGAATTTATCTCCTCTTTGGGGAAGAGGTTTTCTCCCCAAATGGATGATCTAATGAGCTTATTGGGTTCATGTTTGACTGTAGCTCCAGCCAAAACATGTTTCCTACAAGCCCTTCTTGCACTTGCGAACTCAGTCAGGTCTGATTGAAGAGTCTGTAAAAGACTTTTCGTTAAGACCCGAAGGACTGGTTTGTCTTCGTATGTTGTGGCTAACAACTCCGCCGAGGTGACGGAGTTGATAGTCCTGGCTAACTTTGTCCTTGCCTCAAATTCACCCTTGATCAAATGTCCGGGGAGTTTGGGCAGTCGTTCGGAGAACAAGTCCGAAGCACAATCCGGTTCTAGTTTACCAGCCATGAACGTTGCCGGAGCATTTACCCAAATGTCTGCTCCTGAGGGCAAGAGCAAAGATGTTGGCTCTGTTTCCCTCAGGGCTGGGACTGGTTTGTCATCATAGATTGCTTGCAATGACAACTCCGCCACCTTGGTTGTACATGGTGACGGAAGACCATCTGGGGTAACAAACATTGTATACTTTCCCTTGTGCGGTGTCAATTTGGTATTGACACAATTCAGTTCTTTTAGGAAACGGACCCAGACAGCTTGGGCCTGTTCCCTGGGAAAGATCACTGTTTCCTTTGGTACTTTGTCTATTCTGACTAGCGCATGTTGTGCTAGTCTGACAAAGCCCGGGAACGGAAACTTCATACCGGCTGGGAATAGCTCGTAGTCCTCTATTGGTCATGTTCCACACCCTTCTATAGTCAATCTTCCTTCTACGAAGGGAGCATTTAAGGCCAACCTCCAAGGGTTTTCCTTATTGAAGGGGGGAAGCTTTGAAGTATCTGGAACCATCATTGATAGAGCTGGTGTTCCGGATCTAAAGAGGCCTGAGAGCATCTCCTCAATGGGCTTGATTCTCTCAGTCAATGACGAGAGAGCCTGGTTTGAGATGTTCGGTGTTGATCTAAGGCGTGCATCTATCCTCTGATCTACTACTCCACTAATCCTAGCTAACAGCTGGTTAGTGAAGGATTCAGGGTCGAAGAACTGTTCCGCCGCCCTTGGGACTGACCCTGTACCTTCGGTAGGGGAAGGATTTGTGGCAGCAGGCTGAATGACAGATGATGTCGACGGTTGTGACACCGAAGACGACTCATTCGCCGCTGGCGGAACAGAGTTGCTTTTCTTTTTTAAAGTCTTCTTGACTTTAGGAATAACCAACGGCATTCCTTGTTCTTTAACGGGTTTCGAAAAACCCTTAAAGGATGGAGTTGAAGAAAGGGAAGGAGAAGGATGGGAACTCGCCCCACTTACCTCCCCACCTACCTGGTCCTCCGTGACCATCGGCTCAACGTTGAGGTCGATCACCGCCACTTCTTCCGTAAAGTCCTGCTTCTCCCCTAAAGCGGCCGTCGTCTCAATGCGGATAGCTTCAATGAGGGGTTCGGCAACATCCCTAGGCACTGCAGTTGTGAAGGTGGCGCCTGGAAAGATCATTTTGCAAAGGCCAGCATCCAAAACATGGGGCCGGCCTTTTGGTGCGTTTCTGCTGAACCCCGCCACCCACTTGCGTAGGGACGCCCTCGCGCCGTGGACGATCGACTTGTCCGCCTGTAAGGCAATCTTTGTTTTAGTGGCGGACCAGAACAATATACAAATCACCTTACTATATTCTTAGTATATAAGATAATTCTGTAACATCCTTACCTGTTCATCAGTCAACAACAAAACAAGCTCGTAACAGACGGTACAAGCGTCCGGGTGCCAGGCCACGTAGTCATCCAAGGCTACCGCACAATTGGAGTGCGAACGACATACTACGTGGCCATAGTCATTGCCTAGTGACGCGTGGCATCCCTCAGCCTGGCAACGGACCACCTGTAATGCGAAAGACTCAATGAGTAATCTTCCTTTTGATGGTTTATTGTTAGACCATTGACAAAATATTTCGTAGCCGAAATATTTCGTTTTTAGGGATACAGGACAGGTATTTTCTAGAAAAACCATGCATTTTATTTATTGGCGAAGTATTTCGTTGCCGAAACATTTCGGCGTACCGAACTATTCCGTTGTCAACTGATTAGTAATTATTAATAATCAGGTCATAAAACTTGTAAGCTTTGTAAGCGAAATATTACGTTCCCGAAATATTCCGTGTCGACGTATATATGCCTTAATTTTTTCAGATGTTCTTAACTAGATTGTCGAGAAATACTTCGTTGCCGAAGTATTCCGGTATCGACTATCTTATAATATTAGCTTAGTCTAATAATGCTTATATTAAATATATGCTTATCTAGGTTGTCGGGGAAATACTCCGTTGCCGAAGTATTCCGTTAACGACTTAATATTAAGTAATTTACTACTAAGAAGCTTAGTCTGGTAATACTTATAGTATTTATACATTTCATGAATTTGTCGGCGAAATACTTCGTGAAGTATTTCGTTACCGATCTATGTAATAAGACTGACAAATTTTTCAAGCACAATAGTATAGATTGAAATTTCCAATTAGCATGTAATTCCGACACTCGAGCTGCGCCGGCACTCCCCGGAGTGTTAAGCATTTTTATCTGAATAACCCTACATATTTCACTTGAAACTATCTGCCTTTGCTTTAATTGTTTTAATTCTCATTTGGCTACAACAATGCTGCCTATCTTTATAGTTTCAAATCTTCAGGGTTAAGGGGGCCGGCCGTAACCCCTATATATGGTGATATAGGGCGAAAAATGCAAAGTCATGAAAAAATTCATGGAGCTTCATATGGCATTTGAGAATATGTATACAAAATATTTCGTCAAAATTCCTCTTACTTTCGTAGTTACAGGGTAATTAGTAAATATAACTCAATAAACCTAAAATATTCATCCGTACAAGAAAATGCAATATTTCTTCTGTTATCGTAAATTTTGATAATTATTGTCAAAGAAATTGTGAGAAATGGCATCTGTAGAGATTCCATAGCTCGCAGAAGCGAGTATCTGGTTCAACCATGATCAGTAGGACCACAGACTTCAAGTAGACTAAACGTTCGAGTTTCACCTCGTGACATTCGCTTGCTTTTACATATGCTTATCTAGTAAACGCGCCAGTCTTGCCTGAAGCACACGTCACACTGTCCCCCAGGCTACAATCTTTGAGCAAAGGGATCTTAATTTATGATAAATAACATAGTTTTGGTTTATTAATACCCAAAAAGGAATATGAAATTCATAATAATCTTGATTTATTAACATTGTCTTTGTAAAAAGAGAGTACAACTTCGAATTTCACCTCTTGACATTCTCTTGTTTATTTTTGTTTCGGCAAGAATTCATCATGCCAAAACGGAAAATACTAGGAAAACATCTAGCTAACATACAGAAGAAGAAAATTCGCTGTAATAAGCCGAGTTAGTGAAGGAGAGAGAGAGTTGCATAGGAAGGAGTGCCCCGTCTTGCCTGACGCAGTGCCCCAAGCTACGATATATGAGCAAAGGGATCATCATTTATGATTAAATTATGATAAATAAAATAGTTTGGTTTATTAATACCACAAAAAGAAATATACATTCATAATAATCATTATTTATTAACATTGTCGTTATAAAAATACGAAGAAAAACTTTGAACGCCCGTATCTCAAAACTATACTTATTGACCTTCAAAATCTATCTTCTCACTTAGTTTTAAAGCTATAACATTGGAATTTGGTATATAACTCAGAAAGACATTATAGAACAATCAAATAGAGCCCTTTTTCCAATTTCTGTTTTGTCTTTTTTTTATAAATTTTTTTCTTCTGATTTATAGGGTTTATTTTTTTACCATATTGAAAAATTCATATCTAGCAAAAAAATGACTTTTAGAAAAAAAACTTCCGATTCGATTGGAGGTCTACATCAGGTCTATATATGGTAGTAATCCTAGGTCTTAATATTAAATATCAAGGGAGGAGATAGAATTTGAAAAATGGTTATTTTCGGGATAAATCGCCCTGGTGTCAAAAACCGAAGGTCAGAGGCGAATATCATATGCGGTTTGGAGATGTCCCAAGTCACCTTATTAAGTGGTATGAATATCAAAGTCCTGTCCTTAAAAAAAGGATTTTGACGTAGGAAAAATCTATTTCTGGGCGATGGGTTCGTGTCGCCCAGTGAAATAATCCTTTAGTTAATTATTTCTAAGGTAAATGAGCTAACAAATACCAGAGAAAAATAAATAAAAAAGATGTCAGTATAACTGACTCGCTCACCCAAATAAAAGAAGGGTGTCGGTATGGTAACTGGGGCGAGTGAGACCACTACCACGAACTTCTTGCCATTTAGAATTCTCCCACACCAAAATCCCCAACTGAGAGAGCCGACCCACAGGTCGAGGCGGCAACTACTACCACTACACCCCACGCCACGCCGACTGCCGCGCCTCTGGTGGCCATCCTGAAGTTAGCAAGCAATCTTGGGCGACAGGGCAGGGGCAGGGTGAGATTTCACTGGGCGACACGAACCCATCGCCCAGAAATAGATTTTCCTACGTCAAAATCCTTTTTCTGGGGCTCAGTTCGTGTCACTGCGTGAAAATAGTACCAGAGAAATAGCACATGATTGAAATAAATAAAAGGGTCTCAATAAAACTAAAAGTAACCTAGAATAATATAATTAGAGAATAAGGTATATACAAAAATAACAAAACCAAAGAGGACTTACTAGAAATATGTACAAAAACTTAAATCTAAACATATTTCAACTTATTCTCTAGGCATGAGTTATGAAATTACATAAGTAAAAATTGACTTATTATTTAAGAATTAGTAATTCATAACAATACAAATCTTTAAAGAATATATACAAGGCAGGAGTGTGGAATTTGGTCCCCTTCTCTTTAACACTAAGAGGCCAACATTAGAATAATGCAAATATATACAACATGAAACATAAACAATGAAATTCTTATTTTCTTAGGAAAATAAAGAACTTCACACCACATACAAAAAAACAATTGAAAATACAGATTCCCCCCGTAACTATGGGAGAGGCGTACCAGACCCCCGCGAATAGCCAGAATCAGTGAACAGTTGAAACCCCAATGAAAAGCATAAAACTATTTTGTTTGTTAAAACTCAAGAAAAACCCACTCAAAATTTTTTACATGGTTTTTTAAATTGTTTTACCACAAAAATTGCATTTAATAATGAAAATGATAAAAACATGAATTTGTGGATATTTCTCAGAAAAATACTAATACATAATAGGAAAATTTTATGCAAATAATAGGTTTATATGTTCCAGAAAGGGATCCACGAATACAGTGCTGTTCACAGTGTGTGACTGTATATATATCTATATCTGTATCCATATATATATATATAATATATATATATATATATATATATATATATATATATATATATATATATATATGTGTGTGTGTGTGTGTGTGTGTGTGTGTGTGTGTGTGTGATATAGATATATATATATAGATATATATATATAGATAATCTATATATATATATATCTATAGATATATATATATATACTATATATATATCATATATATATATATATATATATATATATACTATATTATAATATATATATAGATATATATATATATATATATATATAATATAATATATATACACATTATTCGAGCTACAATTGTTCTTTAATATCTAATCCACTCTACCTCAGAATTGATATATTTTCATATATGTACCGAAGGGGAATTGTTTAGTTGATAATAATTTCATCCCCTCATGGGATCGAACCACCGTCCAGTGGATGGGAATGAAATCAGAACGGACAGTAACGTTATCGAGTTGGCCGACTCGATAACGTCACTGTCT
>NC_061110.1:56664418-56676918 GCF_015104395.2 Macrobrachium nipponense | reverse complement strand
GGCCACTTTGTCGCACCAGCGTTATCGTACGCACGCAGAATTAATTCATTCACATATACGTATTTCGTTTGTTAACATAAATTCGTGTTAGTGATTTCGCTTTCTACTTTATCATGTTGTATGTGAACTTAATTTACTTGGTTATAGTCATGGGTCCCAAGAAAGTTGCTGAAGTTCACGGAAAGAAGAGGATGCTTTCTATGGAGACAAAGATGGAGATCATTAAAAAGTATGAAGCTGGCATGCGGTTGAGTGTGATCGCTAAGGAATACTGTTGAAATCCGTTGACGATAGGCACCATCCTTAATTAGAAGGAAGCTATCAAAGCAGTTACACCTTCGAAGGGCGTTACTATTTTGTCCAACAAGAGGAGCCGCGTGCATGATGAGATGGTGAGGCTGCTTTTTGTATGGATTAAAGACAAAGAAATCTCTGGCAATCTGCCACAAGGCCAGCGCTATTTTTGGTGATCTGATTGCCCAGGCTGAAGACGAAGGAGGAGAAGGGACATCGACGCCAACCCCAGACTTCAAGGCTTCTCGTAGGTGGTTTGATAAATTCTGTAAACGAACTGGCATCCATTCGGTGGTGCGGCATGGGGAGGCTGCCAGCTCGGACATGAAAGCGGCTGAAGCCTTTATTAAGACGTTCGACGAGATAACGATCAAGGAAGGCTACAGTTCTCATCAAGTCTTCAACTGTGATGAGACTGGCCTTTTTTGGAAAAAAATACCTTGTCGGACGCACATCACACAGGAAGAGAAGAAGCTACCCGGGCATAAGCTTATGAAAGACAGGCTGACGCTCGCACCATGTTCCAACACCAGTGGGGATTGTAAAGTCAAGCCCCTACTTGAGTATCATTCAGAGACTGCTCGAGCCTTCAAAGCCCATAAAGTGCTAAAGGAGAAGTTTCCAGTGATGTGGAGGGCTAATGCGAAAGCCTGGGTAGCGAGACTTTTGTTCACCGAGTGGGTAAATCTGTGTTTCGGTCCAACAGTGAAGAAGTTCTTGGAAGAGAAGCGCCTCCCTCTGAAATGTCTGCTGTTGTTAGACAATGCCCCTTCTCACACCCTCCTGGCCTCGAGGAAGATATTTTCAAGAGATGTTTAGACATCACAGATCCCACAAACTTCACCTAGCGTGAATTTTGTAAGGAGCATTTCAATGTTGTCATGTGCATCCGACTCATCGATCAAGCTTGGCAGGAGGTTTTGAGGTGAACCTTGAATTCTTCGTGGAGAAAACTGGCCTGATGCCGTATCCGCCTGAGTCTTGGGTAAAGCTGGTGCAGATTCAGAAACAGTTGACGATCCTGAAACTGTTTCGCAACCAGATCGTGACGAGATCGTTACTCTCGGCAAGTCCATGGGGCTGGTCATCGACGAGGACGACATCAATAAAGCTCCCGGCTTTTCAATTTTGCCAGCAACGGCTCGAAGCTTGAGAAAAAAAAGGCCTAGTGTGAGGCCACCTTAACCCTGAGTATCTGGAGTTGGGGTGAGTACATGTGTTTGTGTTTTGTGTTCTATGTGTAGGTAAGTCAATTTTCCTACGTGTATTCTGTAGTGTGAAGAGGAAAGTGTGGCTGAGGGTGAGTTTGGCAGCCGGATTGGTTAAATTTATGTGGTGGGGGTCTTGCCCGCTTGTTTTTTAGCTTGTGATCCTGCCACAGCGTGAGTTCGCAAATCCGGAGAACGCGAATATTGGGGGGGGGAACCTGTATAGTGAAACAACGGTTTTATTAAAATGATCATTATTCTTAATACACAACTATTATTCGACTTTTTGCTAATGGATATCTGTCAGTGTAACATCCTAACCTGGGTAATACTCTCTCTCTCTCTCTGACATTGTAAACATCCAAATGATCATTTTAATTTATGAAGAGCAGAAGGGCCATTTTAGTCCCTAAATACCATTGCTCCTGCTGCAGAAGTTTTGAAAAATCCTTAAAAGGTTCATCGACAACTCACAAAGAAGATTTGGAAGTATTGCACTATTTTCAGGACACAAGTAAAAATCGGTCTTGTTTACTATGGTACCCTAATGTACTGAAAGTATTTAAACACTATAATACTACTCTTCCATCATCAGCTCCTAAAGTAATATTGTTTTTATTTTCAGGAATGATGCACAACCTAAAAGGACACGTCTTTCTGATGCAAAATTCAAACAGTTGCTATATTGAAGGCGAATGGGAAAAAAAATGAATTTTGAAACACGCCCTTTTAGCCCATAGAACTCCTACAATAAAATTTTTTTGTGGGGGAGGGTTATGTTTTTAATTTTTTATTTTATTTTTGTTTTTTTGGTTAATAGTTTTGGTTTCTTGGTTTGGTATATACTGATAAAAAGAGTGTCTCTTTTTTTACAACTTCATGTCTACATGTTGCAGTTGCACAGTAACAATTTTAGAGGATTTTTAAAGGGATTTTGAAAATGACTTTGAAAATCATTTAAATTTACAGTTGATCTTCGTCGTGATTTTTATCAAAATCACTAAATTTAGTGATTTTGCCCATCTCTGCATCTACGTATCTAAGCCAGATCATATTGCAGGGTTTGATAGATGACAACATTTCTGTTTCGAAATATTCCATGTATAGGTTTACTAGGAGGGGATAAAGGACTGCCCATGCTACAAACAAATTTTTCTTTGTAAAAATTACCATTGAAAGAAAAAACGTTGTTGGTTAGTAATTTTATTGTTTTGTCAGTACCAAGAGGAAAATGTTCTTCATATGGTTGTAACTTCCTCTGTAGAAAGGACAACATGCCTGTGATTGGGACTTTGGTAAATAATGATTCAACGTTAAGGCTGAGCAATTTGATGCTATTTGCTGGGATATTCAAACTTACATTTTTCTTTATTAAATCTTCTGCATGTTTAATGTGGGAGGATTAGATGTTCCTAGAAAGATTGATAACAGGTTTGCAAGCCATTTGGATATTTTATTCATGAAAGGGCGTAGAGGAATCCCATCTTATGTGTTTTTGAGAGGCCATAAAAATAGGGGAGATAGAGGTTGATTATCTTTAATGACTCCAGTAACTCTATGTTCTTCTTATTACCCCTGATGGTTCTGACTGATTTGTTAAATTGGGCAGCGATGTTTGTAGTGGGATCTTGTGTTAATTTATCATAGGTCTCCTTGTCGTTTAGAAGTTCATGGGAAAAAGATGGAAAATTGCCGTTTCTAGATGCAATAATCATAAAAGAACAGAAAAGATATGTTTTCACAATATACAGGAAACCCACTTTCGCTGTTTCATATATTAATTTTTTAAGTTACCACCATGTATCCGTAAAGATCGTGGTCAGGTGCAACGTATTCCTCGGGGGCGTAGAATATGTTCAAATGGGTACATACATGAGAATTTAACATGATTTGCCTACACGTAACACAACTCCTCTATCCAGATTGTGTAATATCTAATTTTAATTCATGTGTTAAAGTGCAGCAATAGGAACAAATGGTATGATTGGGATTTGTTTACTTAATTAGAGAGTGCTTCCTTCTTTAAAACACTTCTGATTTCTCCATCTTCTGTGGAAATTTTGCCTTGACCTTGGGTTTAATATAGATACTCCATGAATTACCAATGAGGTATTTTAAGAATTTATTAAGAGCAGTAGAATTTTGTGGAAATCTAGTCATTGTCTCTTGAATGGCTGGCTTCTTATGTGTTATTATTTTGTGTTTTAATTTATTCAAGAGAAAAGGGAAACAAATGGCTTGCTGGATACTGTGTGTAAGAATCATGTAAAAAGAAAGTTAATATAAATACAAGAATATCTGAACATGCAAATCTCCACCAAGGCTGAGCAGTCCACTCACATTGTCTGTTTCTATCATAGTACAGTCACTTGTTGCCAGTCACAAGATATACATAAAGTTTGTGTAATACTGCTAACAAGTAGACAAACACCAAATTGAAGCATAGCACCCTTGTCAAATAGTAATAAGCCTGAATGCAGACAATAGATAGTACTGAATCATAGATAATGAGACCTTGATGTTTACACAGGGAGGCTGTATAAAAACCAAACCTGTTTTGTTCTCAGAAATTTCATTGTATGTAAATATCCTCCAAGGAAAGCGGTTTCATTTGTTAAAGGAGATCACCACTCAGATTTGCAGTAATGTCAATGTCTCAAGTGTTCTTCAGTCTTTGCAATTTTTTAACCCTTTACATGCACTGACAATGACTGTATTGTGCCCTTGATGGTGAGACTTAAATTTCCCCCTTGGGAGTATAAGACATAGGTTCCTCTCTTTGGAAAATGATACAGGACATTTTATCCTTGCTTTAATTCTCAGGGAGAACTGTAATATATGCAAATATATGTATATATCTTTGTTAGGGAGGCAGGCCTCCCCAACAAATTTTGAAACATATACAGTGGTACCTCGACATACGAAATTAATCCGTTCCGAGGCGGCCTTTGTAACCTGAGCTTTTCGTATCTTGAACCGCATTTTACATGTAAATTGCCTAATTCGTTCCAAGCCCTACAAAAACACCCCAGTAA
The DNA here is from genome assembly GCF_015104395.2 of Macrobrachium nipponense. Classification (NCBI taxonomy): domain Eukaryota; kingdom Metazoa; phylum Arthropoda; class Malacostraca; order Decapoda; family Palaemonidae; genus Macrobrachium; species Macrobrachium nipponense. The sequence goes on along the minus strand of NC_061110.1, from coordinate 56,672,381 downwards.
ATTTTATAATAAAGCTAAATTGACCAATAAACAATGAAATACAACAATTTGGACCATTCAATACCTAACTTAATACGTACTACTAATATGTACTACATAGTACCTGTAAATAAAGTGTATTAGTGTACATGGTACACAAGAAATACTGTACATACATACGTATGTATGTAGTAAAATGTGGAACCTTACCTTTCGAGTGAGGCTATCTCCGAAAGTGGCGACAGAGGAGGAGGAGAAACGGCAGAAAATTTGTTTCGTAGTACGTACACTTAACTTTACGAAACACATTAAAAATGTCAGGAAACATAGACTAAACTTTACGAAACACATTAACAAAATTGTAACACTTAACTTTACAAAAAACTTTAAATTAAATTTTTTTTTTTTCTCACCACTTTCAACTTTCTGTTTTTTCGTAGTATCAATTGGATCCTCCTTTTTGCTTACTCTTACTAAAGGCCTCTTTAAAAAATAACTATCCAAGGAAGATTGCTTCTGCCTACTTTTCACAATGTTCCTGAAACGACTCGGGCAAACGTCATCGAACTGTGCAAGCACACGACCTGTGTAAGCCTTTTCGGTGTGTCTCTTTTCTACAAATGATTGCACCTTATGAAAAGCAGCTAGAGCATCCTTAATTTCTGCCGTTGTCATAGGGTCGTCCTCCTCCTCCTCGCCGCTGCAAGAGAACTCCTTGAACGACGTTATGTTGCATGGCCTCCAACTCCTTCAGGTCATCCATTGTAAGCTCCTCTTGGTGCTCCTCAAGAAGGTCATTGATGTCATCCTCGTCGACGACCAGCACCATGGGCTTGCCGAGTGCAACGATCTCGTCAAGATCTGGTTGTGAAACAGTTTCAGGATCGTCAACTTGACTAAAGAAAACTCCGCTAGGATATCTTCCTTGAGGCCAGGAGGGTGAGCAGGTGCATTGTCCAACAACAGCAGACATTTCAGAGGGAGGCGCTTCTCTTGCAAGAATTTCTTCACTGTCGGGCCGAAACACAGATTTACCCACTCGGAGAACAAAAGTCTCGTTACCCAGGCTTTCGCACTAGCCCTCCACATCACTGGAAGCTTCTCCTTTAGCACTTTGTGCGCCTTGAAGGCTCGAGGAGTCTGAATGATACACAAGTAGGGGCTTCACCTTGCAATCCCCACTGGCGTTGAAACAAAGTGCGAGCGTAAGCCTGTCTTTCATAGGCTTATGCACGGGTAGCTTCTCCTCCTCCGTGATGTACATCCGACGAAGCATTTTTTTCCAAAAAAGGCCAGTCTCACAACAGTTGAAGACTTGCTGAGAACTGTAGCCTTCCTTGATCGTTATTTCGTCGAACGTCTTAATAATAGCGCCGGCCTTGTGGCAGATTGCCATCTCGGTCATTGTATCGCCAGCAATTTCTTTGTCTTTTATCCAGACAAGAAGCAGCCTTTCCATCTCGTCGTGCGCGTGGCTCCTCTTGCTAGACAAAATAGTCACGCCCTTGGAAGGTGTAGCTGCTTTGATGGCTTCCTTCTGCTTAAGGATGGTGCCTGTCGTCAATGGATTTCGGCCATATTCCTAAGCAATCACACTTCAATCGCATGCCAGCTTCATACTTTTTGATTATCTCCATTTTTGTCTCCAAAGAAAGCATCCTCTTCTTTCCGTGAACTTCAACTTTCTTGGGACCCATGACTACATATATACTGTGCGTAATTAAGTTATGTAGTAAAGTTTTCACACAACACGATAAAGTAGTACTACAACGAAATCACTAACGAATTTACGTTAATAAACGAAATCGTATAGAACGAACAAATTGCGTGTGCATATACAAACATTGCTGCTACCGTGTGGCCGAAGAAGCACGCCGCTAAGTAGATGCACGATGGGAGAGATGCTGACCAATAGGAGAGCAGGATCTTATGGCGGCGACTAGCATCAGGAACCAATGGGAGAGCGGGAGGATGGTGGCGAGTACTCAGTTGGCGGCGCACAAGTTTTAAAATTGTTATCGGTGGTCCTGGCGAATCTTGGGACTTTACAGCAACAACCTTTTGTATCCTGAACTATTTTCGTTTGTAGAGCCAAAAAAATCTTCGTATTTGCTTTCGTAACTTGAATTTTTCGTAAGTTGAGCCTTTTGTATGTCAAGGTACCACTGTACTTATGCAGTATGTGCATATGCATTTAAAGTACAGTTGACAGCCACTGCAGTGGTTAGGGACCACAACCACCTACAATAAGTTGGTACCCTCCCTCCTCTAAAAATGCTTATACTAGCTACCTATTTTAATAGTCCAAACACCAAATTTACCTTAAATAAAATGCTTATAACTGCCTATTTTAATAGTTCACACATGAAATATACCTTAAATTATCATCCTAAAACACTTTAATAATTTCAATTAACTTACAACATTACCCCTAAAAATATGTGGTTACAACTACATGTGAAAACTAATCAAGTTACACACATTTTCTCTCATACAGTTGTAGTTATGGTTTTGTATTTTTATGTTTATGATACAGTGATTCATATTAAAGAGAGAGAGAGAGAGGAGAGAGAGAGAGAGAGAGTAGAGAGAGAGCGAGAGAGAGAGAGAGAGAGAGAGAGAGGAGAGAGGAGAGGGATTGATATTTTGTTTACATTTTATATCATAAGAAATATATTTACTCAAAAAAATAAAATAAAGATACAATAATTAGCGAATAGGGCTGTACAAAAAAGTCCATGAATGAGTGAATTTTCCCCATAGTTATAGTAGTATATGTATTCCTGATCTTATATACACCTAGCATCAAACATGAGATGTTCAAAGGTATTCTATGTAATGCATTTATCTGTGTAATGATGAATACTGTTTGAAGTGCATCAAGAAAATGCAAATACAGGCAGTCCCTAGTTATCAGCAGACTTGGTTAATAGCTATCCAGTTTTATGGTGCTTGTCCAGTGCCATAAAATCAGCAATTTTTTGCACCATAATGCGCTGATTTTCAATTATCGGAGCCGATAATAGACTTACGGTGATGATACATAACTAACAGAGGTGCCATTCCATCCCAAAATCTGGTTATTGGCAACAAAATCCGGTTATCGGCACCATAAATTGCCGAGTTTCAGTTCTTGGCAACTTTTGCTTATCAAGCCCATTGGAACAGAATCCCTGCCAAGATAAATAATCTCATCATTCTTTACTACTACATAGAATTCAAGTGTCTGGCCATGTCGGCTTGCTGCTTTTGTTACTTTCAGCATTTTATGGTAGTTGTTAATTTTACCTAGAGTAATAATATTTATTTTCTCCATTGGCTTTGATAATATTTTGTTTTCTTAAATAAATCATAATGTTAGATAAATAAATCAGTGTTTTTCTTATGTTAGTTTTATATGCATTTAAGCATTTACTAATACCGCTTTGGTTGATTTTGTTTGTTCCCTTGTTCCTTGTAAATAAATACCGTACATTTAGAGTTGTTTTTTTTTTTTTTTTTTTTTTTTGCTCTTTATAATTTTCTGAAGCTTTTTAGTCATTGTTACTTCCAGAGCTACCTGTTCTTAAATGGTTATTTCCTTCTTTATTAGTTGTAGTTGCATTTAATTATTCTTTTGTTCATATTTAATCTTGTATGTTTTCACAAACAAACCCATCACTTCATTTAATAATGATATGCCCTTCTCACTACTTTTCCAAGCTGCATCTAGTTCAAAAGTTTAGAAAATTACCAGTTTTAAGCCATAAGAATGCTCATTGACCAATGTGCATACTCAGATAGTCAGAAAAGGAACTCTTCTTCTTGAGGATGTGTCAGGAGTTGACTGTTACTGCAGATAAGGGGTATAAAAAGTAAAGGGTTTGCATGTGAAAAAAATCATTTGATTTTATAAAAAATTAGATATTTAAGTACGTGTGATGTAAGAAATTGTTGTGATGTTTGTCCTGATACCAGTCATAAATATCAAAGGAGAGATAAGGTTTATGTCATTAATATTATTTTGTGATCTATACAGGGATCCATTCACACTTCCAAAACATCCCAGTGAAAAAAGGAATGCAAATGCAATTAGGAAGAAGTTTGCTGCTGGGACTTACAGTGATCATATGGTTCTTCTAAAAGCTTTCCAGGTAATATGTGATGCTTTATTTTATGTCCATTTTGTGGGTTGATTTTAAATCCTTAGATTATTTAAAGTGAGATGCCTTTAATACATTCACAAATGTTAATGCTGAATATGTACAAAGAAGAAAAATTATCTAGGTGCTGAATTTTTAACAGACTAAACAGTCTTTAGTAGCTCTCAGAGGTAAGTTTTCCTGGCCATTGTAGAAAGACCTACATCATACCCTCCCTGTATGTCAAGCTGCGTGGCCTTGCATTTGGTTTTGGTAACCAAAACCATGACTTCATAGCTCTTAATAATGTTGGTGAGGGTTTAACCTCAATATTTTTGGCATATGTCTCCTCTTGTATTTTTTTTTCCTAATAACCTTCAGTTTAATCACTACTGCTTTCAGCCATCGGTCAAAAGAGTGGGGACAGTCATTACAGTAATACCTCAGTCTTACACAATTTGAGTTGCGCAAATTCGCAATAGCACAAACTTTTTCATTGGAGCCTAACTAATTATCATACATGAGTATTTCACAGACACACGAATGCAAAGGCAACATTTTGTAATCCTGGAGAAACCCTGCAAAGGTGTTTGTTTAATTTTTGTAATGAAATTTATAAGTTTTCAAGCTGTTATGTGTAAATTAAATAACATTAAATAATAATCTCTCTCTCTCTCTCTCTCTCTCTCTCTCTCTCTCTCTCTCTCTCTCTCTCTCTCTGTAGTCAGGGTAACGAAGTGGTTGAGAAGACTTCTAAAAAATAGATTGGTTGGTCGGGAGGGGGAAAGAAGAGAGAACTATGTTGTACTATGTAATCTTCACACACTATTTTTACCAACCATTTATTTTTTTTTTTTCATGGGTAATGTATTCAGCTAACATTTAAATGAAATTACAGCAACTTTAATTTCATTTAAAAGTTAGCTTGATATTTAGGGAGCATGATTAGGGTCATATGTAGTGTTCAGACTCTAGAAGTAGTAAGCATTTATTAGCATTTTTAGAGATCGTGCCAAACTTACGTGAATTTCCCCTTGTGTGGGGGGAGGTCTGGAACCAAACCTCGCGGAAGTTCTGGGTGTTACTGTACTAGCCTCTCATTTTTATGATACCCTGTTAAATATCACTGTACCACTGTAGTTCAAATTTCTTGTCCTCTATCAGTAAAATTCTCAGTACTTTCTACAAGCCTATTCACCTCCCCCTCATTCTGATGGCTACAATCCAAAAGAGGGGTGTAAGAAAAGTGGAGGGCTGCTGCCACAGGTGGAAGTCTGTCGCTCACTTTTGGATGGTGTGGTTGCATTTAGGAACAGAGGAGTGTAGTTTTAGCTCCAAGGGATCGTTGACCTCCTCTCTCCCTTGTGCCAATTTCATTCCTGATGTATCAGCCACAGTCAACCAAAGCCCAGGTGATGTTGTAGGAAGTTGGGTCCTTGCTCCAAAAGGGAGTGATGTAGATCATCCATTCTCCCTCCCAAGGCATCTACAGCCAATTATTTTTTTGTGGACTTTCAGTCCTCACCACCGTCAAACGAACCCATTCACGGTGGAAATGCCCATTCAGTGTTGGAATCTGTCTGAGAGGGAGGTTGTATGATTTCAATAAACTTCCAGGTTGCTTATATTTATATTCCAATCCACCACAATACACAAAAATTTCTTCAGTTGTTATGTCTGTGAAGGACTTCTAGTTCAAAGCTCCTGCTTTGGCCCGGTGAAAGCTCATCAAATGTTCGTCAGAGTCATTGCTTTAGTCTTGATTTTGGCATAATTCCAAAGGAATCTACTTTCTGTCTTACCTGGATGACTTGCTGACCTAAACTCCGTAGAGGCAGTGTTACTTCAGGATAGACAATATCTTGTCTCTTTACCAGAGATTAGGGATCGTCATCAACTGAAGGAAATATGATTTGGTGTCCAAGCAGGCTATTAGATATCTTGGCATGATTCTGGACATCATGGGAGTTTGGGCCTTCCTTGCATCTCACTGATCAGACAGCTTTAAGGAATTAGTAAGACGCTCCTTAGAGAAGAACAGACAAGTGGCTCAATATTGGCAAGCATGTTTTAGGACACCAGGGCCAACAGAGTCATGAGGTGCAAAAAAAGAAAGTTGAAATTCTGCACACAAAAAAACTACGTAAAGTAAAAAAAGTAAAAAAAAAAAAAAAAAAAAAGTTAAAAATAAGAAAAACAAGAAAAAAACGGCAGAAATTAAAGCAGCTTTTCATAAAGTGCAAGTCATTTGTAGAAGACACCCCCCGAAAAGGCTCACACAGGAACATTGTGAAAAGTACGTAGGCAGAAGCAATCTTCCTTGGATAGTTACGTTGTAGTACGTACATATATTTTTTTAAGTGTACGTACGTACATATTACATAAAAAATAAAAAAAACGGCAGAAATTAAAGCCACTTTTCATAAAGTGCAATCATTTGTAGAAGACACCCCCCGAAAAGACTCACACACAAACATTGTGAAAAGTAGGCAGAAGCAATCTTCCTTGGATAGTTACGTATGTACGTAGCCTCACTCGAAAGGTAAGCTTCCACATTTTACGTTACAGTAATAATATTTCTTGTACACTAATATACACTTTATTTACAGGTTTTGCATTTTTAGTCTTAATTTGGGTATTGAATGGTCCAAATTGTTGTAGTATTTCATTATTTATAGGTCAATTTAGCTTTATTATGAAATTTAATGGGGTGTTTTTGGAGGGCTTGGAACGGATTAGCCATTTTACATGTAAAATGTGGTCCAAGATACCAAAACCTCATGATACGAAGGGCGCCTCGGAACGGATTAATTTCGTATCTCGAGATACTACTGTATATGGAAATGTGCGCAATTTCCTGTAGAATACAACTAAAAACAACCCATGGTTGTAGCTTTTATCAGTTTTGAAATATTTTCATAAAAATAATGATAAGTGCCAAAATATCAACCTTCGGTCAACTTTGACTCGACCGAAATGTAAAAAACGCAATTGTAAGCTAAACTCTTATATTCTAATAATATTCAATCATTTACCTTTATTTTGCAATAAATTGGAAGTCTCTAGCACAATATTGTGATTTATGGTGAATTTATGAAAAAAAAACTTTTTCCTTACGTCCGCGCAGTAATTCTTCATAAAAATCAGACATTTTTTCGTTCGATTGTCGTAATGTTTGCACCATTTCAAATTGGCTGCTACATAAAGTTTTATATATGAAAATGTGCGCAATTTCATGTAGAATACAACTAAACACAACGCATGGTTGTAGCTTTTTCAGTTTTGAAATATTTTCATATAAATAACGATAAGTGACAAAATTTCAACCTTCGGTCAACTTTGACTCGACCGAAATGGTCGAAAAACGCAATTGTAAGCTAAAACTATTACATTCTAGTAATATTCAATCATTAACCTTTATTTTTCAACAAATTGGAAGTCTCTAACACAATATTTCGATTTATGGTGAATTTATGAAATAAACTTTTTCCTTACGTCCGCGCGGTAACTACCGAAAAAATCATAAATTTTTTTTGCCCGATTGTCGTAATGTTTGCACCATTTTAAATTAGCCGTTACATAAAGTTTTATATATGAAAATGTGCGCAATTTCATGTAGAATACAACTAAAATTAACCCATGGTTGTGGCTGTTATCAGTTTTGAAATATTTTTATATAAATATCGATAAATAGAAAAAATTCGTTCTTCGGTCAAATGTAACTCGACTGAAATGGTCGAAAACTGCAATTGTAAGCTACAACACTTACATTCTAGTAATATTCAATCAATTACCTTCATTTTGCAACAAACGGGAAGGCTCTTAGCACAATATTTCGATTTCTGGGCTCAGTTCGTGTCGCT
>NC_061110.1:56626070-56663918 GCF_015104395.2 Macrobrachium nipponense | reverse complement strand
ATTTGTTAGATCATTTACCTAAGAAATAATGAACTAAAGGATTATTTCGCTGGGCGACACAAACCAATCGCCCAGAAATAGATTTTTCCTACGTCAAAATCCTTTTTATGGTGAATTTTTGAAAACAGTTTTTTTTATGTCCGCACGTTACGAATTCATGCATCATTTTGTGATAATATTTTCTCTGTGTTGCCTTGATCGTTTTACAATGTATTATATACCAAAATGATCACAATCTAGTGTACAATACAACGAAAAAAGGTTAACTTGTTAGCTTTAATCGTTTTACTCACACCGCGATTTGAATACAATTATATATGCCAATTTGTTTCGCACTATCATTTTAAATACAATTATATATGAAAATTTTTGTTTTCGCACTATCATATATCCCATTATTTATATATGATAATGATATTTTTTTCATTTATGATGGTTGCATACTAAACTTCACGCACTGACAAAAAAAGGAGCCAAAAATGAACTCTTAATCTTGAAAACTAAGCGTGCTGTGATTTTTTGAAAAAAATATTTTTTCCGCTTCGGCGCTCACTCCCAGACCCTGCCGGCATACGGGAGACGATTTTTATCATACCCCTTCGGCATTAAAGGGTTACTGATCTATAGTTCCTTAAAACTTATCCAAGATTTCCCCCAGCCCCCACCCCAACTATCAAAAGAACCTTAACCTAATCTAATTCTTAAGTTTAAATCTATTTAAATCTACAATCCTCCTGCCTTAATACTATCAGAAGCCCCTCCCACCCCCCACCCATACTAAAGTTTTCCGCCAACTATAGTCTTTGAGACTTCTTCAGATTGGAAGTCAGCTTGCTCAGCGTCAATCAATACATATTAAGTTGTCGTTAGCCTTTTTCTTACTGGAGAGATCAACACCTATACTCTGTTTTTTTCCATCTGTCCATCCACCTGTGGTGGCCGCGCATGGTAACACTGCATCCTGGGCTTTAAATAGTTACACTGTGTAAGTTTTTTTTTAAATAAAAGGATATCTAGGTGTACATTTGCAACAGAAAAGTGTTTTAATTTACTGTATGCAAATTACACTGTTAATATTCGAAATAGGATATTATTTAAAGCCCGGGACGCAGTGCTACCATGCGCAAACACCACAGGCAGATGGACAGACAGAAAAAAACAGAGTATAGTAACTTGTTTCTTTCCAACTGCTGTCAAACTTTATTTGCGACAAGTGTGTCATGGTCAGCACCTTTTAGGGTGTAGCATCATAAATGCAGGAATGGGGAGAAGTGTGGCACGTATCAAGTGTTTTTGGTTCTGCCATCTGGCAGCTTTGCATTGTCTCTCTATGATCCCTATCACTTTCGTATTTTATCCCTTCCTCTATTTTCAACAACTCTTCCTATTTGTCTTTCTTTGAGTTTTTTCTTTCTTATTAATTCCACATTGGACATGTGGGTTGCGTACTCACCTATCAGTTTGGTAGCCTGATTTCGCTCCCTGCTCTGCCAATGCGGAACCAGAGGAATTTATTTCTGGTGATTAGAAATGTGGATTGGATCCCACAATAATCTATAAGTCCTGTTGCTAAGTAACCAATTGTTTCCTAGCCACATAAAAATATCTAATCCTTCAGGCCAGTCCTAGGAAAGCTGTTAATGTGGCTCGGATCCCACCATAAGTTGTAGGTCCCATTGCTAAGTAATCAATTGGTTTCTAGCCATGTAAAACTATCTAATCCTTCGTGCCAGCCCTAGGAGAGCTGTTAATCAGCTCAGTGGTCTGGTTAAACTAAGATATACTTCACTTTCTTATCAGATAAGCTTGAAGGGGAGCAAGTCACTCTACCTCAACACAAGAAACTGCAAGTAAAAAATGAAAAAGAATACAGTGGATCCCCGTATTTGGGGGGGTTGCATACCAGACCCACCTGCGAATACTTTAAACCCCTCTAAAAACGCTTATAAATGCCTATCTTGAAAGTTCAAATACCAAGTGTATACCTTAAATACCATCCTTTTTCAAATACAGTAGTACCTTGAGATACGAAATTAATCCTTTCCGAGGCGCCCTTCGTATCATGAGTTTTTCGTATCTTGGACCACATTTTACATGTAAAATGGCTAATCCGTTCCAAGCCCTCCAAAAACACCACAGTAAATTTCATAATAAAGCTAAATTGACCTATAAACAATGAAATACTACAACAATTTGGACCATTCAATAAGTAACTTAATAATAAAAATGCAAAACCTGTAAATAAAGTGTATATATTAGTTTACAAGAAATATTATTACTGTAACGTAAAATGTGGAAGCTTACCTTTCGAGTGAGGCTATCTCCGAAAGTGGCAGCAGAGGAGGAGGAGGACAAATGGCAGATACGTACACTTAACTTTACGAAACATAAAAAAATGTCAGAAAAACAAACTAAACTTTACAAAACACATTAACAAAACTGTAACACTTAACTTTACAAAAAACTCAAAATAAAATTTATTTTGTCTTTTTTTTATTTTTACATTTCTTTTTACTTTTTTATACTTTACGTAATTTCAATTTCTTCACCACCGAATGGATGCCAGTCCGTTTACGGAATTTTTCGAACCATCCATGAGAAGCCTTGAACTCTGGGGTTGCCGTTGATGTCCCCTCTCCGCCGTCGTCTTCGGCTTGGGCAATCAAATCGCCAAAAATAGCGCTGGCCTTCTGGCAGATTGCCGTCTCGGTTATCGTATTGCCATCGATTTCTTTGTCCTCGATCCATACAAGAAGCAGCCTTTCCATTTCATTATGCACATGGCTCCTCTTGTTGGACAAAATAGTCACGCCCTTGGAAGGTGTAGCTGCTTTGATGGCTTCCTTCTGCTTAAGGATGGTGCCTATCGTCGACGGATTTCAGCCGTATTCCTTAGCGATCACACTCAACCGCAAGCCAGCTTCATACTTTTTTTATCATCTCCATTTTTGTCTCCATAGAAAGCATTCTCCTCTTTCTGTGAACTTCAGCAACTTTCTTGGGACCCATGACTAATATGTACTGTATGTAATTAAGTTACGTATGTAGTACACATACTAATTAGGTTCTCACAACACGATAAAGTAGCACAACGAAATCACTAACGAATTTACGATACTAAACGAAATCGTTGGACCGAACGAATGCCGCATGCGTAGGATAAAGCTTCGGGTGCAAGTAGCCGAGCGAAGGTACGCCACCACGTAAGATGCATGATGGGAGGGATGCTGTCCAATAGGAAAGGATCTCATGGCTTGGCTAGCATCAGGAACCAATGGGAGAGCAGGAGGATGGTGGCAAGTCTACTAGAACTAAGATGGCGGCATCATATATCTGACCACTAACAGTGAAATTATAAATTATTTATGAGACATAGAGAATAATGAGAGAGAGAGAGAGAGAGAGAGAGAGAGAGAGAGAGAGAGAGAGAGAGAGAGAGAGAGAGAGAGAGAGAAATTACATGAACATTAGTCGGCAACATGCTCCCCTTCTGTCACATTGCTTGACATATTTGACAGCTCTGGCCCTTGGCTTAGTACCTGGATTTAAAAAGAAAGATGAGGTGTAGAATGGATTTTCCTTCATTCTTACATAATTTTTTAATTTATAAACTAAAATCTTACTAATTCACTATGTATAGTATTTTCTTTAATGAATTTATATTATTGCTGATTACATTAATATGAATATTTGAAAATTAGTAAATCATTTATTTATCATACAAAAAACATACATCTAAGTAAGAGAGAGAGAGAGAGAGAGAGAGAGAGAGAGAGAGAGAGAGAGAGAGTCACAAGGATTAAGATGTCTCAAAGACTTATTACTCCATATCTCTGGGAGGAGGTTTTACTGTTCATTCATAGTGTCCTAATGATTTTGTCTAGCATTCTTTTAATCTTCTGCATTGTTGCTGTTTACAACTTCTTGTGGCAGTTTATTCCATGTGTCACATATTTTATTATGTAGAAAAGTTCTGACAATGAGATGTGTTGTATCTCTTCAGTTCTAGTTTCCATCCATTATTTCTTGTCTGGCTTTTGTTTAACCTAAATAGGTTACTGTCTACTTTTGTTATGCCTTTCAGTATTGTAAATGTTCCTTTTAGTTGTCCTCGCAATCATCGTGTTTCTAGGCCATACATATTCAGCCTCTCTAATTGTTTTGGTAACCTATTTGCCTGATGGATGGAATTAACTTTGTGGCTCTTGTTTGTACCCCTTCTAATCTATTTATGTCATCTCTTAGTGTTGGTGACAAAAAATGTACTGCAGATTCAAGATGAGGTCTAACTATTGATGTGTAGAACTGCAGCACCGTTTCCTTGTTTCTGTATTTGAACTGCCTCTTTATCTATCCCACTAGTTTCTGTGCCTTCTTTTCAGCTTTTATGCACGGTTTTGTCAATTTTAAATCCTTGGTAATAATGACTCCAAGGTCCTCCTCTTGTTCTACACTATTTTTGTCATTCCCAAGCAGCATGCACCTGCATGAGGGTTGTTTGTTCCTATTTGTAACACTTTACACTTATCCAAGTTAAAAGGCATTTGCCATCTTTTTGACCACTCTCCTATTTTCATAATATCATTTCTTAAACTTTCCACTGTATCTGGGTCTACTGCATTTACACCTAGTTTGGTGTCATCTGCAAATTTGGCTATCCTGCTAGTTAAGCCTACATCAATGTCATTAATGTAAATAAAAAACAAGAGGGGGCCAAGGACAGAACCCTGAGGAACTCCACTTGTTACATCAGCCCATTCTGATTCTTCATCATTTATTACAACTCTGTTTTCTATGAGTTAGCCAGTCTGCTATTTCATCTTCAATTCCTAGAGGTTTGATGGGTAGGATCTGTTTTGTCTGAAACTGTGTTGGCTGTTTTAACAACAAGTTGTTTCTATCAATGTGATCCACAATTTGATCTGCAATTATGGACTAAAAAACCTTACAAACGACCAACGTTAAAGCGATGGTCTGTAATTTCCTGGCTCTTCTCATGGACCTTTTTTTGTAACCTCTATTGTCCCTTAGGGGACCTATGCTATTTTTTTATTGGTGTCTTACTATTATCATGTGCAAAGAATTCTTTTGGGTTTTCTTTATGAGAGAGAGAGAGAATAATTTTTATTGTATTAGGTATAATTTAATCTCATTAAACTTAATACAATATTAATCAGTATTAATATTGGAAAATTAGTAAATCAATTTTGTATCATAAAAATGTATATAGTCATGAAAATAGCATCAAAATACACTAATTATTGAATATTTATTGTCGGAAAAGTCCACAAATAGGTAAATTTCCCGCGAATAATGGGTAGAAATGGTCCCAGAAAAATCCATGAGTAGGTGAGTCCGCAAATCTCAAGAACGCAAATACAGGGGTACCTCGAGATACGAAAGGCTCAACTTACGAAAAACTCGAGATACGAAAGCCAATGCGAAAAATTTAACGGCTCTACATACGAAAAGTTTTCAAGATACGAAAGGTTTCTGAAAGTCCGAGATTCGCCCGGATAACAATTTTGAAACTCGCGCCGCCATCTTAGTACTAGTAGACTGCCACCATCCTCCTGTTCTCCCATTGGTTCCTGATGCTAGTCACCACCATGAAATCCTTCTCTCCTATTGGACAGCATCCCTCCCATCATGCATCTTATATGTATACGTGGTGGCGTACCTATCTCGGCCTCTTCGTACCAACATCTTTATCGTGTTGTGCGAAAACTTTATTGTGTAACTTATATGTAAATTACGTACAAGATAACGTAGTCATTGGTCCCAAGAAAGTTGAAATTCACGGAAAGAAGTGCATGCTCTCTTTGGAGACAAAGATGGAGATCATCAAGAAGTATGAAGCTGGTATGCGATTGAGTGTGATCGCAAAGGAATATGGCGGTAATCCGTCGACAATAGGCACCATCCTTAAACAGAAGGATGCCATCAAAGCAGCTACACCGTCAAAAGGCATCACTATTTTGTCCAGCAAGAGGACCCATGTGCACGACGAGATGGAACGGCTGCTCCTTGTCTGGATTAAAGACAAAGAAATCGCTGGCGATACAGTAACGGAGACAGCAATCGCCCACAAGGCCAGGGCTATTTTTGGCGATTTGATTGCACAGGCGGAAGACGACGGAGGGGAAGGGACTTCAACGCCAACCTCAGAGTTCAAGGCTTCGCATGGCTGGTTTGAGAAATTCCGTAAACAGACTGGCATCCATTCGGTGGTGCATCATGGGGAGGCTGCCAGCTTGGACACGAAAGCGGCCGAAGCATTTAAGAAAACTTTCGACAAGATGATGACCAAGGAAGGCTACAGTTCTCAGCAAGTCTTCAATTGTGATGAGACTGGCCTTTTTTGGAAAAAATTCCTCGTCGGATGTGCATCATGGAGGAAGAGAAGAAGCTACCCGGGCATAAGCCTATGAAAGACAGGCTTACGCTTGCACTTTGTTCAAACGCCAGTGGGGATTGCAGGGTGAAGCCCCTACTGGTGTATCATTCCGAGACTAGTCGAGCCTTCAAGGCCCACAAAGTGCTTAAGGAGAAGCTTCCAGTGATGTGGAGGGCTAATGCAAAAGCCTGGGTAACGAGGCCTTTGTTCACGAAGTGGGTAAATCTGTGTTTCGGCCCGACAGTGAAGAAATTTTTGGAAGAGAAGCGCCTCCCCCTGAAATGACTGCTGGTGTTGGACAATGCCCCTCCCCACCCTCCTGGCCTAGAGGAAGATATCCTAGCGGAGTATTCCTTCATCAAGATTCTTTTTCTTCCGCCCAACACCACCCCTCTCCTCCAGCCCATGGACCAGCAAGTGATAGCGAACTTTAAGAAGCTGTACACGAAACATCTTTTCAAGAGATGTTTCAACATCACCGATACCACAAACCTCACCTTGTGTGAATATTGGAAGGAGCATTTCGACATCGTCATTTGCATCCGACTCATCGACCAAGCTTGGCAGGAGGTTTCGAGGCGAACCTTGAATTCCTCGTGGAGGAAACTCTGGCCTGATGCCGTATCCGCCCGAGACTTCGAGGGATTCGACGTGGGCAAAGCTGGTGCTGCAGAGTCAGAAACAGTTGAACATCCCGAAACTGTTTTGGAACCAGATCTTGACAAGATCGTCGCACTCGGCAAGTCCATAGGGCTGGTCGTCGACGAGGACGACATCAACGACTTTCTCGAGGAGCACCAAGAGGAGCTTACGACGGATGACCTGAAGGAGTTGGAGGCCATGCAACATAACGTCGTTCAAGAGGAGTTCTCTAGCAGCGGTGAGGAAGAGGAGGAGGAGCCTATGACAACGGCAGAAATTAAGGATGTTCTAGCCGCTTTTCATAAAGTGCAATCGTTTATCGAAAAAAAGACACCCCGAAAAGGCTCACACAGGTCGTATGCTTGTGCAGTTTGATGACGTTTGCCTGAGGCGTTTCAGGAACATTGTGAAAAGTAGGCAGAAGCAATCTTCCTTGGATCGTTATTTTTTAAAGAGGCCTTCAGCATTAGCAGGAGTAAGCAAAAAGGAAGAACCAAGTGATAAAAAACAGAAAGTTGGAAGCAAAAAGGAAGAACCAAGTGATAAACAGAATGTTGAAAGTGGTGATGAAGTTGAAATTCTGAAAAAAAAAAAAAAAAAAAAAAAAAAGCCTATGTATAAGTAAAAAAAAAAAAAGTTAAAAATCAAAAAAAAGAAAAAAAAATTTAATTTTTAGTTTTTTGTAAAGTTAAGTGTTACAGTTTTGTTAATGTGTTTCGTAAAGTTTAGTTTTATAGTTTTCCTTAAATATTTTATGTGTTTTCATAAAGTTAAGTGTACGTATGTACGTATGTTATCTGCCGTTTGTCCTCCTCCTCCTCTGCCGCCACTTTCGGAGATAGCCTCACTCGAAAGGTAAGCTTCCACATTTTACGTTACAGTGATAATATTTCTTGTACACTAATATACACTTTATTTACAGGTTTTGCATTTTTATTATTAAGTTACGTATTGAATGGTCCAAATTGTTGTAGTATTTCATTGTTTATAGGTCAATTTAGCTTTATTATGAAATTTACTGTGGTGTTTTTGGAGGGCTTGGAACGGATTAGCCATTTTACATGTAAAATGTGGTCCAAGATACGAAAACCTCATGATACGAAAGGCGCATCAGAACGGATTGATTTCGTATCTCTAGGTACTACTGTATGGGAGTTTGACCTTAATTAGTACTCCAGCTATCAACAGCAACATTCATAAACAACATATAGACAGAAAATAAATAATAACAAAATTCAATCACACAAACCCACTCTTTTGATAGTGTAGTCATCTCTTCCTCAAGGACTACTCTTTCCATGGTCTATCCAGATCTCCATGGTGACCAGACTAATGTCAGAGAATTCTCTTAACTGGTCTTGTGGATGGGTATTGTGTCATAATGATAAACATTATAACACGTGATAAAGTATAAATGTACTCAGGATAAGAAGCCGCTTTCTATTATCCTCAGCGAATGCTAATACATACCCATTTTACCTACATCATCTTGTTTACATACAACCAAAATCTGACCAAGATGCCACTCCTTTTCTGGTCAGTCAAGTTACCAGAGCTCAGAGAAGTCTGTTCTTCGTTTATTGATTCAGCTAAGAGCATAATTTCAAGTTCCAATTAAACATTTTTTTTAGTTTAGACTATGAAGCAATGATTTATTGTGCCTGAAAAACCATAATTGGCTTATTTCACTAGCACACATCACCGCTTCTTAAAATTTATGATTGTTAGGCTAGCTCCAAGAATTTTGTTCTTGCCTTATTAATTTCATTACTGAGGTTCATGGAAACATGAGTTGAGAGCTAAGTGTACAATTTTAGGTTTCAATTAAAGATTTTGTTAGTTTATAATGTAGAACAATGATTTTAGTGTGCATGAAAAGCTGTAAACTGTTGTTTTTCGGTAGTATACACGTCGGCGCTAGAGATTTAGGATAATTAAATTGCTCTGAGAGTTTCATTCTTCACATATTGATTTCATTACCAAAGTTCATGGAAACATCAAACTTGAAAGCTGAGTACATAATTTCAAGTTCCGGTTAAAAAAGTTTTTAGTTCAGACCATAGATCAAAGATTTTATTGTGTGAAAAGCCGTAAACCAGCTTTTTCATCAGTACACGTCAGTGCTTACGTTTTGCTAGCTATTTGTGGAAGCAAAAGTTGTTTTTGAAGAATTTAATAATTCTATTTAGAAGTTTGTTCCGACACGGAATACAAACCTTCGGTCCTTTTACAATAGGAAGGTTACTAGCGGCAGCTGGATAGGTCGTAAGCTTTCGAACAAGGGGTTCGGTAGTTAACTGCTTGTCCGACAGGCGCGCACCGCTCGACTGGGAGGTAAACAATCACTTTTGCTTTCGGCCTCACAGCGAGTGGATGTGTGTTCTGCGCTCTCTGCCTGCTTTATCGTCGTTCGCTTTTCTGTATGGTTGTGCTTTCTTGTTGTGTTTGTGTGAACTGACTGTAAGTACATTCATTTCCTTTATTATTATCATCAATTATTGTGATTTGGTTCAATCATGGATTCTCCTCGCCCTCCAATTATCCGGCGACTGTGCCCAGGAACTGAGGGGCGTAAGTGCGGCAAATTCTTCAGTTTTCCAGAGATTGACCCCATATTTTGTGCGCTCGGTGCCGGGGGCGCGAATGCTCCCGCACCGAGCCCTGTGATGTGTGTATTAATTGGTCGGAGGTGCAGTGGGGCTTGTACGAGGGCAGGAAGAAGCGAAGGCCTGCAAAGGAGTCGTCGGAGAGCTCTCCCGCGACTCCTTTAGTAACGGACACTTCGTCGTCTTTCCTGCCCCCTGCTCAGCTCCCACGTATGGCACCTTCCCCCGGGGGGGGGGTTTCCAGGTCCTTCTCCTCACCCGATCTGTCGAGTGTGGAGGAGGGCGCTCGGTACCCCGACGTTGAGTTGTATTCAGGGTTCTCTATCTGTTCGTCCACTCCCCGCGAGTGGGTAGACCCCCCCCCCCGTACTAACCCGACCATTGCTTCCCCAGGTGCGTCTGCTGCGAGGGACGACCTTGGTCAGGTGTGGGCTTCACTGGGCTTGCAGGGCGTGCCGAGTGTCCAGTGGCTGTTGTACCATCTTGCTGGCGCTGCTGCAGTCACGCATGCCACGGTGACCACCACAACCACCACGTTGACCACTCCAGGCTATGCTGCTCCCCATCACTTGGTGTATTCTCCACATGCTGTATCGGTCTCACCAACCACCTCTGTACAGGGTCCGATCGCCGTGACACGGGGGAGTGTGCTGCCGCCACCCGGGTTTGCTGTGTTGCCGAGACCTGACTTTCAGTGCCTGAAGAGCTCGCCCCTGGACCTGCCGCCGGTGCCAAGAATGTTGGTGTCGCTGGTCTGTCCTCCTGTGTTGGACGTGCCACCTGCCATGCCTGCCGTACCCACCCAGATGCCGATGACTGTGCCTGCTGTGACTGTTCCATTGGCGACCGTTCCTGCCGTGACTGTGCCTGCCGTTCCTGTGTTGCCTGCTCCTGCTGAGGTTGTTCCTGCTTGTGGCGTTGCTGTACCCGACGTTGGTCTTTTCGGACAGGTGCGTCCGGGCCCTGTTGCTTCGGCAACAGCAGCCCCGGCTCCGCCCTGGATGGTAGACTTAACGTCGGTCCTGAGGAAGCTGACAAAGAAGAAGAGGAAGGTGTCGTCGTCGTCTTCTTTGTCGTCGTCGTCTGTCGCCTCGCCCCCTTCGACTTCTAAGGCTTCCAAGCCGAAGAAGAAGAAGGTTGCCTCCTCCCCTCCTAAGAAGTCTCCTTCGGGAGCTTCTCAGGGCCCTTCTCGCTCCGGTGAGACGGGGGTTGCTTCCGTTGGTCCTCCTGCTCCTTCGGGAGCAGGGCCCGTCTCTTCTTCCGTAAGGAAGAAGACTACGGGGACCAGAGGGGTACCAGCTAACACCGGTACTTCCTCGCCTGGTGCCAGAGGCTCTGCCACCGCATCAGGTCCTGTCTCGGCCTCTCGTTCGCAAGAGGTACCGAGTGTACGGTCGCCTACCAGCGACCGTGCAGCCAAGAACCAGATGCCAGAGCTCGCTCGACGTCAGGTTCACGGCACGGAGCGGAAGACTGGTGACAGCCGCTCAGGCGACTCTCACCAGGCCAGCTCTCGCTCTCGCGGCGACCAGCTGGCTACCCGGGGTGCCGTGACAGTCTCTGACCGTCCACGTGCCGAGGCTGGGACGAGGTCCCCCCGACCGTGGCTGGCACCAGCGGTGTGACGCGCCGTGAGGACAAGCACCAGTCTCACCGTGACAGTGAGCTCTGCAGGTCCCCCGACCATCGCTCTCAGAGAGCAGGCGGGCACGGCAACCAGCAGCAGCTCATCTGACACACGAGACTGAGGCCGCTGTGCTCAGTCCAGCCGTTCTCCGCAAGGAGATGGCTCGACCAGGCCTGCAGCTCGATCGCCACCGCGGGTTGGCGATTGCCTGCAGCCCTCCAAGCCCGCTGGTCCTGCCAGCGAGCGAGGGGGGAGCATCAGGTCTGCCTCTCCCGTACCTTCAACCTCCTCGGGCTACACCGGGAGGAGCGAGGTATTGCGGAGTGATCGTGAGGGGTGCGCCCCTCATGATCCCACCACAACGCCGTACTTACCAGGCACGGTTCTTGGACCAGCCAGGACGTACGCGCAAGTGGCTGGAGGAGACCAAGAGGGGTCTGTCGCCGTTCCCCCCCTCGAGGGGGGAGGGTCTCGAGAGGTGCTCCTGTTCGAGGGACTGGACGGTCCTACTCCTCAGGATGCAGTGACTCCCGAGATCCAGAGGAACTTTGCCGAGGTTATTGCGCTGATTCGTCAGCACAACGACCTCGGTGAAGGGTCGCCGCTCCCACCTTCTGAGCCCACGTCCCGGCTCGAGTCGTTTTGGGGCCCGAAGAGGGAGCCCAAACCGACGGTGGGGTTGCCGCGATCAGAACTGGCCGACTCTGTTTTGAACCAGTTTGAGTCTCTTGTCTCCGGGCAGGAAGGCTCTCTCAGGTCAAGCAGGTTGAGCAAGCTACTTCCTCCTCCTCTACTGCGACAGCAGTGATTCTACGTGCCATCAGAAGATCCGATGCCGCCCAAACAGGTAAACCCGGAGTTAGCCAGGCTAACACCGGGTGTGTCTCTGCAGCAGCTCCTGTCTGAGAACCTATGGTTCTCGCAGCAAGAGGCATTTGGCCTGGAATCCATTGCCATGGCAGCTTTCCAGGCCGTCTCCTGGATAGACCTGTGGTCCCTCACAGTGTCTAAGGTCGCAGCCAACTCCGGGGGAATTTCTCCCAAAGAAGACTCGGCTTTCAGGAGGCTTTGCCAGTCTGGAGGAAGAGCCATCTCCTTCCTCGCCCACCAGACGGCAAACCTGTGGGCCAACCTGGTACTTCGACGTAGGGACGCAGTCCTTACACGAGTATCCAGGGCGGCTGGGCGTAAGGCGGCATTAGGACTTCGGAATGGACCTGTACGGAGTTCCTCCTCTCTCTTCCCAGGAGAGATGGTGGACGCTGTGGTGGACAGACGGCGCACTGATGACAGTGACCGTCTGGTACACCAGGCAGTTTCGAAGGCTTCTGGGCAGCCTCGAACTGCGGCCAAGCCAAAGAGCTCGGTTAGCGCTTCCTCGGCCGCTAAGACGATAGCCTCGTCGAAGCCCCATGGAAAGACTGTCGTCTTTGACTTCTGCCAAGGGGGGCCGTAACCAGCCTTCCTTCTCGCGAGGAGGGTCAGGGAAGAAGTCGAAGAAAGGGGGGAAACGCTAGGGACGGCGTTCCCCCTCACCTGCTGCCGGAAGTGGGGGGGTGCCTGGCCAGCCATTGGGCAACTTGGCAGTGCTACGGCGCCGAGACCTGGATAGTAGATGTCCTTCGGGAGGGATATCTATTACCCTTCGAATCTTGGCCACCCCTCACCTCCAACCCGGTCCAACAGCAAACGTACGTTCCAGGTTCTTCGAAGGATGTAGCACTAAGACAGGAGATCCAGTCCATGCTGAGCAAATGAGTTGTAGAGATCGTCACGGATCAGTCACCGGCCTTCTACAGTCGTCTTTTCCTGGTGGAAAAGTCTACGGGGGCCTGGTGCCCGGTGATAGATCTCTCTCCCCTGAACCGATTTGTTCGCCAGACTCGGTTCACGATGGAGACGGCACGTTCCGTACTCGACTCCATCAGGGAGAACAATTTCATGCTTTCAATGGATCTGAAGGATGCGTATTTCCAGATACCCATCCATCAATCCTCCAGGAAGTACCTCTGCTTCATCCTCGATGGACGGTGTACCAATTCAGGGCACTTTGCTTCGGTCTCTCAACCACCCCACAGGTGTTCACGCGAGTGTTCACTCTGGTGTCTGCTTGGGCCCACTCTGTAGGGATACGTCTTCTGAGGTATCTCGACGATTGGTTAGTCCTGGCGAGCTCCTGCTCGCATTTGCTGCAGGACAGGGATCGACTACTCGAGTTTTGTCGCGATCTAGGGATCGTGGTGAACTTCGAGTAGTCCGATCTCGAACCCAATCAGAGGATGAAGTACCTGGGTATGCTGATCGACACGGTAGCAGGGCGAGTCTTCCCCGCAGACTCGCGGATCAGCAGATTCAGGGAGGCAGCCAACCAGTTCCTGTCTCGGCAGGAACAGGCAGCTCAGGAATGGCAAGTCGTGATCGGACACCTGTCGTCACTCGAGAAGTTAGTCCCTCACGGGCGTCTTCACCTGCGGTCTCTTCAGTGGAGACTAAAGGAGAGTTGGTCACAGGCAACAGATCCTCCAAACTTCCCAGTGTCCCTGACGCTGGAGGTGAGGCAGGACCTAGCCTGGTGGCTGGACGACAGGAACCTCTTAAGAGGAGTGCCTCTACGCACTCCCCCCCCGGAGATGCAGCTGTTTTCAGACGCATCGACCGAGGGATGGGGCGCACACCTGGAGGAGTTGCTGACTTCAGGTGTGTGGGACGATCGCGACAAGCACCTTCACATCAATGTACTGGAGCTCAAGGCAATGTTCTCGCGCTCCAAGAGTTCCAGCACCGCTTGATGGGACACTCAGTGGTGTTGATGTGCGACAACACCACAGTAGTGGCTTACGTCAACAAACAGGGGGGCCTAGTGTGTCTCCCGTTGTACCAGTTGACTCGGCAGGTGCACGAGTGGGCCGAGGCTCACTCAATAGAGCTGTCAGCACGCTACATTCCAGGGAAGAGGAATGTAGTAGCAGACAAGCTCAGCCGTCGGGATCAGGTGATAGGAACCGAATGGTCCCTACACCAGGACGTGGCGGAAAGGCTCTTCGACCTGTGGGGGCAACCAGTAGTGGATCTGTTTGCCACCCGGCACAACAGGAAACTTCAGGTTTTCGTTTCAGCCATGCCGGACCCATGGGCAGCTGCAGAGGACGCTCTTCAACATCCGTGGGACAACCTCTTCGCGTATGCCTTTCCCCCGTTCAGCCTGATTCGCAAGGTGATCAGTCGAGCACTGGTCACCCCGAATCTCACGATGATCCTGGTGGCTCCCAAATGGCCTGGGGCCATTTGGGAGCCACCAGGCCATTTGGTATCCGGACCTCGCAGGAGAACCGAGAGAGATTCCCCCTTGGCACAACCTTCTCGTCCAGCCACACGTTGAGCGGTACCACCAAACAGTCCAGTCCCTACGACTTCACGGCTGGCTGTTATCCACCATCTCTTGCGAACGAGAGGCTTTTCTCGCAGCGCAGCAACAGAGATGGCTGGAAACGTCCGTCAGTCCTCTGCAGCTGTGTACCAGGGGAAGTGGGCCGTCTTCTGTGGTTGGTGTCGTAGACGGGGTATATCTCCTCTCAGAGCCACTCTTCAGCAGGTAACGGATTTCCTCGTATTTCTTCGCCGAGAGAAGCTCCTCTCAGTCCCCACAGTCAAAGGATATAGAGCCGCCCTGGCACTAGTCCTGAAACTGAGGGGATTGGATATCTCGAACTCGTTCGAGATCTCCTTGCTTATGAGGAGCTTCGAAAGGTCTTGCCCACCCAGGGAACTCAGGCCCCCTGAGTGGGACGTGACTCTTGTCCTTAGGAGTTTGACTCGAAGACCCTTCGAGCCACTCTGAGAGTCGTCAGACAGGGATCTGACCCTCAAGACCCTCTTCTTGCTGGCCCTGGCATCGGCGAAGAGAGTAGGGGAACTTCATGGTCTTTCCTTTGATGTACGACACTCCAAGGGATGGGGATCTGTGACGCTCGATTTCGTCCCGAACTTCGTTGCGAAGACTCAGAAACCGTCGATCCCTGACGATAGGTTCGAGTCTTTCACAATTCCCTCCCTAATGGACTTCACCGATAATGATGCGGATGAGATGCTGCTTTGTCCTGTGAGGGCGCTACGGCGCTACCTGAAGAGAACTCGGCACCTCAGGCCTGAGTGTCGACGACTCTTCGTTAGCACCGGGGTTACCAAGAAAGAAGTATCCAAGAACACACTTTCATTCTGGCTACGTGAGGTGATCAGAAGAGCATATGAGGCTGATGGTAGTGACGACACCCGTATGCTCCGTGCGAGATCCCACGAAGTCAGAAGCATTGGCCCATCAATGGCGTTCCATAAGAACTTCTCCATGGCACAGGTCCTGAAGGCAGGTGTCTGGGCCAACCAGACTACCTTTACCTCCTTCTACCTTCGGGATATTGCCCACAGGTCCTTGGATACCTTTTCCTTGGGACCCGTGGTGGCTGCTCAACAAGTTGTGTAGCTAACCCAGACCCTCGCAGGCTGAAACAGCATCGAGTCCTGGTGTGACTGTGAGAATGGATGTGCAAATGAGTGAGTGACTGGCTTCTCTTCCCATCTTTTTCTTCTCCTCTACCTGTGGGCAGAGGGTTACGGTCGTCACTACGCTGGATGAGGACGAGATGCAGGTGAGCTATATGACAGGGCCCCATCCTATCCCTTTCACTAGGGATAGGAGCAGAATATCCACCACTTCCTCCTACAAGGGGGGGGGAAGTGGATGCCAACAAGAGACAAACCCATGACTTTATATTTGCTCCTGTACAGGAACAAGTTCTTACGTTGCTGGTACGAAGAGATACGCTTGCCTCTCTCTTAGAACTTGGTCCAGAGGTCTGACCATTGATCCTGCGGTGCACACCCCGATCAATCGGACAGAGGCTTGGATCCCTCCCTCGCTCTTACGACCAGGGAGGCATTCCAGAGCTGGGCGAACACCAGTCTGTTCACAAAAGACTCAGATTCCTCCCACCAAGAAGTGAGTCTTCCTATTGTAAAAGGACCGAAGGTTTGTATTCCGTGTCGGAACAAATGACAATTTGTCCAAAATTGCATTTTTCCTAACTATACTAACCTGAGGTCCTTTTACACATAGTCCCACCTCATGCCACCCCTCACTCTGCAGTTTTTGCTTGGGCCTAAAGCAAAAGTGATTGTTTACCTCCCAGTCGCGCGGCGCCCGCCTGTCGGACAAGCAGTTAACTACCGAACCCCTTGTTCGAAAGCTTACGACCTATCCAGTTGCTGCTAGTAACCTTCCTATTGTAAAAGGACCTCAGGTTTGTATAGTTAGGAAAAATGCAATTTTGGACAAATTGTCATTTTATCTATAGAAATATTCCACAATTATTATTAATGTAGATAATCCTTTCAAATAATGATATCGGCAATGGCCTACAAGATAGTAGCCTATAATCTATATCAATTCAGGGAGAATATGTTAGCTAGACTGTATTAGATATTGTCTGTAGCCTATAACTTAAGGACAAAAATAACCTGGATTAGGCTGTAACCTGAATTAAGGTAAGATTTAAGGATTCGGGAGGATGGTTCAGTAATTCTTGGATAAAAAGCATAGCTGAAGAGTTGTATCGGAATGGCATTAATGTAAAAAGTACATAGAAAGCAGAGAACCATTGCAACCTAACTAAGAGGAAATCCTGATGCTAAAATGGTAAGCTTGATGATCATCAAATAGCACATGATCCTAATAAATCATAGAAAGAAATTTAAATTGATTAATTTTTTAAAATTTCTTATAAATGGATTTTTATCTTTTAAGATTGCTTTTAAGACTTATACATTTTTGGGATTTGAGCTACTAGTGAACATACTTAAAGTCTTTTGATGTTTTTTTTTTCATAGGCATGGCAGAAAGCTTGTGGTGAAGGTTGGGAGCGTGGCTGGTGTGAAAGAAATTATGTGTCAGGTGCCACAATGGAGATGATCCATGGTATGCGGTCTCAGGTATTAGCGCAGTTACGTGGTGCTGGCTTCGTTCGTGCTCGTGGACCAGGAGACATAAGGTGCGTAATGATAAAAGATTTCACAATCGTTGATTGTAGAGCCTAGGAAGTTTTATCTTCATAATTAATTGATTTTATACTAAACCCATTATTTAAATTAGCCTATATTTGTGGTCTTTGAAAATCCTTGGCACACCATTCCTCAGTGATGAGAAGAACTTATATAGCATATACCTATATATATATATATATATATATATATATATATATATATATATATATATATATATATATATATATATATATATATATATATATATATATATATATATGTATATGTGTGTATATATATATATATATATATATATATATATATATATATATATATATATATATATATATATATATATATATATATATGTATGTATGTATATATAGACACACACACACACAATAATACCTCAATCTTATGCAATTCGAGTTGTGAGAATTCACAATAGCGCGAACTTTTCATTGGAACCTAACTAATTATCATACTCTAATATTTCACAGACAGGAATGCAAACGCAACATTTTCGAATCCTGGAGAAACCCTGCAAAGGTGTTTGTTCAATTTTTTTATGTAATTTTTAAGTTTTCAATCTTTTTGTGTAAATTAAATAACATCAAATAATAAAAATAATAATTTCTATCTCTCTCTCACCGAGATGAGAAAATTTTTATGGTACATGTAGTATGTACTATGTCTATTAATATTTTCAGATACAGTAATACCTTGAGATATGAGTTTAATTCGTTCTGTAACCGAACATTTTCTTTACTTTAAATAAAAGTAAAATTTCACTTTCCTTACTTGAAATGAAACCAAAAAAATTACTTGTAAAAAAGAAATGCACTTCCTTCTTCAAATGGCGTAAATAATATGCGCCTTTTCGCATATCACCGTCTCCATCACTGTATCTTCTGCCAGCTCCTCTTTCACCCACACCAACAGAAGCTTCTCCATTTCTTCATGGATATTTGTCCTTAATTAGGACAGAATTGTAGTTCCTTTCACTTGTGTTTGATGGCATCCTTTTGTTTAAGGGGGCCGGCCGGCTACTGCCGTTTTTTAACGACAGGACTTTGACATTCATACCACTTAATAAGGTGACTTGAGACATCTCCAAACCGCATAAGATTTTCGCCTCTGACCTTCGGTTTTGTGACGCCAGGGCAATTATTCCCGAAAATAACTATTTTTCAAATTCTATCCCCTCCTTTGATATTTAATATTAAGACCTGGGATTACTACCATATATAGACCTGATGTAGACCTCCAATCAAATGGAGAGTTTTTTTTCTAAAAGTGATTTTTTTGCTAGATATGAATTTTTCAATATGGTAAAAAAATAAACCCTATAAATCACGAGAAAAAATTTATAAAAAAAAGACGAAACAAAAATGGGAAAAAAGGGCTCTATTTGATTGTTCTATAATGTCTTTCTGAGTTATATACCAAATTCCAATGTTAATGTCTTTCTGAGTTATATACCAAATTCCAATGTTATAGCTTTAAAACTAAGTGAGGAGATAGATTTTGAAGGTCAATAAGTATAGTTTTGAGATACGGGCGTTCAAAGTTTTCCTTTGTATTTCTATAAAGACAATGTTAATAAATAATGATTATTATGAATGTATATTTCTTTTTTGTGTATTAACCCCTTACAAGATTAACCCGAGATATATCGTTATCAGTGTGCTAAAAATTTTGGACTTACCACGAGATATCTCGTTGAAAAGTTAAACGTGAATATTGGGCTAATACGAGATTTCTCGTGGCTCAGTATTGTTACAGCAGGCTTCTCCGAGATATCTCGTCCTATATCATACGTTTGGCAGTGGTATTTGCTGCTGGAAGTCGTGAGTTACCAACGATAATTTTCTGTATTTTTTCGTGCAGACGACGCGTCATTAGTAGCACTTCAGCTGCCATCTTTGACCTTTGTTTTTTTTGTTTTTTGCGTATTTTTGCCTAATTAGGTAAGTTTGGTTGCATTATTTGTCATCTTAGACTGATTATATGTTATATTATTGATTCATCGTGTTGCTGTTGTGTCTTGTTAGCTAACCCCATGAGTATTTTGTGGTATATAGAGTAACCGGTGATCTTGAGAGGTTGTTCGTTCGTTTGTACATATTCTATATCGTATTTTCGCCAGTTCTAAGTAAATTTGGTTGTTTATTTGTCATCTAAGACTGTTTATATGTTATATTATTGACTTATTATGATGATTTCGTGTCGTTTGTTTGTCTCTTGACCATTTTGTGATACGTCAAGTATAATTTTTTCCAAGGATTTTTTTTTCCTTTGTTTACGATGAGTACGCACTATTTTACTAGCTCTCCAGTGGTGACTTTTAGAATCTTCTGTATTTCTTCATTTTCACGTTTTAGGTAAGTTTCATTGTTCTTTTTTTTTTTTTAGACTGTTTATATGATATATTGTCGAGTAATTTGTTAGTATCTTGACTATTTATTTATTATTCTAGCCTTTTATTTATTTTTTATTTTAGCCCAGTTATGGCAAATTACCATGACAACAGTGATACTGAGGAATCATTTACAGAGCTTGAAATTTCTGGCTCAGACGGCGACGATTCAAGCTTGGATGATTCAGTGACGATGACAGCGATACCAATACAGATACAGATACAGTAATGGATGAAACACAATGGAGGAGAATCGCAGATTCTACTGCCCCTCCACCCCCTCGATTTCCATTCACAGGGACAACAGGTCTCAATATCCCAGGGAATATTGAAAGTATGTCGCCTTTAGATTTTTTCCATGTATTTTTTGATGATGAACTGATTGAACTTATTTGCACTGAAACCAATAGATTTGCTGAGCAATGCAATGCAGACCCAAATACGTGGCATCCTGTAACTCCACCTGAACTCAGAGTTTTCTTAGCACTAAATACTTTGAAAGGAATTGTGAAGAAGCCTGAAGAATCCTTGTATTGGTCTAAAAATCCACTTCTTAGAACCCCAATTTTTGCTGAAACTATGCCTTTCAAAAGATACAAGAAAATCAGGCAGTACCTGCATTTTTCTGATAATGAAGCATACGATGCAAATTCGCATCCTAATCCCAAACTGAATAAGATATATCCTATTTATGTGCACTTAGAAAATAAATTTAGAACTGTCTACACCACACAAAGAGATATTTCAATTGATGAGAGTCTCTTGCTATATAAAAGAAGATTGGGATGGGTACAATATATCCCATTGAAGAGATCAAGATTCGGCATAAAGTTCTTTATGTTATGTGAGCGAGTACAGGATATGTGTGGAGTTTTTTTATTTATGTAGGTAAAGGAACACAATTCGACCAGGATTTCAATGAATTGCCTAAATCCTCACAGGTTGTAATGACTTTACTGAAACCTCTTTTGAATAAAGGCTATTGCCTTACAATAGACAATTATTACACCAGTCCTGAGTTAGTGGATATTCTAGTAAAATGTAGAACAGATTGCTATGGCACTGTTAGAATAAATCGAAAAGACCTGCCAGTTTCATTGAAAACTGAAAAGTTGAAGAAGGGGGAAATGTCTGCTTATCGTAGAGGTAAAGTTATGGCCATGAGATGGAAGGATAAAAAAGATGTTGTTCTACTCTCCACAGTTCACAATAGTGATGAAGTTGAAATTGCGAGTAGGAGAGGTACGAAAAAGAAGCCCAAAGTTGTAGTAGACTATAACCACACAATGGGTGGTGTGGATAAGTTGGATCAAAACTTGGCAAATTATCCTGTTCCCAGGAAAAGAACAAAAAAATATTACAAAAAAGTTTTCTTCCATCATCTAGATCTAGCTAGCCCTTTGGAATGCATATCAGTTTCAAGATGAGTAATGAAAATTGCTGTTCATCTCTCAAATTCAGGTTGGAAATAATTGATTCAACTCTGAAGAAGTATCATGCTGAAATCCCTCAAACAAGACCAGGTAGACCATCTATTTCAGCGAATCCTACCCGCTATTCAGGAAGGCATTTTCCAATTGACATTCCTCCTACACCCAAAAAGAAATTTCCTACAAGGCAATGTGTTGTTTGCTCTAAGAAAAGGGATAATAATGGAAAACCGATCAGACGAGAGTCTCGCTACATGTGTGAGATATGTGAAGTTAGTCTGTGTATAACCCCCTGCTTCAAATCATACCATACAAAATGATTGGGAAATACACTGGTTTATGTGAAGTGAATTTTTTTTTTTTTTTTTTTTTTTTTTTTTACCCAAATGAAGAGAAATATATGATTTTGTTTATTCTAATGGTGAAATTTTTTTTTATTCAAATGAAATGAAAAAATACTTTTATCAAAATGAAGTGGAAAAATAAAAAGTTATCAAGCATCAATATGATTTTTATTCAATTCCTATTATCAAAATTATTAAAACGAAGCATACGAGATATCTCGTGATAGAATAAAATGATTTTAATTTTTACGAGATAACTCGTTATTGGCCATAAAAAGGTCTCAAGTGGAGTTTCTAAAAATTACAATTTTACATAAAATAATCACAATTTTCTGTTGAAATCAAATTAGAATAGAGTCTAAACAAGTTATATTTTAATTTAATTCAATAAAACAACTAGATTCTTTTTGAAACATTATGTTGAAAAAATAAGTCTTTTAAGGAGTTAATAAACCAAAACTATTTTATTTATCATAATTTAATCATAAATGATGATCCCTTTGCTCATATATCGTAGCCTGGGGCACTGCTTGAGGCAAGATGGGGCACTCCTTCCTACGTAACCCCCCTCTCTCCCCTTCACTAACTCGGCTTATAACAGCGAATTTTCTTCTGTATGTTAGCGAGATGTTTTCCTGGTATTTTCCTCTTTGGCATGATGACATCTTTGCCGAAACAAAGATAAACAAACGTAAATGCAAGAGAATGTCAGAGGTGAGACTTGAAGGTGTACGTAC
Source organism: Macrobrachium nipponense (assembly GCF_015104395.2). Lineage (NCBI taxonomy): Eukaryota > Metazoa > Arthropoda > Malacostraca > Decapoda > Palaemonidae > Macrobrachium > Macrobrachium nipponense. The sequence continues at coordinate 56,641,683 of NC_061110.1, read as the reverse complement.
TCTCTTTTTACAAAGACAATTTGATAAAGCATGATTATTATGAATTTCATATTCCATTTTGGGTATTAAAAAACCAAAACTATGTTATTTATCATAAATGAAGATCTCTTTGCTCAAAGATCGTAGCCTTGGGTACAGTGTGACGTGTGCTGTCAGGCAAGAAGGGGGCGTTACTAAGCAACCCTCCCCTCTCTCTTCACTAACTACGCGTATATTATGATATTCTGTAATAATACTTGAGCGATTTTTCTTCGTCTGTATGTTAGCGAGATGTTTTCCTTGTCTTTTCCTCATTGGCATGATGAACTTCTTGCCGAAACATACATAAACATACGTGAAAGCAAGCGAAAGTCACGAGGTGAAACTCGAACGTGTAATCTACTTGAAGTCTATGGTCCAACTGATTCATGATTGAACCAGATACTCGCTCATGCGAGCCACGCAATCTCTACAGATACCATTTCTCACAATTTCTTTGCCAATAATTATCAAAATTTACGAAAACAGAAGAAATATTGCATTTTCTTGTATGGATGAATGTTTTAGGCTTATTGAGTTATGTTTACTAATTACCCTTTAACTACGAAAGTAAGAGGAATTTTGACGAAATATTTCGTATACGTATTCTCAATTGCCATATGAAGCTCCATGAATTTTTTCATGACTTTGCATTTTTCGCCCTATACCCCCATATATAAGGGTTCCGGCCGGAACCCTTATATATGGGGGTATAGGGCGAAAAATGCAAAGTCATGAAAAAATTCATGGAGCTTCATATGGCAATTGAGAATAAGTATACGAAATATTTCGTCAAAATTCCTCTTACTTTCGTAGTTACAGGGTAATTAGTAAACATAACTCAATAAGCCTAAAACATTCATCCGTACAAGAAAATTCAATATTTCTTCTGTTATCGTCAATTTTGATAATTATTGTCAAAGAAATTGTGAGAAATGGCATCTGTAGTGATTCCGTGAGTCACAGAGGGGACTCGGGGAGTATCCCATGATTCAGTGTGAGCACATACTTCAAGTAGTCTACACGTTCGAATTTCTTCTCTGACATTCGCTTGCTTTTACATGTGTTTATCTATGTTTTGGCAAGAATTTCATCATGCCAATGAGGAAAAGACAAGGAAAACATCTTGCTAACATAAAGACGAAGAAAATTCGCTCTAATATGATTACAGAATATCATAATATATGCGATATTAGCGTAGTTAGTCAAGAGAGAGAGAGGGAGGGTTGCGTAGTAAGTAAACGCCCCCGTCTTGCCTGAAGCACACGTCACACTGTCCCCCAGGCTACGATCTTTGAGCAAAGGGATCTTAATTTATGATGAATAACATAGTTTTGGTTTATTAATACCCAAAAAGGAATATGAAATTCATAATAGTCATGATTTATTAACATTGTCTTTATAAAAAAAAAAAGTACAACTTCGAATTTCACCTCTTGACATTCTCTTGCAATTACGTTTGCTTATCTTTGTTTTGGCAAGAATTTCATCATGCCAAAACGGAAAATACTAGGAAAACATCTAGCTAACATACAGAAGAAGAAAATTCGCTGTAATAAGCCGAGTTAGTGAAGGAGAGAGAGAGAGAGTTGCGTAGGAAGGAGTGCCGTCTTGCCTGACGCAGTGCCCCAAGTTATGATATATGAGCAAAGGGATCATCATTTATGATTAAATTATGATAAACAAAATAGTTTTGGTTGATTAATACACAAAAAAGAAATATACATTCATAATAATCATTATTTATTAACTTTGTCTTTATAAAAATGCGAAGAAAAACTTTTGAACGCCCGTATCTCAAAACTATATACAGTGGTACCTCGAGATACGAAATTAATCTGTTCCGAGACGACCTTCGTATCATGAGTTTTTCGTATCTTGGAACACATTTTACATGTAAAATGGCTAATCCGTTCCAAGCCCTCCAAAAACACCCCAGTAAATTATATTTCCAGGCCTAAAACACATGTTCTAGGGTTACAACGGAAGAAATATGACTCCAAAAAGGCAAAATACTGTACATACTTGAGTAATATTCAACTGCATGTAATGTTCAACCCCATTTTTACTGCATATATTAGGACTTTAGCATATGTCCCTTAGCAATAAGCCTAGCCTATGTTAGAGGTTGCTACTGTAGCCTAGTCTATGATTCTGATATCTAAACCTAAGAGCTAAAAGCTTAGAATATGCCAATAAAATGTATAAATAATCAATATGTACTCATTTCAAATAATTATTAATTAATCATTAACTATAATACACAAACAAACAAAAAACAAACCTTCCAATCGATTGTTTACATTCAGCTCTTACCCGTCTTACGAGTATCGAACGAGCGCCAAGCAATCATTTTTCCTAGCACACAGTAAGCCATAAATTGTCATTAGTATCTCTCTTCAACTAATGAAACCACCAAACAGCATAATAACCATTCATTTCTATTCTTTATTCTATCTTTACCTAATGGAGATACCGAGTTACTGACAGCTATAATGAAACATACGTATACGTAACGTAATAATAAAATAGAAGAAGAGTTCTAAAAAATACGTATTTGTTGGCAGTCTGATTTATTTTATATTTTATGATATCTAATTCACAATTTTTTTATTAAATGTATTGGATGTACTCATTTCAAATAATTATTAAGTAACCATTAACTATAATAAACAAACAAAAAAAAGCTTCCAAACGTCTGTTTACATCCAGCACTTACGAGTATCGAACGATCGCCAAGCAATCACTTTTACACAGTAAGCCATAAATTTTCATTATCTCTCTTCAACTACTGAAACTACCAAACAGTATAATAACCATTCATTTCTATTCTTTATTCTATCTTTACCTAATGTTTTTTTTTTATTAAATGTATTGCATGAATAAGTTTTTCAATTTACAGCAACCTTTTACCAATAGAATACTTAAAGCACAAGGGGTAGATGCTGACCAATAGGAGAGCAGGACCTTATGGGGTGACTAGCATCAGGAACTAATGGGAGAGCGGGAGGATGGAGGCGAGTTTACTCAGTTGGCGGCGCGGAAGTTTTAAAATTGTTCTCGGTGGTCCGGGCAAATCACGGGACTTTACAGCATCAACCTTTCGTATCTTGAAAACTTTACGTATGTAGAGCAGTAAAATTTTTCGCATTGGCTTTCGTATCTTGAGTTTTTCGTAAGTAGAGCCTTTCGTATCTCGAGGTACTACTGTAGTTATTGACCTCCAAAATCTATCTTCTCACTTAGTTTGAAAGCTATAACATTGGAATTCGGTATATAACTCAGAAAGACATTATAGAACAATCAAATGAATCCCTTTTTTCCAATTTTTGTTTCCTCTTTTTTTTTTTTTTTTTTATAAATTTTGTTTTCTTAATTTATAGGGTTTATTTTTTTACCATAATGAAAAATTCATATCTAGCAAAAAAATGACTTTTAGAAAAAACTCCTCTTTTGATTGGAGGTCTACATCAGGTCTATATATGGTAGTAATCCCAGGTCTTAATATTAAATATCAAGGGAGGAGATAGAATTTGAAAAATGGTTATTTTCGCGATAAATCGCCCTGACGTAACAAAACCGAAGGTCAGAGGCGAAAATCATATGCGGTTTGGAGATGTCCCAAGTCACCTTATTAAGTGGTATGAATATCAAAGTCCTGTCCTTAAAGAATGGCATTAGCCAGCCGGCCCCCTTAAGGATGGTACAAATTGTAGATGTACTGCGGTCGTACAGCCTTGCCAGTTCAATAACTCGTACACCATGCTCATCATGTTTCTCTATTATTTCTTGTTTTACTTCTGTCGACATCATTCTCTTCTTCTTCTCACTACTTTTCTTTATATTCACAAACAAGTACAGCGCTCGAGATCCGATTTGAATCTGTGGGTAACATGTGAGAATGAAAGAGAGATGCTGGTCGCGCTGTTGCTGGACCTGTGCGCGCCAACTAGCGGCAGCCTCCCGAAACACTTGTATCTCCGAATTCTGCTTGTATTTGGACAAAAATATGGACCAAGTTGCAGCTCGTATCTCAAAAAATTCTTATGTTGGGCTGCTCGTATCTCAAGGTATTACTGTATTAATAATAATATAACTGTAATTACAAAATTTGTGATAGTATTTTAAGGGTACCAGTCGGCCAATATTGGGCTAAAAACGAAAAATCATGAAAAAATTCATGGAGCCTCGTATGGCAATGGAGAATGCATTTACAAAATATTTTATCAAAATTCCTCGTACTTTCAGTCACAGGGTAATTAGTAAAAGTAGCTCAATAAGCCAAACATATTTTTCCTTACAAGAAAATGCAGTATATTTCTTCTGTTATCGTAAATTTTGATAATTATTATCAAACAAATTTTGAGCAATGGCATCTGCAGAGACTCCCTGAGTCACAAGACGGGAAGACTTAGCTTTACAGCCTTCAGTGCGAGCAAAAACATGAGAGTACAGGTTCAAGTTTCACCTCTGTCATGTGCTTGCTTGTACTTCTGTTTTTCTTTATTTTGGCAAGGTTTTCATCGTGCCAAAGAGGAAAAGATGAGCAAAACATCTCGCCAACATACAGAAGAAGACAACAGACTCTATTAAGAGCTCAATAGATCTTAATATCGGCGATAATAATGGAGTTAGTGAAGAAAGAGTGCCCCGTCTCGCCTGACGTAGTGCCCCAGGCTATGATCTTTGAGCAAAGGGATCTTGTTTATGATTAAATTATGATAAATAACATAGTTTTGGTTTATTAATACCCAAAAAGGAATATAAAATTCATAATAATCATGATTTCTTAACATGCAAAAATACAAAGAAAAACTTTGAATGCCCGTATCTCAAAACTATACTTATTGACCTTCAAATTCTATCTTCTCCCCTAGTTTTAAAGCTATAGCATTGAAATTTGGTATATAACTTAGAAAGACATTATAGAACAATCACATGTAGCCCTTTTTCCAGTTTTTGCTTAATTTATTTTCTTATTTATTTCCTGATTTATAGGGTTTATTTTTTTGTTGCCAAAGTGAAAAATTCATGTCTAGCAAAAAATTCCTTTTAGAAAAAACTATTCATTTGATTGGAGGTCTACATCAGGTCTATATATGGTAGTACAGTGGGGCCTCGTTATCCACGGGGGATAGGGCCCAGAACCCCCCCGTGATAAGTAAATACCCGTGTTATCCTGATACCCCCTCAAAAATTGCTTAAAACTGCCTACTTTAATAGTTAACCCACCCAAGACCACTATTCCAATGTTTATAACTGCCTACTTTAGTTCAAACACCAAATATGTTTTCAACTATCACCTAAAACTAAATTCAAGACAGTTTTAAAGTTATTGTACAAAATTAGCCTTAAAAAATAAATGTAGTATATGTACTACTGTACATATGTAGCCTACTAGCCTAGGGATTACAGCTAGAAGCCTACATACGCATGGTGGGTCCTTTCTTTTTTTTTTACAAGGAAAGAGAGGATGAGTGGTAAGAGAACTATCATATGTACTCACCAACAATCTATGTTGATAAAAGATGGCGACGATTTTGCAGTGCAATCCAGTAATATAATAACGATAATGCTACCAACAGTATGCAGCGAAACATCTCTTCCCTTCGTCACAACACGTTAATACTAGTATATTCCACGTAAAAACCTTCATCTGACCTTTAGGCGTCTTTCCCATAAGAGTAAAGAATCAGGGCTTTTGGATGCCACATAATTAACTCGTTTATATGGGTACAATTTAAAGAACGCGCCGCACACCACATTTCATAACAACAACAAACAAACTTTTGTAGGCCAGTGTTGCCAACTGGGAATGGCAATTTCTTGCTAGATTTTGTTCCATAAAAGGCTAAAAAAAATCACATACCGTATATACTCGAATAACGTGCAATCTCCCATATCGTGCAACCCCCTAATTTTCACCAATAAACAGTGGTTTTGTGTTTTGTCATGTATCTCATGTATCATGCAAGTTCATAAGGTTGGTGGTTTAGCCTGCTAATGGCCGAGTCATTCAGATGTGTGCTGATGCTAGTCAATTTACGGTAATTTTCTTATTAATCTCGAGAATTGAATAGAAAATCTCAAGATTAAAAAAAAATCCCAAGATAATAAAATAATTGTAAAAATAACCACGTCTTGGAGTCCTTAATCTCTCTCTCTCTCTCTCTCTTCTCTCTCTCTCTCTCTCTATCTCTCTCCCTCTCTACTCTACTCTCTCTATCAGGAATAAATACGTACGTACTGTAATTTGCAGTAAATGTGTAGACATTGTGTGCGTTTAAAAAAATGTGCAGTACACACACATTCCGATGTTTCGGTTTTTGGAATTTTTCAGATTTCGGAAATGTGAGGTCAGATGCATAATCAAACCAAACACCACTAAGTACTGCAGCAAAAAACATTTTGTTTTTTCCCTTTATGTTTTTCATTATTGTTATTTATTAATTACAGTTTATTTAAATAAATATTAATATAATACTGTTAAATGAATGTGAGATAATTAAGATCACCTATAATAAAATAGTGGGACAATTAATACCATATGTTCACTAATGGGTATTATTTTCAAACAAACATTCGTAAAAACACAAAAAATATATGTACATAACAATCAAAATATAATAATGTTTTGCAGTTCAACTTGTGAATTTTAACAATAAGTATGACTATATAATATATTTTACCATATCGATCTTGAAGTTGAAGAGTCGTAAAATCTGAAAAATTCCAAAAACCGAAACATCGGAATGTGTGTGTACTGCACATTTTTTTAAACACGCACACAATGTCTACACATTTACTGCAAATTACAGTACGTACGTATTTATTCCTGAGAGAGAGAGAGAGAGAGAGAGAGAGAGAGAGCGAGAGAGAGAGATGAGAGAGAAGAGAATGATTTGTACTTTGTGATTACGTATCGCTACAACACCATGGGTGGTATTTTCATACCACTATATTGATGACGCATCGCTACGACACACTGGTGTTTTTCATACCACTATACGTTAAAGTTAAAAACATGACATAGAATCGACTTTGCGACTTCGTTCACTTTGATATTTTTAACGATACAATAACTATCATTTGTACTACTAAAACATCTTCACATAAGTAATTTTTCGTAAGATATGTGTTGTTGCAAAAGCTAGCTATACATAAAAGGCTTTTATAATTTAAGTCATCTCTTAGATATACATATGCACCCAAACTCATTGTGGGGAATTTACTACTGTTTCCTCGGATATTGAAATACTTTAGCATCATTCAAACACTTTAATAATATAATGCATAAATACTAGGCTATACATATTTACATCGTATACAAATACTACATACAGTTATATACACATACTTTTATATACAAAGTTAACAGTTATATACACATACTTTTATATACAAAGTTAATCATATGAGTAGTGATCAGACGACAGCTGTGCACTGGACTACGTACGTACTACTTGGAAGATAAAACGAACAAAAATTTTGTTGTTGTTAGTTGCCGGGATAGATTAACATTTTTCCAGAGATTAAAAAGCTGAATTTTGTTTTGAAGGTATGTCAACCGCGATATTATATTATTGTTTTCACGAAGGAATAATTATATAAAGAAAATTATTGAGTAATTTTTGCCGTCAGCAGTCAGAAAATCACGAACATGGTAACGTTCAAACCTAGTGCCATCCATGGCGTATGTCTATAAATAGAACAGAAGCAGAGGGCAGTCATTGGATAACAGATCTCCATGGCTACCAACCAACCAATCAGGTGTTAGTTATACTACTCTGTAATTTCTTAGAATGAACGTTTACACACACGAAGCTAACGATGATGTATGTGTTTTGCATACAGTACGTAGTTTTTAGTTTTTATTATTAGTGTAAGTATTTTTAAACTGATTTCATGAAGAATAGAATGATTCCTTCTCATTACTTTGAATGCAAAATGGCTTGAAGATTCTTCCGCATAAAGAAGAGAAAAAAAAATTCCTTAGAAGATGATACCTATTTACTAACGCGGTTGACATACCTTCAAAACAAAATTCAGCTCTTTAATCTCTGGAAAAATGTTAATCTATCCCGGCGACTAACAACAACAAAATTTTTGTTTGTTTTATCTTCCAAGTAGTACGTACGTAGTCCAGTGCACAGCTGTCGTCTGATCACTACTCATATGATTAATTTTGTATATAAAAGTATGTGTATATAACTGTTAACTTTGTATATAAAAGTATGTATATAACTGTATGTAGTATTTGTATACGATGTAAATATGTATAGCCTAGTATTTATGCATTATATTATTAAAGTGTTTGAATGATGCTAAAGTATTTCAATATCCGAGGAAACAGTAGTAAATTTCCCCACAATGAGTTTGGGTACATATGTATATGGTGACTTAAATTATAAAAGCCTTTTATGTATAAGCTAGCTTTTGTAACAACACATATCTTACGAAAAATTACTTATGTGAAGATGGTTTTAGTAGTACAAATGATAGTTATTGTATCGTTAAAAATATCAAAGTGAACGAAGTCGCAAAGTCGATTTCGAAAGATAATCTTGCTGTGAACGCTACCATAATTTGATTTTCATATACGTACGTACATTTTGTCAGCTGGCTGGCCTCGCATAGATAAAATTGATTTCACTGATATGGAATTACTCCACGAATAAGCCTTTTTATTATGAGATATGACGATAATATATAAGGTCAAAAAATGCTTTTATGTATTTCGTTTACGCTTCGTCGCCAATAACAAACAGCAATACTTACGATAATCTATGACAAATAGCGTTTGTATGACTTCATTGTTCAGAGAAGTTATATACGAATACTGCCAAAATAATAATGAAGTTCGAATTAATTTTAGCCTTAATGTTATTACTACTGTAATTACACTACCACTACTATTAAAATTTCTAAAAGTTTATCAAAACAAAAAATGTCGCTTTGAACGCAACCGTATACATAAACCATTTTCGTACGTAAAGGTATATGCTTACATTTTGTGGCTGGCCACTCCGACGATAAGTTGAGTGCAATGATGTGGAATTATTCTTCGAATAGGCTATTTATTATGAAGATATGACTATAATATATATGGTAAGAATGGTTTTATTACCTTTATTGTCAGTTAATATCATAATGTGAATGTTTGTGTACGTTGGTGTTTATCGCACTGCAACTACGCTTAGCCTACCAATGAACGTCGTACATAAACCTTGAATAGGCTATTTATTTCGAAGATAGGACAATAATATATTAGGTGAGAATGGTTTTATTACCTTTATTGTCAGGTAATATCATTATATGAGTCTTTAAATGAATGTTGGTAGTTATCGGACCACGGCCGAGGGTTAGCCTACCGAAAAACATCTCATACGCAACACAACAAACCCGTGATGCAGCGATTCATACCAGTGATGTAACATGAGAAACGGTCAGAAAAACCCGTGATTAACTGGATCCGTGAATACTGATCCGTGAATAAGCGATGCCCCACTGTAGTGTTAATATTTGGATAAATCAAATTGGCATCACAAAACTGAAGGTCAAAGGCAAAAATCATATGCAGTTTGGAGATGTCCCAAGTCACCTTATTAAGTGGTATAAATGTCAAAGTCCTGTCCTTAAAAAATGGCATTAGCCAGCCAGCGCCCTTAAAGAAATAACCTTTCCATTTCACTTTTAAGTAAGAGTAACTTCATCTCTCTCTTACTGAGATTAGAGAATTTTTATGGTACATCTACTACGTATATGTTTATTAATATTTTAATATAATGATAATAATATAACTGCAATAAAAAAAATTATGCATATAAAGAAATCTTTCCCTTCATCTTTCTTTTGAACTCCACAGAAGTTCGAAGTCCAGAGCTGTCAGATACCGTATATCTCCGCGTATAAGATGACCTATAAATTCTAAAATTCACCCCTAAAAATTGGGGGTCGTCTTATACTACAATTCTAAAAATCAAACCTTGAATTCTAAGATGTGTATCGGTAGGCTAGCCTTGGCCTTGGTGCCATAGCCTAACCACCAACATGCATGAAGATTCACTTTATGAAATAAACTGGTAATAAAGGTAATACAACCATTTTTACTTATATATTATTGGCATATCTTCTCAACAAATATTTCAGGAATAATTCTAAATTAGTGAAACAAACTTTTATCTTGGCGATCCCAGCTTAGAAAATGTAAACATCGAGTTACTGTTGCGCTGATGCGGTCAGAATAAACTTTATCTTTCGGTTATCATTTAGAAATTTCAATGGTGGTGTAATTACGGTAGCAATAGCTTTTAGGATAACATAATATTCATTTTTCATTAAAAGATTCTCATACATATCACAAGATTGGTTGCATGTGCCATCATAATTCTAGTCTGATTCTGGCAAGTTGTCTTCGGCTTCATCGTCAATATACAAATCATCTTCGGTACCATCCATGGTATTTTTTAAATGGATTCTATAACTCTGTTCTCACGTTCCCCCATGCTTTGATAACAAAAACGCAGAGAACGTCAAGTGAGGCAGCACTCAAATTTGTTTGTAAATGTTTAGAACAATTCACTCATATGAACGATTGTATACAATAATTATCATTCATTATTGTATTGTTATTAGTGGTTGTTTGAGAATGGCGATGAAATGTAAACAAAACAATGGTTTCCCTTTTAGGCGATGTATATATGAAAAACATGATATAGAATCAGCATTATTAATCCAGCTTTGATAATTTACAAAAGGAATGTATTTCTGAATTAAGTTCCATTCGGCAACTAAAGACAGTGGTGATATTGACAAAACGTGATCAGCTGATTATTTTTAGATTTAAACAAAACCAGGATGCAAATGGCACATCATTGCTCTGTTCATATATTGTACCAGGATATTACATGCAATATGATTACTATTACAGTAAAACAAGTTTTATTAAAATTATCGTTATTCTTAATACGTACAACTATTATTCGACTTTTGCAAGTGGATTTCTATCAGTGTAACAACCTAACACACACACTCTCTCTTTCTCTCTCTCTCTCTCTCTCTCATCGACTGTAATACTAAGGATACTCCTCCGTCCTCCACTTTAAAAATTCCAGTTTTTAAAATTCTGGATGAAGCGATTATTGTTATCGTATATTGAGACAAACCGAATTGCTGATGTCTTTACTGTATCTATCGAGGGTTTATTAACCCGTAAACGCCGACTGGACATATTTTGCGTCGACATTTTTTGTCTCTCGGGTGCCGACTGGACGTATTTTACGTTGACATACAAAAGTTTTTTAAAAATTTGCGGAAAAATACTTTTAGGCCTACCAGCCGAAAACTCTTGAATCACGTGCCTTGGGGGATGCTGGGAGTTCACTGATCAAGGTGTTGTTTTGTTTACAATCGTTACGCAGGCGCGCAAGCGCGAATTTCTTTCTTGCCGCACTAAAAAGTATCTGTGACACATCTCTGAAATTATTTTGTCACTTTGACATAATTTTTGTACCATTTTAAATTAGCCGTTACATGGAGTATTATATATGAAAATGTGCGCATTTTTATGTAGAAAAAACTAAAAAATACTCATGATTGTAGCTTTTATCAGTTTTGAGATATTTTCATATAAATAACGATAAGTGCCAAAATTTCAATCTTCGGTCAACTTTGACTCTACCGAAATGGTCGAAAAACGCAATTGTAAGCTAAAACTCTTATATTTTAGTAATATTCAATCATTTACCTTAATTTTTCAACTAATTGGAAGTCTCTAGCACAATATTTCGATTTATGGTGAATTTATGAAAAAACGTTTTCTTTACGTCCGCGCGGTAACTCTTCCGAAAAAAATCATACATGCGATTGTGGTAATGTTTGCACCATTTTAAAATTAGCCGTTACATAAAGTTTTATATATGGAAATGTGTGCAATTTCATGCACAATACATCTAAAAACAACCCATGGTTGTAGCTTTTATCAATTTTGAAATATTTTCATATAAAAAATGATAAGTGCCAAAATTTCAACCTTCGGTCAACTTTGACTCTACCGAAATGGTCGAAAAATGCCATTTTAAGCTAAAATTCCCATATTCTAGTAATATTCAATCATTTACCTTCATTTTGCAACAAATTGGAAGTCTTTAGCGCAATATTTCGATTTATGGTGAATTTATGAAAAAAATAACATTTTCTTTACGTCCGCACGGTAACTCTTCCGAAAAAATCATACGTGTGATTGTGGTAATGTTTGCACCATTTTAAATTAGCCGTTACATAAGGTTTTATGTATGAAAATGTGCGCAATTTCATGTAGAATACAACAAAAAATAATTGAAGGTTGTAGCTTTTCTCATTTTCGAAATATTTGCATATAAATCACGATAAATAGAAAAAAAACCACGTTCGGTCAAATTTGACTCGACCGAAATGGTAAAAAAACGCAATTGTAAGCTAAAACTCTTACAGTTTAGTAATATTCAGTTATTTATCTTCATTTTGAAACAAATTCGAAGTCTCTAGCACAATATTTAGATTTATGGTGAATTTAAAAAAAAAAAAACTTTCCTTCCCCCCGCGCGCGGAATATCCGAAATGCGTACGTCCCATTCTCGGAATATTTGCTCCATTTCATATTAGGCATTTCATAGAGTTTTATATATGAAAATGTGCACAATTTCATGTAGAATAAAACTAAAAATATTTGAAGGTTGTAGCTTTTCTTATTTCCGAAATAATTACATATAGAAAATATATATATAAAAAATTCTACATTCGGTCAACTTTAACTCGTCAGATATGGTAAAAAACTGCAATTGTAAGCTAATACTCTTACAGTATAGTAATATTCAATCATTTGTCTTCATTTTGAAAGAAATTGGAAGTCTCTAGGACAATATTTAGATTTATGGTGAATTTTTGAAAAAAATATTTGTTTACGTCCGCGTGTTACGAATTCATGCATTATATTGTGATAATATTTTCTCTGTGTTGCTTTGATCGTTTTACAATGTGTTATATACCAAAATGATCACAATTTAGTGTACATTACAACGAAAAAAAAGTAACTTGTTACCTTTAACCGTTTTGCGCACAGCACGATTTGAATACAATTATATGTGAAATTTCATTTTTGCACTATCATATATCGCATTATTTATATATTATAATGATAATTATTTTCATTTCTGATGGTTGCATACTAAACTTCAGGCAATGACAAAAAAAGGAGCCAAAAATGAACTCTTAATCTTGAAAACTAATCGCGCCGTGATTTTTTGAAAAAAATATTTTTTCCGCTTCCGCGCTCACTCCGAAACACCTCCGGCACACAGGAGACAATTTTTTTTACCGTTTCGGCGTTTAAGGGTTAAGAGCTCCGTGATAATTGTCAAGTTGTTAAACCCTGACGATTCTCAATGGTGGCTTCCATAAGTAAAAATGAAATACATTTTTGTTCATCCCTCATGCAATGGAGATCTCAAGAATTGAATACTAGTAAATTAAAGCTGCAGGTTATATCCGAGGCTGAATATAAAACTAATAATGGCCAGGCGGAAGTGATCTTCGGAACTGGAGAAATCGCACCTAATGCTTATGTACAATGAAGTAATATGTGCATGTTTCAACCAAACTTTGTTAATTTACAATAAAAGGTATCTCCAAATTATCTCTTCTAATAAATAATGGCAATGAAGATATCGAAAATTGCACTCAGATCATTTTGAGAATGTAAACAATATCAAACGCAAATGATGTACACTTGGCAAGGAAAGTTAAGATACAGTTTTCTTAAATCTTCGGACATATACTGTTCAATAATGCCACTCCTGGCAACTAGAGAAAGGGGGCGGAGCTTCAAAATCATAGCATTTGTTGCTTTCTAGATTTCCATTAACTTTACACCATAAAGATTCTGTAGAGGTCCTATAATTATTTATTCTTGAATGTACAAACAGGCTCTATATCATTCGTTAATGTTGGTTTGGTAACATCAGTTCAGGGTAGAATATCGATCATCCTTTTTTAAAACCTACTGTGAAACCTTATTTATAAGTAATGTTTGACACTAAACTGACGTAAAACTCATACGTAATTGAAGATGGATCGTAAACAACGAGAGAAAGTGTTTTAAAATTAGGGCAGTACTTGTGGAAATCGTGATGAACAATACAGTAAAGAATGAAATATTATGATGACAGAGAGAGAGCGCGCAAGCATAGGCCTATTGATAGAGATACCGTGTTCCCCCCGTATTCGCGGGGGATGTGTACTAGACACCCCTGTGAATAGTTAAAACCCGCACATAGTTAGAACCACCACTAAAAATGCTTATAACTGCCTATCGTGAAAGTTCAGATAACCAATGTATACCTTAAATAACATCCTACTTCAAATATACCTAAAATTACTAACCTATTACTGTATTAATCTTTGAGGTTATATTATTAATATCATTTCAAAGTCATCTTAAACATTTTCTATTAAAAATATATACCTAAAGGCAATAACACAGAGAGAGAGAGAGAGAGAGAGAGAGAGAGAGAGAGAGAGAGAGAGAGAGATTAGTCTTTGCAAAAGTATTAAGCTAACTTTTAAATGAAATTAAACTTACTTTAATTCCCTTTTCATGAACAAACAGTGCTTTTAATTTGGACTAATACAACTATTAGTTATGTGTCTGTTTTAGAACAAGCATTTACAGTTCTAAAAGGTAAAGGTAAAATACATCAATTGAAAATTATCTATGCTACCGCTAACTACGAGAGAGAGAGAGAGAGAGAGAGAGAGAGGAGAGAGAAGAGAGAGAGGAGAGAGAGAGAGAGAGAGGTTAGTCTTTACAAAAGTATTAAGCTAACTTTTAAATGAGATTGAAGTTCCGTTTGAAAGTTAGCTTAATGCTTATGTAAAGGCTACATGCACTTCTCTCTCTCTCTCTCTCTCTCTCTCTCTCTCTCTCTCTCTCTCTCTCTCTCTCTCGTAGTTAGCAGATAGTTTTTAATCATTCTATTTTTAACCTTTACCTCCTAGAACTGTAAACGCCTGTTCTAAAACAGACACATTAGTCCAAATAAAAAGCACATTTTGTTCATGAAAAGGAATTTCAGAAACAAAGAGACAGAATAAAGAATTTCTTAAAAGTGGTTGAGATGACTTCTAAAAATAGAGTGGTTGGTCGGAAGGGGGAAAGAAGAGAGAACTATGTTGTACGTATGTAATTTTTACACACCCATATCTTTACCAACCATTTATTGTATTTTTTATGGGTAATGTATTAAGCTAACTTATAAATTAAATTACAGTAACTTTTAATTTCATTTAAAAGTGAGTTTTCTATTTAGGAAGCATGATTAGGGTAATATTTAGTGTTCAAACTCTTGAAGTAAGCATTTATTAGCAATTTTAGAGACAACGTTCTCAAGTAAAGACAACTTTCTCAAGGGTCGCTTGCAAAAGAGAGAGAGAGAGAGAGAGAGAGAGAGAGAGAGAGAGAGAGAGAGAGAGAGAGAGAGAGAGAGAGAGAGAATGGCTGGATGTTTTGGTTGTTGTCTCATTAGGTTGTTTGTGTTCGTATAGGTAGTTAGTGAGTGAA
>NC_061110.1:56493570-56621070 GCF_015104395.2 Macrobrachium nipponense | reverse complement strand
ATATATATTATTTAAAGTAATATATATATAGATATATTATATATTCTATTAATGAGTATTATATATATATATAATATATATATCTAAATTATTATCATCATAAATTATTATGTATTATATACTATATCATATACCTAAATACTTATATATAATATCATATATATATAGATATATATTTTATTATTATATATATATATATATAATATATATATAATATATATATATATATAGAACAAAGCAAAAATATCCATAACATATTATTCATTTTCAGAATCCATTTACATGCATCATGCACCCCACCGGTTATCAGTGGACTCGGTTAAGGGCGATTCTGTTTTATGGGGCTTGTCTAGCACCACAATACCAATTATTGGAGCCATAAGCCTCATAAATTGCCAAGTTTCAGTTAACAGCAGTTTTTACTTATCAACACCCCGCCAAGAAAGGTAACAGCCCCATAACCGGGGACTGCCTGTACAGTATTTATGTAATCACCATAAAAAAATTTTAAATCTACGTATAAGAATTTCTTACGTACGCAACTTAAAACCTCCAGGCTTCAGTACTGTAGCAATTTTTCAGTGACAATGTACAATTTCATCTTTCTCTCTCTCAATGAAATATGAATTACTGTATCACAAACTTTTATGTACAAAATTAGAAATAATTACATTAATAAATTAGTTTCTTACAGCAAATAATTATTTTCCTAACTAATTTCTTTATAATAAGTCTTCGGCTGAGTCTTAGACAAAAATACACTTTCATTATTGCATTTTGTTGTATTTATGTATACATCAATATTACAGAACGATACTGTAATTAGTACAGTAAATAATTTTTTCCGTAAATGTAATATTCATTCATGATATATATATTTATGTGTTGCAGCCATAACAGGAAAGATCTCTCTCACTCTCTTTCTTATATTTCAGAACTGCTGTGCTGTACATACCCTTTTAATGAAAATATCAATTACTGTACAATAAACATAAAAAAACAAACATAAAAAAATCCAGCAAGTTCAGACAGATCATGGAGGATGATTGCCCTATTTTTTGTTTTGTCTGATGTATTGTATTATATTTCATTACAAGTTTAGCTGCCTATGATTATCACACATGTTGTAACAGTACACAAGAGAATATTTTATAATTTTATCAATGTTGATGTTTCTCTAATCACAGTAAAAATTATTTAAAATCTGATTTTCATATACATGGCAACTCTTGACATTCTCGTCCCAGCCATAGCGCCCCTGAATTCTTGTTAACAGGCAGTCAGTTTCAATGTGCAGTAAACCCCCGGTTTCACAGGTGATGAGTACCAGATCCCCTCATGAATAGCTAAAATCCATGAATACTTGAAACCCATCTAGAAACACTTACAATTGCCTATTTTGATTTAAAAAAAAAAAAAAAAAAAAAATGCTTATACCTGAGTTTACAATTTAATAAAGTAATACCCCGAACTTACGCGAGGTTAGGCTCCAGACACCCTTGAGCAATGGAATTTTCACATAAGTTCGGCACTGTGGTAGAATCATACCAGCTAACAATATTCCCCCCAGTCACGCTTTCCTCTTTACATTACTATTTCAGTACAGGACGGCTGGTTCAGCAAGGAAACAAACAAAAATCTCAAAATCCATGTACTCAGTATATCCCAAGAAATTCAGGGCGAGACGCTGTGCTGTCAACTGGATTGAGTCGTTGAGAGACAAACAACTGCTGAATATCACACAACAAATCAATAACACAAACAAACACCAATCAACAACAAGAGTTCACAACAACTCACAACCACAACAATTCACAAATCAAACACAACAGAAACTCATAAGCTCAACAAGTTTCAGAAGACGGACACAAGCACAACAAACTCAATCACACAATATCAAAACAATCCAGAAAGCATATAACAGCAACTCATTACCTCTGTCCAAAAAACTGCCTCACTTGACTGATTGCCACATACAGACTGACCACTCCTCACTCCCTCCAGGCTCCGCTACCAAATCCGCAGACAAACCTAACCGCCTGCCAACAAGCAATTCACCCACTAACTACCTATATGAACACAAACAACCTAATGAGACAACAACCAAAACTTCAGACACTGACAACGTTTCTTGTACATATATAATGCTACTGAGGAAAACTCTATTGTTACTAAGTTTGGCCTCAGGAGCCAGAATATCAGAACTGTCGGCCCTTTCCAGAGATGCTGGACATGTAGATTTCCTCCCCTCAGGAGAAGTCTTACTATCTCCAGATCGTAGTTTTCTGGCAAAGAATGAGGATCCTTTAATGAGGTGGGCCCCTTGGAAGGTCATCCCTCTTCCTCAAGACCCTTCTCTCTGTCTGGTGACGACCTTACGAGCCTTTCTGTCTAGGACATCCTCTACATCCTCAGGCCCCTTTTTCATGAAGGAAAAAGGTGGTACTATT
This sequence comes from Macrobrachium nipponense, assembly GCF_015104395.2. NCBI lineage: Eukaryota > Metazoa > Arthropoda > Malacostraca > Decapoda > Palaemonidae > Macrobrachium > Macrobrachium nipponense. The sequence goes on along the minus strand of NC_061110.1, from coordinate 56,618,620 downwards.
TCAATAAAGGGAATTAGGCAACAAATCCTTTACTTTATTAAACAAGCAAATCCTGAATCATTCCCCAAAGCCCATGACATCAGGGCAGTAGCCACCTCCATTAATTATTTCCAGCATATGAACTTTGATGACTTAAAGAAGTATACAGGCTGGAAATCACCGACAGTTTTTAAGCGTCATTATTTAAAGTCCTTGGAATCTTTAAAATTTCCGGCAGTGGCAGCGGGAAACTACACTGCTCAGTAGTCGTAGTTGAAGATCCAGATCTCCTTTCTACTTGCCTCAACTAATAATGCACCTAACCTACCGTTATGCTCTTTGGGTCCTTCAGCCTTAGCTGCTTAGGAGGATACTTATAGTGGTGTGTCCCTTATTTTTTTGCTAGGGGCACCCACAACTATATTGTGTATATTGATTGTAATTATCGGTGTTGCTCCCCTTATTTTTATGCTAGGGAAGCACACCAATATATATTTGAGATGCTTAGTATAATTTTCATTTACATATATAACTTTCAGTGCGTGTTCTTCCTTGATGTACTGATTTTGAACCTCACTTGTATTAGATAAGTTATCATAAGTTAGTTTAAGTTTAATTTTAAGGTTAACTGTATATAATTTATTTCATTAGTTTAAGTTAATTTTATTTTATGATAACTAGTAAGCTCTCAGTCAGATTATATTTACTCCTTTTTACTTCCTTTGTTTTATTGAGACCTTTCTCTTTTGATTTTTCCCAATCTTGTGCTAATTCTCTGGTACTATTTCACGAAGCGACACGAACTGAGCCCAGAAAAGGGATTTTGACGAAGGAAAAATCTATTTCTGGGCAAGGGTTCGTGTCGCCCAGTGAAATCAAGGATGGCCACCAGAGGCGCTGTAGTCGGCGTGGTAGGTAGCGTAGTAGTAGTAGTTGCTGACTCCGACTGTGTATCAGCTCTCTCAGGAGGGGGATTTTGATGTAGGAGAATTCTAAATGACAAGAGGTTCGTGGTAGTGGTCTCACTCGCCCCAGCTACATACCGACACTTTTATTTAGGGTGAGCGAGTCAGTTATTCTGACATCCTCCTGAATTTATTTTTTCTCTGGTATAATGTTAGTATCATTTACCTAGAAATAATGAACTTAAGGATTATTTCACTGGGCGACACGAACCCTTGCCCAGAAATAGATTTTTCCTTCGTCAAAATCCCTTTTTAATACCTTTAAAGATGCAGTGGAACCTCAGTTTTCATACATAATCTGTCCCAGAACCTCCCACGAAATCTGAAGGATACAAAAACCATAACAATAATTCCTATAAGGAATAATGTAAATATAATTAATGCATTCCAGACTCTAAAAAATATTAACAAAAATACATTTCATTGGGAATAGAGACAGTTTTACATACTGGAAACAATGATAAATGAATATAAATGACTAATGAAATGAATAAATGAACATTTAACATCACTCCTACCTTTATGGAAACCACTTGTTAGTATAAGGAAAACGGAGAGGGAGGAGGAAAGGTTATAGTTGGGAAGGGGAATCCCCCTCCAGAATTACTTCAGGTATCAACGACCTATCTGGGGTTACTTCTCTGTTTTTTACTGGCACTATATGAGGTTACTTCCCCTCTTCATTTTTTTACGGGAACCGGGAACCAGGACCAGATTAAGAGTTACTGGAGATCCCAGCTGCACAACAGAACTGTCCAGAGATATTTGTTTTTTGGTGCTTCTTTAAAATTTGCCTAAAGTTGAACACGGCATTGTCATTAAACATGTTGGGGAGACAGATTACAACTTCTTTGTTGGGATGATAACTCTCCACAAAAGTTTTTGAATCATTCTACTTTGCAAACATGTCCTTAATCCCTGAAGTAGGCACATTATGTATGCCCATTCACTTTTCTGAATTTTTCAAACCAGCCTCTGATGGCCTTAAATTCACTAACAGCAGCGCTTGTTGTAAGCATTTTCTCACTGAGATCGGCATGTAACTTCCTCCAACACTGTGCTACGAGTTCTTTCTTAAATTCTGTAGTGTTTTCTTGTCTTTATTTTTTTTTTACATGATGGCTTATTTAGCAGTTGCACTCAAAAAAAAAGCACAAAACAACAAACACAAAAGCAGAGTGGATCACGTAAGAAGATGGGATGCTTTGTTTCGGGTACTCGATATGGGGCCCGGTTATGTGCTGGGCCCCAGATGGGAGCATTTCCAAGTGTACAAAAGCAGAGGAAACGTACGATAACCAAGACGAAATTTCATAGAAAAGTCTTCGAAAACCGAAACGTGCAAAAGGAGAGGCGTACAAAAACTGAAGTGTTACTGTATAATCTGCATAAGAGCTCCACTGCTATGTAGCCTTACCAGTAGGCTACTGTATGAATATCAACCTCTAGTTATAAAAACTGTCATTTAATTAAGCCTAGGATGCTGTTTATTTCTAATCCTAGGCTATTGGGGTAAACTACTGCTTTGTAGACCAACAATATGATGTTTCCTAAGTAAACCAACAATAGGATTCTTCCTAAATTGTCGTCACTTAGTCTAGTATATGGTATTGCCTAATCCAGATTAGTCTAGATCATTCATAATGTAAAGGCTGTATAAAAACAAACTGACTCATGTAAACTCGTAGATAGGATAACATTTTTGTCTAACCCAGGTCAATTATATCTAGCCCTAGGCTATTTGGTCTACTATTATAGAACATTAACTTTCCAAAGTGAAACTTTATAGTTAGATTATCACCGAGTATACTAGGTTATTGTCTAATCCTGATTAAGGGGGCCGGCCGGCTAATGCCCTTTTTTAAGGACAGGACTTTGTTGATATTCATACCACTTAATAAGGTGACTTGGGACATCTCCAAACCGCATATGATTTTCGCCTCTGACCTTCGGTTTTGTGACGCCAGGGCGATTTATCCCGAAAATAACCATTTTTCAAATTCTATCTCCTCCCTTGATATTTAATATTAAGACCTGGGATTACTACCATATATAGACCTGATGTAGACCTCCAATCGAATGGAGAGTTTTTTTTCTAAAAGTCATTTTTTTGCTAGATATGAATTTTTCAATATGGTCAAAAAATAAACCCTATAAATCAGGAGAAAAAAATTTATAAAAAAAAAGACGAAACAAAAATGGGAAAAAAGGGCTCTATTTGATTGTTCTATAATGTCTTTCTGAGTTATATGCCAAATTCCAATGTTATAGCTTTAAAACTAAGTGAGAAGATAGATTTTGAAGGTCAATAAGTATAGTTTTGAGATACGGGCGTTCAAAGTTTTCCTTCGTATTTCTATAAAGACAATATTAATAAATAATGATTATTATGAATGTATATTTGTTTTTTGTGCATTAATAAACCAAAACTATTTTATTTATCATAATTTAATCATAAATGATGATCCCTTTGCTCATATATCGCAGCCTGGGGCACTGCTTGAGGCAAGATGGGGCACTCCTTCCTACGCAATTCTCTCTCTCCCCTTCACTAACTCTGCTTATTACAGTGAATTTTCTTCTTCTGTGTGTTAGCTAGATGTTTTCCTTGTATTTTCCTCTTTGGCATGATGAAATTCTTGCCCGAAACAAAGATAAACAAACGTAATTGCAAGAGAATGTCAAGAGGTGAAACTCGAAGGCGTACACTTTTTTTACAAAGACAATTTAATAAATCATGATTATTATGAATTTCATATTCCATTTTGGGTATTAAAAAACCAAAACTTTGTTATTTATCATAAATGAAGATCTCTTTGCTCAAAGATCGTAGCCTTAGGCACAGTGTGACGTGTGCTGTCAGGCAAGATGGGGGCGTTACTAAGCAACCCTCCCCTCTCTCTTCACTAACTACGCATATATTATGATATTCTGTAATAATACTTGAGCGATATTTCTTCGTCTGTATGTTAGCGAGATGTTTCCCTTGTCTTTTCCTCATTGGCATGATGAAATTCTTGCCAAAACATACATAAACATATGTGAAAGCAGGCGAATGTCAGATGTGAAATGGAACGTGTAGACTACTTGACGTCTGTGATCACACTAAATCAGGACTGGACTTGGTAGCTTGAGCCTGAAGTCTCCTTCTCAACTCGGGGAATGTCTACAGATGCCATTTCTCCCAATTTCTTTGACAATAATTATCAAAATTTACGATAATAGAAGAAATATTGCATTTTCTTGTACGGATGAATGTTTTAGGCTTATTGAGTTACGTTAACTAATTACCCTGTAACTAAGAAAGTAAGAGGAATTTTGACGAAATATTTCGTATACGTATTCTCAATTGCCATATGAAGCTCCATGAATTTTTTCATGACTTTTCATTTTTCGCCCTATACCTCCATATATAGAGGTTCCGGCCGGCTCCCTTAATTAAGTTCCTTCAAGGGTATGGGAGTAACCAGGTGTAAATTGTAGGTGGCTGGTAATAAAGTCTCAGGAAAAAATGTCACAGGAAAAAGTCACGATTTTGGCTAGGAAAACAAGTCACAAAAAAAGTCATTAATTTATGGTGGCCAGTAATAAAGTCACTGGGGAAAAATTCACAATATTGCTTGGGGGTCATTATCTTTACGATATTTACAGTCTTTTATGTTTATACAGAAATCCTCAACAGCCTTGTACTAAACATGCCACAAAGGTGGATACATTCTGTGTTAAAACCCTTGGGCTCAGTATCTTGGGAAGATTATTGTTACTTTTTTTTCCTGTGACTTTTATGCCTGTGACTTTTTTTTTCCTCTGGCATTATTACCTGGATTCAATTTGTAGCCTTCAAGATAGGCTACTAGCTCATAGCCCATTTGGTATACTATTTCTGGTCTACTATGTAAACCAGTAACTTACTAATGTGAAACTTTATATTTAGGCTATCACCTAGTATAGGTTATTGTCTACTCCTAATTAATTTACCTTTAAGGGTATAGGATTAATCAGGTGTAATTTGTAGCCTTCAGGTTAACCTACTACCTCAAAACATATTTGGTTGACTGTTTTTGGTCTACTATATAAAAACAGCAACTTACTTATGTGAAACTTTAGGCTATCACCTAGTGTAGGTTATTGTATAATCAATTCAGATTGTTTAATTCCCTTTTAAGGGTATGCACATGATAGCCTAGAGTATTAAGCCAATGCTTGACTATGCAGGTTATATAAAAGGAAAAAGTTTGTAGCATTTTATCTAATCATAAGGTCTTTGGTGTAAACTTAGGCCCTAGACCCATAGTTTAACAGGATATGTCAGGCTACTGCCTAGGCCCATGGTCTAACAGGATATCTTTAAATCTTACCTTAATTCAAGTTATTTATGCTCACCGTTAAGAATATATAATCCTAGGTTATAGGCTGCAGTCATACCTACTACAGTCTAGTTAAGTTACCTTATTCTTACTGAATCGATGGCATCCTCATCTGAAAGGATTATCTATACTATTCCTAATAATAATTATGGAACATTTCTATGGATTAAACTTCTAAATAGATTGATAAATTCTTGAAAACAATTTGCACTTCTACAAATAATAATCATAAATCATGAGAAACACCGACATGTCCTGGTGAAAAAGCCAGTTTACGGATTTTCATGCACAATAAAATCATTCTTCCAGTCTAAACTAACAAATTTTCAACTAGAACTTAAAATGATGCACTTGGCTTTCAACTTTGACATTTCCATGATCCTCAGTAATGAAATCAATAAGCGACAAACAAAATTCTTGGAGCTCTGGTTTGTTTACCAACCAGAAAGGAATGGCTTCTTGGTCCATTTTTGGTCGTATATAAACAATATGACTGCATATGTGCATAGGCGCTACTACTAGTTCTTGTGGGTTTTGACATAGGTAAACTGGGTTCAACATTCACTGAGGATAAGAGAAAGTGCTCTCTTATCTTAAGTCTGTTTATACTCTATCACGTGTTATAATATTTATTATTACGACACAATACAGGGCCACAAGACCAGCTAAAAGAAAATGCTGGTCACCATGGAACTTTTTTTTTTTTTTTTTTTTTTTTTTTTTTTTAAATCCCTCAAAACCACAAAACAACTGTTTTCCGATTCATTTTACTAATGAAAACATACCCCAGCTCTCTCTCTCTTTTTTCTCTCTCTCAGTACTGTACGTATTCTTTTATGAAATATATAAATTACTGCATCATAAGCATAAAGATATGAAGCTAAAGCTCTAAGAAGTTCACAATGCATACGAGTGAGTGCGTGCATACTGATTTATCAATTTTCAAGTATTAATATTAATGTAAATACGGCAAAATATCAATGCATACGAGTGAGTGCGTGCATACTGATTTATCAATTTTCAAGTATTAATATTAATGTAAATACAGCAAAATATCAATAAAATATTTCACTTACAGAATCCATGCATACTGTATTTGACTTTTGCAAATGGATGCTGTGAGTGTAACACCTGGGTTAGCTAGGTCTATAATTCATACATATCACCCTACACATTTTTATCTCGTTCATGGTAATACAATATAGTAAAAATTGCAATTGGTTAGGAAGTTCCTGGATAAAAATACATTAATGGTTCCACCAAATACATATGGGGAAAAAATATAGATAATTACTTTTGCATAAATTTTTCAGTTTAAAGTGTGATGGTGGTATGATGGTATTGTATATAAGTATAGTGAGTGTTTACATGTTTACAGTTACATGGTATCGGGAAGGTTAGGTGGGGGAAGGGTACAGAGTTGGCCTTCAATGCCCCTAGATTTTTTTACTTGCCATTATTCAGATTTTGCCCATATCCGACAGACCTTAGCTCTATTAATTCAAATAACTGAATTATTACTTTATATTGATATGTAGTTTTTGTTTGTTACCACATTGAGTTTTTATGATTATATGGTATTAACAAGGTAGTGGGAGTAACAGCAGAGTGCCCATTTTACACCTGTAGGGTTTTGGACTTTTGTTTGTTTACACATCACCCTTATCTGACAAGGCTCTTGCTCTTTATCGGCGATCTGGTTTTATGGCGCTTGTCTAGCACCATAATATCGGCAATTTATGGCGCCGTAACGGGACGAGTTCCCGTTATTGGCGCTGTAAAGGTTCTTATGGCGCGCCATAAGGATGCTTATAGCATGCCATAAGGATGCTTATGGTGCCATAAGGATGCTTATGGCATGCCATAAGGATGCTTATGGCATGCCATAAGGATGCTTATGGCATGCCATAAGGGTACTTATGGGGCCAATAACCAATTATATCACCATAAGCCCCATTATGGCACCATAAATCACCGAGTTTCAGTTAATGGCAGTTTTCGCTTATTAGCACACCCCCGGGAACAGAACCCCTGCCGATAACCGGGGACAGCCTGTAAACAGGATGTATCTCAACCTGTAGAGTTTTTTTCTGTAAAGTGATATTCTGTTAAACTTACAAAGCATGATAGTACATATTTTGATGTTTATTAAGTAGAACTTTGCAGTGATTGTTGTATTTATTTTAACATTTTTCTTGGATTTTATAAGGTGAAGATTGTATAAATTGGGAGATTTGTGATTAGGACTGAGAATAAGCAACAACATGAGATTGGAATTTAAAATTTGATGTGATTAGGACTGAAAATAAGCAACAACATGAGATTGGAATTTAAAATTTGATATTTTGCCCTCTTATTTAAAGGTTTTCAATTTTGCACTAGTAATTTTAAACAAGCTTAATGTGTGTTTCAGGGATGTAAATACCAACAGTGATAATTGGGCTGTAGTGAAGGCGGCTTTGGTGTCTGGAATGTATCCAAATCTTATCCGAGTGGACCGAGAACAGTGCCAACTTCGAACTCAGTAAGAAACTATAATTCTTATTTTATAGCATGATTATAACCATAATGAGTATATAGTTTACTGCTAGTATTAATTGATGCCAGGCATTGAGAAACTTGTTATTGTTATTATTTAATTACAACTGTTTTTACAGGGAACTAGCTGGTTTTGGGGGTGAAAATTTTCAGTTACGAGCACCAGTAATGATTTTTACCAGGCAAGCTTTTTCAACCGTTTTTAGCACAAAATCTATTCTGCCTTATAAAAATAATGAATTCCTAATAATTTTTTTCCATGAATGAAATTAATATGATACAAAAAGTGCATGTAAAAGACCTTCAAATCATAGGCTTACAGAACATTGATTTTCTATAAGTACCTTACCTAGTAATTGCTTTGCTACGAGTTTCTACTCGACAGCGGCTTGAATGTTCAAATTCACAGTAGTGATTTTATTGTTTCTATAAGTGACTAGCCATGCCCATTTACGTGGCAAGGAAGAGGAACAACTATGCTAACAGCTCAATTTGTTTCTGCTGTGGATATCATCAACACTGTTCTTCAAAGCAGCTTGGTTTTTAAGATTTTGTTTGTCTTCTCAGAATTGGTGAAGTTTTCACTTATGGTAGCCTTTCAGCACTGTTCAGACAGTGTTTTGTTTGTTTAGATTGTTATTTTTGTGAATATAGCTAGTTAGGCATTTCTGACACTAATTCTTCTAGTTTCTGATATTGTAGTAAAGGTTGCAATACCCAAGTGCCAACAGGTTTCATTTGACTCTCACATCCTTTGCTCTAATTGTAGAGGACAAGTATGCAATGTGAACATGATGTGTGATGAATGGCAAGGATTAGAGTGACCAGAAATGGAGGACATTAGATTCCCACTTGAATAAATGAGAGAGAAACTGTAAGAGGAAGGCGGCTGCTAAAGCTGGCTCGAAAATAATAGCTAGTCAGGCTAAAACATCTGAATCCAGTAGTGAGGATGTTCATGTTGTTTCTGTTCCTATTATTCCTGTTTCTCCTGCTCCATTCCATTCTCCTAGACCACCTACTCCTCCTGCTCCTCACACTTCCGAATCCGATCACTTCACCAACCTAGAGAGTAAATTTGATACAAAATTTAATTTAGCCTTGCGTATGGTGGGCTAGTTGGGGTCATAATTGCAAGTGTTATTTGCTAAATTTGAAAAAAGTGAAGTGCCAGTGGAGGAAGTGGATGTTTGTCCTGCTGATTCTCCCAGGCAAAGGCCACTGCCATACTCCCCTGAACCAGGGAGGAGGCATACTGGAGGTCCAGTGGAGGTCAGTGGGGTCTGCCCACGGACAATCACCCCCTCAGACCAACCTGTTGTATGACAGGATGCGTCGAGAGGCAACTGCTGGAAAGGTGTCTTGGAAGTGTCTTGTCTTTTGTCGATTTAAGGAGACTTCTGAACAAGAGGCGCCAATGGCGTTTTCCTGATGAGTCTCACCCAATGAAGAGGCAGTTTTCATTCAGGGATCAATCTGCCACTGCCTGTCAAAAGGTTGAGGGAGCCCCCCTTCAGTCCTCAGCCTTCTTGCAGCAAGTGGGATAGCCCTGAACTTTACTCTTTGTTGATCACCTGATCAGGCAAAGAGGACATCCTAGCTGCCGTTCTTTGTCTCTTCGTTGGACCTCATCACTTCTAGTGATTTTTGTCATTCTTCACCCAGGCACCCTCTTTCAGGTAGCTCTTGTAGAGTGCCCTCATCCAGCAGACCTGCTGGAAGCAATGGAAGTTCCTGAGCGTCCTGTAGCACTCGAGTGCCCTGAAGCATTCAGGCATCCTGGAACACCTGAGCTCCCTGAAGCAGCCTGGTATCCTGAAGTGCCTGAGCATTCTGGGTTCCTGGAGTCCCCTGTTGTTGAGAAACAGGTTCAATCCAATCAAATTGCCTATGTGGGTGGTTTGGCTATGACTCCCAAGCACAATGATGAATCTACGAGGATTTTGTCAACTGTTTATGGCTCAGCTCTTGATCTGCAACCTTCGGTTTTGGATCCTTCGTTAGCTCCTTTAAAGAGTAACTTGGATAGTATTCTAAAACTTCTTCAGAAGTATGAGATGCCTCAGGAACCTCCCACAGATCCAATTTTATCCCTTATTGTGTCTGATAAAGAGAAACCGGAATAAGAATCGATATCTGCGCCATATGCTTCATTGTTGCAATTTTTATTACAACACATTTTGGAAGTTTTTTCTCCTGTGACTCCTTCTCCCGCATCATTGTTCATGAAAGTGAGCAATCAACGTTTGGTTTCCCTAAACTTCCGAAGATGGTCCTTTCTTCTTGGAAGAATGCTTTTGTTAAGGTAGAGAACTGGCTTTCCGAGAAGAGGGAACAGGGGAAGGCTTACTTTAGTATTCCTCCTTGTTTATTACACACCAGATATTTGTGTTACGTAACTGGGAGAGGCCCCTCAGTGGGAGTGGCTCCATTCTCCCAGGGAAACTTCTTGGGTCTGATTGAAGTGGGTTGCAGATCCACACTCGCTTCTGCGAAAATGTTCTTTTCGACTCAAGAAATGGATCATCTGTTGAAGAGCTGATTTATAGCATTTGAGATGCTTAGTTTTCTTGACTGGGGCTTAGGTGCATCAGCCAAGAGCCCAGGACCCAGATATACCAGAGAATTGTTCGACGGATCTTCTAAAGTTTCTCTCCTGTGCTCGCATTCAGTTAGGGATGGGTCACAGGAGTGACATCTCAGGAGAAGTCTGCTCATGTTTTTTGCCGTTACACAAACTACATCTTTTTCCTCAGGCAGCAGAATTGAAAGTGCATCTCATTTACACAAGAAATCAACACAGGACCTCTTGACTCATTCAACTAAATGCCAGATAGATCGGACTCCCTTTCAACTCAAATCATCCTCTCCTCTTCAACCTCAAACCTTTCGAGGGGGAAGACAGATAGAGACTCAGACCCATGGGGTTCAGTTAGATACACACTCCGTGCAATCATGAAATCAACTGCAAACCACCAGCAAGTAAGTGAGGATCCAGTCTTTCATGCCCCAGTGGGAGCCAGGCTTCATCCCATGTGGGAGAGATGGAATTCCAAAGGGGCGAATCATTGGGTGGTTAAGGTGTTGAGAGATGGATATACCATCCTCTTCAAGGAGAAACCACCCATTTCTAGCACTCCCGTCACCTTGACTGCCTACTCCAAAGGTTCGGAGAGATTTTTTGGCGCTGGAAGTGGAAGTTGCTTCCTTCTTAAGGAAGAGGGTGATAGAATTAGTAAGAAATGTCATGTCGAAGGGGTTTTATAACCGTCTCTTTGTTGTGCCCATGCTGTCAAGAGGTTGGAGACCAGTTCTTGATGTGAGCGCGCTGAATTATTTCGTAGGAAAACAAAATTCAGCATGGTAATGACACAATCTGTTCTTGCATTCATCAGTCAGGGAGACTGGATATGCAGAATGCATATTTTCATATCCTGATACACATAGACTCGAGGAAGTTTCTCAGATTTGGTACAAAAATCAAGTGTTCCAATTTTGAGTGCTCTGCTTTGGTCTTTCAACTGCCCCACAGGTATTCATTCTCGTCTTTGCCCTCTTAGCAGGATGGTTACACCTGGAAGGGATCAGAATTTTGCTCTACCTAAATGAAGGACAGGTGCATGGAGGACCTGAAGGAAACAATAAACATGGCTCAGGAATTTGGGTTATTGCTAAACCTTAAGAAGTCTCAGTTGAATCCCTCTCAATTTATTCTTTATTTTGGGATTCAGATAAACTCCGGGCTTCTCCGTCCACCAAGAGAGCGGAGGATTGCTTGAAGAAGATAGACTTATTCCTCTCCGAGAATTCATGCTCAGCAACTCAGTGGATGAGTCTTCTAGGCTCCCTGGCTTCCTTGGAGCAGTTCGTAAGTCTGGGGAGACGGCACACGAGCCCCTTGCAATTTTATCTTAGAGCTTGCTGCCATCAGAAACTCTGCAGGACCAACATTTCTTTCCAATCACTCAACAGATAAAGGAGGACCTGCATTGATGGAGGTCCGGAAGAAAGTTATTAGAAGGGAAGTCTCTCCTTCTGCTGAGCCTCGACCTAGACTTCTTTTCCGATATGTTGGATCTGGGTTGGGGAGCTCTTCTCGGGTCCAAGGAGATCTCAGGTAAGTGGTCCCCTCAGGAGAGGTTAATGCACATCAACTTAAGGAACTTCGGGCTTTATACTTAGGTCTTCTCCACTTCGCTGAGGATGTTTACAATCGCACGGTGACAGTTCACTCAGACAGCACCATGGCATTGCTTTACATGAAGTTCGAAGGGGGAACTCACTCGTTCTCCCTTTGCGAGGGAGTGAGAGAAATTCTTTGTTGGGCAGACCGGAACAGAACAAAACTTATCACGAGGTTCATCCAAGGGAAGTCCAATGTACCAGCAGAGTGGACCTTTGATCAGTGAGCATGTTCAGCCCTTTGGAGTCTATGGTGGAAACCAACCATAGACTTCTTTGTCACATCCAGGAACCCCTGCCTGCCTCTGTATTGTTCTCCAGTTCCTGATCAACAAGCGTGGGCAACGGATGCAATGATGCTAGATTGGTCCTACCTGGACATGTACGCTTTTCCCCCCTTTTGGGATGATAGGGGAGGTATTAAAGAAATTCTGGTATCATTGAAACACCAGAATGATGTTAGTGGCTCCTTTCTAGCTGCAAAAAACATGGCTCCCGGACCTGTTAAATCTCCTGGTAGACCTTCCAAGACTAACCCACTTCAGGAAGTTCCATCAATCTTTGTCCACTCTAGCTTTAACAGGCTTTCGACTGTCAGTAGACTTATCAGAATGAAAGGATTTTCTGAGTGCAGTAGAGGCGATTGCTAAATGCAGATGTGACTCCAATATGCACAGTGCATCAGGCAAAGTTGTCAGTTTTTAGACATTGGTGCAGAAGACACAATGTTTCATCTTCTAGAACCACTATCGCTCAAATACTAGCAGACTTTCTCTTGTATTTGAGATCTTCTAGAAGTCTCTTGACTTTCACATAAAGGGTACAGGGCTATGTTAAGCTCTGTATTCTGACAGAGATATTGATGTCTCTAGGTAATCAAGGTCTCTCAGATCTGATTGGTTATCGAGCACTCCCTTCAAACCTCTTAATTTGTCATCCCTAAGGGACTTAACTAGGAAGACAATTTTTCTGGTGGTGCTCGCCACAGCAAAGAGAATTAGTGAGCTTCAAGCAGTCGATAAAAGGATAGGCTTCTCTTTTTTTCAGGGGTCAGTATTCAGGTAGTAAAGAATGAGAACCCGTCACAGCCGTGGCTGCGTTCTTTTGTTATTAAGAATCTTATTGATGTTTTAGGTATGGAAGAAGAGGAAAGATCCCTGTGTCCAGTTAGAGCCTTCAGGTATTACCTACAATTACAGAGAAGATTTGAGGACAGTTTAATAACTCGTGGTGCTTGGTAAAACACCCACCTAGGCCTATGTCAAAGAATGCAGTGCCCTTCTTAAGAGATTTGATTTTGGAGTCACACTCCCAAATTGCAGAGGAAAATCTACAGGTGTTAAAGGTGTGAGCACACGATGTCAGGGCGGTAGTTACTTCTGTAGCCTTTAGACAATCTTTCCTTTTCTGCCATACAGTAAGCAACATACTGGAAGTGTAAATCTGTTTTTGTAATGTATTATCTTCAGGATGTGGAAACAATTTATAGTAATTGTAGTACCTTAGGACCATAGTCTGTAGCTGGCGTATTGATGGGTGCACAAGTGTAGAAAGTGTTCCTTCCTAAATAAAATTTATTTCTCTTGCCTTGAATATGGTGTTGAGCTCCAGGGAAGTCTGGGGTACCGAGTACCCGGAGTCCCCATCAGTTTTATGTTGGGTAGCAGTCATGTTTTTAATGTTGATGTAAATGTAATTGTGTATTTTTTGTATAAGTGACTAAATAATCTGGTTTGTTGTGTGTTGATACTAAGCCCTGGGCAGAGGCTATTGTTTTTACCTTGACCTATGGTTGTATCCTTTGTCATAAGCTGTATAACAACACCTTGTCAGCATTAGGAATATACTACTTTGCTGCAAGGTCCTATGTTAGTGGAGATGATTCTAGCCTGAACAAGTTTGAGAGGAGCACCAACCAGAGGCAGTAATTACTTTTGCAGCTCCCACAACAGGTAAGGAACAACAAGCATTGTTTCAATGCTAGCTATTTTATGTATTCCATTATAATGGAGTGTTTTGTTAGTAGTTTAATCCATTTTTCCCACCTCCTCGAAGATGGAATCAGCTAAGTAACTACTGGGTGAGTTACTTATATAAAAATGACATTTTATGATAAAATAAAATTTCATATACAGGCAGTCCCCGGGTTACGACGGTCACGGCTTACGATGTTCCGAGGTTACGACGCTTTTCAATTATATTCATCAGACATTATTTCCAGGGTTACAACGCCTACAACGCTCATCTGGCAGATGAAATATGACACCTAAAATGCAAAATAATCAATATTTGGTTTTTTTATGAAAAATGCCATAAGAATGCAGTTTACATAGTTTTCAATGCACCCAAAGCATTAAAAGTAAGGTTTTCTTAGGATTTTTGACGATGTTCCGGCTTACGACAATTTTTGGCTTACGACGCGTCTCAAGAACGGAACTCCCATCGTAACCCGGGGACTGCCTGTATATACTTGCCCAGTAATTACAGATGGATCCTGCCCTCCTCTCCACTCATGGATGTTTAAGCATAAACAATTTGAGCTGTTAGCATAGTTGTTCCTCTTCCCTGCTACTTGAATGGGCGTGGCTAGTCACTTGTAGAAACAAAAGAATCACTACCACGAATTTGGAAAAAGTCAAGCAGAAACTCTTAGCTGAGTAATTAGTGGGTAAATATATATAAAATTTTATTTTATCATAAAAAGGTCATTTTTATTTAAGCTTAACTGTGGATGTTGAATATATAACATCAGTAAATATTTTGTACTTTCTACCATGATGGTATCAGATCTGCTCTCGGAACTTTCAATCCCTCTCCAATCCCAAACCTTTTAGTTGACATGGGAGTTGCCTGTGGAGTTTTGCTGGCAGAACATGGTCTCTAGGTGTGGGGATAAGTTGTAGAGACACTCCAGTTCCTTTGCTGTTAAAATTGCTCCATAAAATCTTGAGTTTTTTTGTGTGCTACAGAAAGTATCCGCAACCCTTTGGATTTAGAGTACAGATTTTTAAGAATTTAATTTGCAAAAAAATAATGGTAAGAGGAGGAACATCAGCTATTTTACGAAACATAATTTAAAACATGTTAAGGCAATATTCATTTGTACAGATGGTTTCAAGTTGAATATGGCATTTGATTAGGAGTAAGTTGTGCATTTCTTAATTATAAGGGTGTACTTTTGATTGTAGCTTCAAATAGTGAAGCAGAGATTTGTGGAATTTTAGCTACCATGGTAGAATAGCTTTAATTGTAAATGTGGCTCTTGTTAACATCTGGATTATAAAGATTTCTGGGGTCAGCCTGTGTCGCTACGTGAAATGTCCCTTTAGCACACATTTCTAAGGTAAATTATTGCTAACATACCAGAGAAAAAAGCTAAAATGGAAATGCCAGAATATTCTGGCTCGCTCACCTTATTTAAAGGTGTCGGTATGGTTTCTGCGGCGAGTGAAACCACTACCAGGGGTCTTTTGCCATTTAGATTCATCCTTCTTCAAACTCCCTCTACCAGAGAGGAGCCGATCCAAGGCCCACTCCCCGCTACCGTTACTGCTAGCGCCTCTGACGTCATCCTTTTCGTTAGCACGATCCAGACCGCACGCTTTTTTTCTTGCTCTGTGTTGTGCTCGCTCTGGATTTATTTCCTTTCATCATGGAACGTCAAGCTATTGCTGCATCCAAGTTAAGTACTGCTAGTAATGTTTCATGTCAATTTTAGCCGGGCAAGGGCCCGTTTAACCATTTTATTTCGGTTACTAAAGACGGTGTCCCGGACGGCTTTGTTCCCGAGCCGCCTTGCGCAGCTCGCTCCCACGTGTTTCGTGCTACTCTCGGTCTTCTTTACCGTTTGTGCTCGAATGATTTAGCAGTACATTTTTATTCCTATGGTTATGCATTATTGACGTATTATTGTGAGTATTTATTCAATTTATTTAACACGGGGGTTGTTTAAGAGTTCGTATGAGCTCGTAGCCTACATCGCTTCCTTCAGCTCAGAGTTCATGCATGCATGTTCTTTTAGTGGTCAGGTCTCTATGATAGGCTCCCTATAGGACTTAGGTCCTTTCTTTTTGGTCCTGAGCTACCCTGGTCCCCGCCCTACTTTTATACGTATCAGCATAGGCCAGCTGCTTTGAGTCGCTGGGTCGCCCTCCCTTCTTGGTTGGTCCGACCCAGCTTCTCCAGGACTCTTCTTTCTCTTACCCATCAATTTTCTTCCTTCTCCCCCATGTTTTGTTAGGATGTTATTGATATTCATGCTTTTCGAAACGGTTTGAAATGGCCTAGGCCACCTCTGATCGCATGGTCTTTCTCACCGCATGGCTCACCCCACGACCGAGAAGAGTCCAGGCGATCGCTATGGCCACCCAGCGTCAGTCCCCCACGCTTACTCCCCCCCCCCCAGGGGGGGGTAGATACGCTCATTTACGTTGTCTCAGGCAACCGATCCGAGCTCCCTCCCTTCTTCCCCCCACCACATGGGGGATAAGGGAGTTAGCTGGAGGGCACGCGGCGCCGGCTCAGCTCACACCGCTCTCCCTATAGAGTACCGGGGGGGGGACCCCTGCCTGGCTGAGCCTCAGTTGGCCACCAGGCTCGGTTGCGCTTGGCTCTCCTCGGTTCTCAGGCCGAGCTCCCCTACCCCGAGTCATCACCCTTCCCCGCTCCGGCAGATCAGGGCTCCGGCATTGCCAGGCCCCAGGCCAGTGACTGTGGGAGAGCTCCAGCATCTTTTTATACCTCATGCATGGTTACATTTATTCTTTACATCCATATTTTAGTCTAAGTTGGCAGAGACCCTGCTCACCATCCGGGTTCCACCACCTACTTATTCTAATTTTAAGTTTTTACGGTGGAGTTATCCACCCCGCCACCAATTATTGGTCCCCTCCTGCTCCTCACCCGCCGTCCTAGTACTCCTCGCTGCGGCGTATAGGTTAGGTACTACTGTCTCGGTGATATTTTGTTCTCCGGCAACGCCGGAGACACACTGATTCAAGTTTTACCAACCGTATCGGACACTCATCACGTTACACAGCAGAAGAGCAGGTAGAGACTAAGCCTTAAAATTGTCTATTAACTCCGGTGCACTCCAGTGTTATGATATATCACATCATGGACTTAGTCCATAAAGTTAGTGTTGATACTCATGTATCATTTCACTTACAGGTCACCCACTGTATGGAGTCGGGCTGCAACGCCATACTCCAAGACCCCTGTGGGCACGAGGTTTGCTGGACCCACGCTACCTGTGCGATCCGGTACGGTGATTTGTCGGTTTGGCACCACGAGAGCTGCACTATCTGCTATGAGCTAGTGGATCAGGTCTCCTCCGGAGTAAGTACGCCTCCGGATACTAAACCTTGTCATATTTAATTCATTGACCAATATAATTCATGATATATCATTTAGCATACATATTTTAAGTTAATCTTAAGTAGCCTTAAGTATTAATGCTAACCCTCTCTTTCAGGGTGCCCAAGCGGTCAGGGACGCCGCTCAAACCACTTTAAAGGCCTGGGTTGGTGGCTTCGGACGAAATGTCTCCAAGGGGCAACCATACATTTTGTCCAAAGAGAAGGCCACCCTCATCTTCCCCGACGGAAAGCCAGCCTCCTATGTGGACCTGGAAGCGGCGGCTCCTCTGATCGCCACCATTCAGGAATTGGTTGCTCCGGCTTCGGAGGAACCTGCGAACCAGGAGGTCCTGCAGGAAGTAGCAGCGCTTGATATTAACCTCGAGCCCATGACGGTACGTAGGGATGTAAGTGAGACAGGTTTAGTAGGGGCTCAAGGTCTCCCCTTGAGCTCATCTAGAGCTTCTTCCCCTACTACTTCTTCTACTTCTTTTCAGGGATTCACTGGGGATGGACAGTCGGTCAGACCGAAGTCCGCCCAGGTGATCCCTAAAGTCAAAGGCAAGCATGACTATAAAACGCTTCAAAAGACTCTGTTTAAAAATTCAAGTTCTAGTGGCACTCAGAAATCTTCGGCTCACCATCCCGGAGTGGAGAAGCCTAGAACGACTTCGTACTTGAAGGGCTCCAAGTCCAAGTCTTCTAGGGACAAGGCTCAGCTCTTCTCCAACCCTGAGCCTTCAACCTCTACAGGAGCCCGTCCTAAGACCCCCAAAGAAAAGGTGGAACCTGCACCTTTCGACCCAGACACCTTTACTGCAAATGTTTCGGCCAATATTATGCAGCAAATGGGTAGTCTGGTTGGGAACTTGGTCCAAAACAAGTTCCAAGAGATGTTCACTCAAATCTCATCTTCTTTGGAGGAGTCAGGCCAGTCAATCCGAGCCATTTCGGAGAGACTGGTCACTCAGGAGAACCTCATCGCAGGTCTCCGAGAGAATCCCGCGACAGGTCTTTCACAGCCCAGCATGGTAGTCCAAACCATGCCGGACTCAATGACTCTCCCCACTTTCACGGCAAGCAATCCCTGGAGGATTTCTTCCCACGCTCCCTTCAAGGACGGGGTGCTGACGTTGGAGGGCTGTGGAACTCGAAGGCTTTAGGACTTTGAGTTTCATCTGGCAGGTCTGCAACCCCCCTTCATCGGCTATGCCCACCTTACGGAAGCGGCCATGAGGAGAGAGGACAAGATCCCAAAGGAGATGGTCATCCTCTCCAGGGATCAAGCCCAACGTGAATGGCTTAGGAGCCTGGAGGAATGGGAATGCCTCAACACCAGGGTCCAAGCCTTTAAAAGTGCCTTCACAATTTTAACAGTGGACGCAGAAACGCCCATCCCGTTCACTTCGAAGGTAGCAGAGCTCACTATTCAGGCTGCGATGAAAGATGACCCAATGCCGCAGCTCCGGGAGACGGAACCTACATTGCTCCTGCTCCCCGGAACAGAGGATCTATGGTTGGATCTCCCGGCCACCTTTTCGGTCGGGAAGCTCAAACCAGACTGTGCCGTCTCGCAGTTTAGCGAGAGACTTCCCAGGCTTCTGGACAGCCTCATCCAGGCTGAATTTGACACCCGAATGAGATTGTCCAGGTCCCTCAATACGTTGGTTATGACGGAGGTATCGGCTCTGATCTATGGAGATGAGCCGCTATTTAAAATCATAGCAAAGTCACAATTGCATACAATGCAATGTGACTTATATGATTTCGTCATAGCGAGACGGAATTGTCGGAAACATGTCCTGGTGGAGGCCACCATCCGACACAAGCCCAATAAGCTCTTGGCTGCTTCAATCTGGGGTGCTCATCTCTTCCCAGAGTCGACAGTGAACTCAGTTCACTGCAAGGCAACCAGACTCAACCAGAGTCTGAAAGTTCGCTGGGGATTGACCAGCAAGAGAAAGTCGGAGTCGGCCGCATCAACTAAGAAATCCAAGAAGCCTAGGAAATTCCAGCCTTTCCAGGCTCCTCAGCAACAGGCAGTGATGCAGGCGGTTCCGGTATCACAAGTACCGCAACCGTCTACCTCCAAGGCACAGCCACAACAACAGTTTCTGCTGGTGGCGCAACCACAACACGCGCAGGCTTCAACCTCCTACGCTGTCTCCCCGGCTTTCAACCCAGTGTTTGAAAGCCAGTCCTTTCAGCCTTTTAACAGGTTTGGCAGGGGTAGCAGAGCTAGAGGTGCCTTCCGCCTGAGGGGTGGCGGAACAGCCGAGGTAAGCACTTACGAGGAGGGCGCGGGACATGCCCTTCCCCGAACCAGTGAGAACCCTCAGGTAGGAGGGAGACTGTTCCTCTTTCGACACAGATGGAGGTTCAGCAAATGGGCACAGAGCATTGTGTCCAAAGGCCTAGGCTGGAGCTGAATCAAAGATCCTCCTCCATCCAAAACCTTCCATCAACAACCAACAGCGGAATTGATAGAGTACGCCCAAGAACTCCTTCAGAAAGGAGTAGTGTCAAGAGTCAAGCACTTAAAGTTTCAAGGTCGCTTGTTCAGCGTGCCAAAGAAAGGCTCAAACAAACGAAGAATAATTCTAGACTTGTCCCGTCTATATTCATTCGTTGCAACAAGTTCAGAATGCCGACCATCTCGCAGGTGCGGACCTTACTACCCCGTGGGGCCGTCACCACCTCTATCGATCTTACAGACGCATTCTATCATGTTCCAGTAGCAAGACGCTTCCGCCCGTTCCTAGGCTTCAGGCTAGGGAACCAGGCATTCTCCTTCAAGGTAATGCCTTTCGGGCTCAACGTAGCCCCCAGAATATTTACAAAACTGGCGGAGACAGTCGTTCAAGAACTCAGGTCTCAAGGAATAATGCTAGTTGCTTATCTGGACGATTGGCTCGTTTGGGCCACAAGCATCGAGGAATGCCACAAAGCAACGGTCAAAGTAATCAAATTTCTTGAACACCTGGGGTTCCAGATAAACAGGACCAAGTCCCGGTGTTAACCGGAGTCTCGCTTTCAGTGGTTTCAGTGGTTAGGCATTCAATGGGACTTGAACATCCACACACTATCAATTCTGTCGTTGAAGAAGAGAGAAATAGCCAAGGCAACCAGCCAATTTCTCAAGTGCAAGAAAACGTCTCAGAGGAACCAGGAAAGGATCCTAGGCTCTCTCCAATTTGCTTCGATAAGAGACGTTCTGTTAAAAGCAAAACTCAAAGATATAAACCGCGTCTGGCGCTCAAGGGCAAACAGCAGATCCCGAGACAAACTACCCACTGTCCCGGCGATCTTACGCAAACGCCTCCGTCCCTGGACGGAGGTCAAGAATTTGTCGAAGTCAATTCCTCTTTAGTTCCCTCCGCCGGCACTAGTTATCCACACAGATGCATCACTAAGCGGCTGGGGAGGGTACTCTCAGTACAAGAAGGTACAAGGAACTTGGTCCCTTCCATTCCGCCAGCTCCATATCAATGTCCTGGAAGCTATGGCAGTGTTCCTCACCCTGAAAAAGCTTCATCCAGCCAAGAAATCTCACATCAAATAGTGCTGGACAGTGCAGTGGTAGTACACTGCATCAACAGGGGAGGCTCCAAGTCAAGCCATGTGAACCATGTCATGATAGCCATATTTTCATTGGCAGCCAAGAACAAATGGCACCTGTCCACCACACACCTAGCGGGAGTAAGGAACGTAATAGCGGATGCGCTATCTCGCAAAGTCCCACTGGAGTCGGAGTGGTCCCTGGACAGGCAGTCATTCAATTGGATCTGTCAACAAGTCCCAGGGCTTCAGGTGGATCTCTTTGCCACGTAGTTGAAACACAAACTCCCTTGTTACTTGGCTCCCAACCTGGACCCTCTGGCTTATGCCACGGACGCCATGGCTATAGACTGGAATCAATGGAAGAAGATTTACATCTTTCCTCCGGTGAATCTTCTTTTGAAGGTTCTGAACAAACTCAGAATGTTCAAGGGACGCATTGCTCTAATAGCCCCCAATTGGCCCAAGAGCAATTGGTTCCCACTACTACTGGAATTGGGACTCTGACCTCAACAGATTCCCAATCCCAAGCTATCACAACTAGTACAAACGAAGACTGTGTACGCTTCCTCAAGGATTCAGAAAACCCTAACTTTATGGATTTCATGAAGTTTGCGGCAAAAAGGGATGCCAACATCGACCCTCAGAACATCCTATTCTTAGAATCGGATAAACGGGAATCAACCCTACGTCAGTATGACTCAGCAGTTAAAAAACTAGCTATTTTCCTGAGGAATTCTGAAACCCAAACCATGACAACCAATCTGGCCATATCCTTCTTTAGGACACTGTTTGAAAAGGGTTTGGCAGCAAGTACTATTACTACTACTAAATCTGCACTCAAGAAAATCTTCGTTTGGTTTCAAAATAGACCTAACAGACTCCTATTTTTCATCTATCCCCAGGGCCTGTGCTAGACTCAGGCCATCAGAGAGGCCTAAGTCTGTGTCATGGTTCTTAAATGATGTTCTCAAACTGGCCTCAGACACTGATAATGAATCATGTGACTTTTTACCTCTCCTGAGGAAAACATTATTCCTTTTAAGTCTAGCTTCAGGAGCCAGGGTATCTGAACTGTCGGCTCTATCTAGAGACTCAGGTCATATAGAGTTTCTCCCTTCAGGAGAGGTATTACTTTCTCCAGATCGTCAATTCCTAGCTAAAAATGAGGACCCACTAGATAGGTGGGCCCCGTGGAAAATTTTCCCACTTCCTCAGGACCCATCCTTATGTCCAGTTACTGCCCTAAGAGCATACCTAGATAGAACGGCCCTAAGATCTTCAGGCCCTTTATTTATGAGGGAAAAGGGTGGCACTATTTCCTTAAAAGGAATATTATATTTCATTAAACAAGCCAACCCAGAATCCTTCCCTCGTGTACATGACATTAGGGCAGTGGCTACCTCTGTTAACTACTTTCAGCATATGAATTTTGATGAAATGAAAAAGTATACCGGCTGGAAATCTCCGACAGTATTCAAACGCCATTACCTCAAGTCCTTAGAAGCACTTAAATTTCCAGCAGTGGCAGCGGGAAACACAGTTTCCCCTGACACTGCTTAAGTAGTAGTAGTTTAAATCTAGATCTCTCCTTTCTACCTGCCTCACTGACATTCTTGCCGTGGCTCTGCCACCATGTAGCCTTTGTCGTACCCTGGATGCCACATGTTGTACATAGTTGTGATGTTTCCTTGTATTTAACTTTAGGATTAATCACACTTTCATTTATATTGTATCTAATTTTAAGGTTAATCATAGTTTACTGTATTTACTCTTTAAGTTTTCAGTACCATTGTTACCTAGTTTGTAATTTTATTTTTAGATTTTACTAATTAACCTTAATTGTTTTTCATTTTTCCCACAATATTCTTTTGTACTTCATTGTTCCAAGCTTTTGTGGCCATTTCTCTGGTACTATTTCACGTAGTCACACGGGCTGAGCCCAGAAAAGGGATTTTGACAAAGGAAAAATCTATTTCTGGGCAAGGGCCTGTGTCACCCAGTGAAATCCCACCCTTCTCTTGTACCCCCCCCCACCTTTTTTTGGCCCAAGCTTGGGTGCTAACTCCAAGGATGACGTCAGAGGCGCTAACAGTAACGGTAGCGGGGAGTGGGCCTTAGATCGGCTCCTCTCTGGTAGAGGGATTTTGGAGAAGGATGAATCTAAATGGCAAAAGACCCCTGGTAGTGGTTTCACTCACCCCAGAAACCATACCGACACTTTTAAATAAGGTGAGCGAGCCAGAATATTCTGGCATTTCCATTTTAGCTTTTTTCTCTGGTATGTTAGCAATAATTTACCTTAGAAATGTGTGCTAAAGGGACATTTCACTGGGCGACACGGGCCCTTGCCCAGAAATAGATTTTACCTTCGTCAAAATCCCTTTTTTAGTGGCTCCAAAACAGAGGTATCCAAGTAAATATTTTTTGCCAGCTGCACACATGGACATACATTGGAATGAGGTAGGTGAGCTTGCAAAAGAAGCAGGAGACTTATACCAAATATCTGAAAATCAGTAAATGATGCTTGATACAATGATGAAACATGATGTCTTCAAATCAAATGTTTTTCCTTCATAGTATAGCAATGTTCCTTGTCACCTGCCTATCTGACTTCAGAATCTTTTCAATGGTTTTTCAACCCCTACCAGACAGGCCAAATATATATTTAGAATACCCCAGTCCAGGCAAATTTAAGAAAAAAATCAATGGAAAGAGGAAGATAAGCAAATGCCATGGTGTAAGAAAAAAAATTAAAAAAACTTTTCTTTACCTTCCATGGAAAGTTGAAAGGGAATATATACAACCCTGTGCAGGGCCTCTTTTCCAAGATACTCATAAAAATATGCTAATTTTACCAAGTTATACATGTTTTTCGAATAATTTATTTTTTGATAGCATAGCCGCTGTCTCGCCCTCAAGGACTTACCCTTTCCATGGTCTAGCCAGAGCCCCATGGTGAAAAGACTAATGTCAAAGAATTTTCTTTTAGCTGGTCTTGCGGCTGGGTATTGTGTCGTAATGATAGAGTATAAATGGACTCAGGATAAGAAGGCCTTTCTCTTATCCTTAGCAAATGCTAAAAAATAGTTTATCTATATCAAAACCCACAAGAAGAAGAAGACATGACTATGGGCATATGCACTGCCATATGTTTACATACAACCAAACAGGTACCATGAAGCTATTTCCTTTCTGGTTGGTAAACAAACCAGAGCACATCAAGTATGTTCATCTTATATTGATTCAGCTAAAAACTTTATTTTAAACTCCAGTTAAAAATTTTTTTACTTTAGACTGTAGAATAATGATTTTGTTATGTGGAAAACCATAAACCGGCTTTTGTTAGCACCTCTTACAATTTATGATCGTTAGGCTAGCTCTGAGAATTTCGTTCTTTGCATATTAATTTCATTACCGAGGTTCATAGAAACATACAAGTTGAAAACTAAGTGTATAATTTTAAGTTCCAAGATCGGGTTAAAAATATTTTACTTTTGACTGTGGAACAATATTTTTACTGTGCATGAACAGTCGTAAACCAACTTTTTTCACCAGCACGCATCAGCGCTTGTGATGTATGAGCCTTAGTTCCAAGAACTTTGTTCTTTGCTCATTTATTTCATTACCGAAGGTCATGGAAACATTTAAGTTGAAAACTAATAGCATAATTTCAAACTAGAGTTAAACATGTTTTAGTTTAGACTGTAAAACAATGATTTTATTTTGCATGAAAAGCCGTAAAGTGGCTTTTTCACTAGCACACGTTGGCAATGCCTGTGTTTTATGATCATTAGCTGTTTGTAGAAGTGAAAATTGTTTTGAAGAGTTTATCATTCTATTTAGAAGTTTTAGCCAAAGAAAAACTACAGTTATTATTATTATATTAATAAAAGATAATCCTTTCAGATAATGTCAGCAATAACCTACAGTCTACATCAATTCAGTGAGAATATGTTAGCTAGACTGTAGTAGATATTATTTGTAGTCTGTAACCTAGATTGTACTATATTCTTAAAGATAAACAAAAATAACCTAGGCTAGGTAGTAACCTGAATTAAGGTAAGATTTAGAGACATTAGGCTATGGGCTTAGGCAGTAGCCTAAGTAGTTTACATACACCAAAGATCTTGGTATTAAATAAAAGGCTACAGACATTTTCCCTTTTATATAGTCTGTATACTTGAGCATAGTCTCAGTATTCTAGGCTATCACGTGCAAACCAAGGTAAATAAATACATAATCTAGATTGATTAGACAGTAACCTAGGCTAAGTGATAGGTTAGCCTAGCTATGTATATATTTTGACATTAGTAATTTACTGTTTTTATATAGTAGGCCAAAAACTGTACATAGACCAAATGGGCTATGAGGCAGTAGCCTATCTTGAAGGCTACAAATTACACCTGGTTAATCCTGTATCTTTAAAGTTAAATTAATTAATCAGGATTAGACAATAACCTACACTAGGAGGTAGCCTAACTATAATGTTTCACATCAAGTTTCACATTAGAAAGTTACTGTTTTATATAGTAGACCAAATATTTAGCCAAGGGCTAGATATAAACAATGTGGGTTAGACAAAAATATTAGATTAACTATGAGTTTACTTATTAGTAAGTTTCTGCTTTTACATTTGACTAAAATAATCTGGATTAATTAGGCTAATAGAGAAAAATTTAGGAAATATCATATTGTCAGTGTACTAAGTGGTAGTTTACCCTAAATAACCTAGGATTGGATAATTAAATATACAGTTTTTACAACTAGGGACAGATACTGATATGTTAGCCTATTAGTAAGGCTACATACTAATGGAATTCTTATGCAGCTGATACCTTTAAAGGTGATAAAAACCCAGAGGGTTTTTATCACCTTTTTAAGTAAGCCTATAATAGGCATAGGTTGAACAGGAACCCTCTAGAAAAATCTCTAATCCTAGCTTAATGTATATTATGCTAGAAGCATTAACCTAAGCCATATAAAACAGTGGCTTAGGCTAACCAAACAAATTAGTATATGGTAAGATAGTCTGAATGGTATGGCAATTCAATTTAAAATTTTACATAGCCAGTGCAAAAGGACTAATACAGACATATACAGCTGTCAAAACAACTTAATTTAATATAGATTTCTGATAGAATTTATTACAAATATGCAAACCATATGAGGAACTACAGAGGTGTCCCTCATTAATAATTTAATACTGACTAGCTTCTAATAACAACATGGTTTATGTCACTGCAGGGCTGCCATTATGCAGGACCCTCAGTTCAAGTGTTCTGTATCAAATTGCTTGGTTTGCTTTTTACCAGTCACCCCTATCTCCCAGGTAAACCCCGCTGAGGAAGTAGAGGAATTTTTACATGGAGACATTCTTACTATGGAATATGAAGTGGGCATTGCCACTTCAAATGACCCTGCTGAACTCAGGTGTATCAGGGACACAAATATCAGGTAGCCATGGGAGAAACCTTCTAGAAGGAATTCTGTCCCCTTCGCAGCTATCAGTACTGAAGGGGATCTTTCCCTCAAAAGGTATACATATTAGGATTCATCTGACTCAAAGTGAACTGTTTATATTTTCAGAGGGGTATTGTAACTTACCCAGAACTTCTGCCCTTTTGTTAACAGGCAGTTTCAGTTCAGTTGTTGAAGGTCAGTCAAAATGTGCAAGCTTCCCCAAAAGGGATAGACAGTTTGTAGCATTTGATCAATTTGGTAAGGAAATTATAAATAACATCAGAAAATGTCCTGCCACAGAATGAATTCTGAAAAGGAATTTAAGTTAGTCAAGTACACTCCACAGTGTAAAAGTATTCTGCATCTTGCACCAAAAGTGAGACGGGATGCAAAAGGTGTAGTGTTGGAATTCCCACTGGAAATCACTAAATGGTCAGTTTGGAATACAAAAATTCAAATCAAAACATGATTAGGGGCTCCAATACTCATCGCTGATGATACTATTAATCCTTGGTTAGATGCATCAGTGCACATTTTCTCTCCCTGTAGTAAATATCTAATTAATGAGAGAAAAACTATGATTGAAGCTGTACATGTGAAAGACCACTAGCAGAAACTGTTTTCTTACCGGTGTCTAGTCTAAAACTTTAAAAGCAATAGAAGACACCCTTTACCAGGACCCAAGTTGCTCACCAAGCATTCCCAACCTTCTGTCACTTCATTTTCAAAATTATTAATCTTGTAAAAACAGATTTTCAGAATTTTGTAGTGATTAAAAGACCAGATGCAATGACAGAATTAAAACCAGGTGCCATGGTCATCTATTTATAGTGATGCAGCAATTTGGGACCCCTGTGAGAAGATTCTGATAGGCGACAGCTTCAGCAGAACTTCATACTTGGATCTACCTCTTTAGTAATACGTATAACCTCTACCACCTTGCTGGAAGTTGCCATCAAAAGGCTTCCAAATTGTTCCAGAACATTGTTGCTGTTGTGGTCAAAAGTCTTATGAGAAGCCTGTAGCAAACATTCTTTGACTTTTCAGAGTGGCACTTAAAAATGTGAATGGAAACATTGGAGGGATCCAACTAGTCACTTTCCAATGTAACTTCATTATTATGTAATGACTGTGTAAGGACCTGTTTGAGGGGTCTGTTGTGGTTAAAAACTTAACAAGCAACCCTACCCACAGAATTGTATGAGAGTATGTATACGCTCTTTTGGGAAAAAGGGGAATTTATGAAACAAAAATCAGAAAATTACTCTTACCCAACCCAAAAAGGCAAGCCTTCAGTCACCCCAAAAGGTTTTTTCCTCAAAGAACAGGTAGGTGATCAGATGGGTTGATGTTTCACAAAAGGACAGCAACAACCACAAGATAATTTTTCATAAGGTCCAAATACCCTCTTATAGGAAGTAGAAAAGCAACAAGTGGAGTGCGTATCAGGGGCAGAGGTAGAGGAAGAGGTGGATACCAATGAGACTGGTATGGTTGATGTAGCAGCAAAGGAAATGCTTCTATCAGCATTTTTATCTTTTCACCTGAAAATTAGACATTTGTGATATTTTTATTATCAATTTGGATCAAAGTTTGTTAACGGTAATCATAAATTTTTAACACTTGTGATCTGTAAAATTTTTAACGCTTGCGATCTGTAGAGAGTTGTGTTTTTCCTCTCTATTTTTATGCTTTGAACAAATTGACAGCAGATTATTCTATTTGCAGAAAAGAAAGTAAGGTTCGTCTACACCCAACATCATCTTTGCTGGATACTGTTGGTAACAGCAATGGCCCCATTAGTGCTGCTCATAGAGCATTAGTCAGCGCGCTGTCTTCTGACTGGCTGGTATTTGATGAGATGGTACGAATTGGTATCATTGCTCATGTAAGAACAGTTACTCTGGTTTCCCCACTGACTGTATTGCTTCTAGCAGGTCCTATGAGACTGCCATTGGATGCTTTGTCTGAACCATCAAGTAGTAAGTACAGTGTAGGATTCTTTTGTTAATGAACACTATACATAACATATATTTTGAAAAATGTATTTTTGTGTCATAGCCTTGGCATTACATTAGAGTAATATGGCATCATTGATGTTTTTTAAATACAGTCTGTAGTTAATAAGAAATTCAGGAAACTAGAATATTAAAATGCATATATGTATTGTAGTAGCTGGAATTTGTGAAGAATATTTTTTAGTTTTTAATAGTTAAGCCTTAAGATGTTACCTTCCCTTACAAGCCATATGTCATATTTGTAACTACGTGTTATGTTTAGGGGGTAGTGGAGATTGCAGTAGCGATAGTGAGAGTGAAGATCGACCTGCTGGCTTGAGTTGTCTTGTAAGAATCGACAACTGGATTCAGTTTTTAGGTGATCCACAAGCTGCTCATTTGGCACTTCAGCTAAGGCATAAGCTCCATGCACTGATCCTTAGAAGACTTCGAGCTCCAAACAAGCCTCTAACTCAGGTAAATATGTTTACTGTTATTTCTTACAAAGATTTTTTTTAGTGTGAACTGAGAACTCTTGTTTTTGAAGTAGTATGCAGTTTGCAAACATATATTCTTAAAGTGGGTTTGATGTTGAAAGCTAAAAAATTATGTATATGTACAATAAGCCATATCTCATTTTCAACAGGAGGTACTTGGTATTTGGCAGTAATAAGCATTTTTAGAAGGAATTTTTGCATTTCCACGGTAGTTTCTGAAACCTATTCCCGTCTAAAAGTGGGGAACACTATAAAAATTCATTTGTGTTTCACCATAATAACTTTGATAACACTAAGTAAGCTAGCGGCGTCGGGTTTGCGTTTTCTTCAAGATTCATCATCTGTCCACCCAGTGGTGCCAACTACATTTTGTATGATTGACGCTTTTTTTCGTGAATTTTTCCTGAAAATAACTTACATATGCATCTGTGCACTTACGGAAAAAATTTATTGACGTGCTACGCTTCATCAGATCACAAGAGGGTTAACTTGCATACTAGAGTTATTCATGTGTCTTTTGTTGCTTTTTTTGTGAACCGCCAAAATTTCCTCAAAGAAATGACCATCCATTCACATCTTAGTGATATCATTGTTGTGATAGTGGACTTCAATATGATTTATTGCAGTATGACATAATTATGTATTTGTTAACCCTTAAACGCCTAAGCGGTATTTCAGAAATCGTCTCCCATATGCCGGCAGGGTTCGGGAGTGAGCGCCGAAGCGGAAAAAGTTTTTTTTTTTTTAAATCACATCACGTTTAGTTTTCAAGATTGAGAGTTCATTTTTGGCTCCTTTTTTTCGTTGCCTGAAGTTTAGTATGCAACCATCAGAAATGAAAAGAAATATCATTATCATATATAAATACTATTGGAATATATGACAGCTCGAAAATAATTTCATATATAATTGTATACAAATCGCGCTGTGAGCAAAACGGTTAAAGCTAATGAGTGAATTTTGTTTCGTTGTATTGTACACTAAGTTGCGATGAATTTGGTTTATAACAAATTGTAAAACGATCAAAGCAACACAGAAAATATTATCTCAAAATAATGCATGAATTCGTGACGCGCAGACGTAAAAAAGGGGTTTTTTCAAAAATTCACCATAAATCGAAATATTGCGCTAGAGACTTCTAATTTGTTTCAAAATGAAGGTAATTTATTGACCATTACTAGACTGTAAGAGTTTTAGCTTACAATTGCATTTTTCTACCATTTCGGTAGTGTTAAAGTTGACTGAATGTCGAATGTTTTTTATTTATTGTTATTTATATGCAAATATTTAAAAAATAATAAAAGATAAAACCATGAATTATTTTTTGTTGTATTCTACATAAAGTTGCGCACATTTTCATATATAAAACTCTATGTAATGGCTAATATGAAATGGTGCAAATATTAAGACAATATGACTCAAGCATTTCGGAGATTTGCGGCCGAGATACTGCATGCAGAGGGAAGGAAATTTTTTTTCTTCAAAAATTCACCATAAATCGAAATACTGTGCTAGAGACTTCCAATTTATTTCAAAATGAAGGTATATGATTGAATATTACTAGACTGTAAGAGTTTTAGCTTACATTTGCGTTTTTCGACCATTTCGGTCGTGTCAAAGTTGACCGAACTTCGAATTTTTTCTATTTATCGTGATTTATATGCAAATATTTCAAAAATGATAAAAACTACGACCATGAATTATTTATTTTGTATTCTACATGAAATTGCACAAATTTTCATATATAAAACTTTATAATGGGATTAAAGTTGATGAGGGCATTCCCTGCAACCTCGAGAAACTGGATGTGGGACAACCTCCGGAGGTCCGAATTGTAGTACCCACAGTAAAGGATGTAGGCATTCTGGAGGGCCAACTGAAGAATGTATTTGAGAAGCTTCTGTGTCCACCTCCTGGTTCTCCTGGCAAAGGGATAATACTGGATGAGTTGATCAAAGAGAGCAACTCCTCCCATGTGCCTATTGTTGTGCCCAAGATGGTAGGCCGCTGGACATGAAAGTCCTCATACGTAACTCGTCCCTGCCGACATGTCTTCTTCCACTGGACAACCTCTTCTTGGATGGGCTCATGACTCGTAATCATGGGGACGAGTCAGACCCCCTTCCAACAGATGACGAAGACAGCTCCCTTCCGCCACCACTCTGTCTTTCCTCTTGCCAGATGTTGCGGCTGGCTAGCGAACCTCTTGAGGACATTCGGGGCCCCACGCACCAACCGAAGGGTACCAGTGATGTGCACACCTGCTTCATACAGTTCCTGGGCCAGGGATACAGAGTTTTAATAATTATCCATAAACAGGTGGTATCCCTGGTTACGGAAACGATCGACAAGACTGAACACAGTGTCACGTAGCATGGAGAAGACCCCGGAATACGTACACCGAGAAGTGCACGACGTATCCAGTGTTGGTCTCTGTAATAAAAAAAAGTTTCACTCCATATTTCTTCGGCTTCTTGGGGTTATACACTTTAATGCTCAGGCGTCCTTTGTAAGGCATCATCCCCTCATCCAAAGAAAGGTTCTTGCCAGGAACCACGAGAAACTGGCACCGTTCACGAATGTAATCCAACACTGGGCGAACTAAGATGAGGCGATCAGGGTTATTCCAGGGTATGGCCCTTCGGTTGAAGGTGTTGAAATACCTGTCCAACGCCAGGAAACTATCACGGGCCATAATGCCAGGCACATTGGGCGTACTTAAAAATAAATTCCGCCTCCAATATTGCCTGACGTCCGCAGCAGGCATCATTCCAAAAAAAATGTGGAGCCCCAAAAAATGCGCCATGTTGGTGAGGTTGCAGCCCCGCCAGCGATACGAAAATGTCGTCCATAGTTCGTCATGGCAGTACCAAGCGTAGTCCGCCGTCTCTGCTACCAGGTATTCGAGCAATTCCCGCATAAGGAACAGCTGAATGAACCCCAGAGCAGTGAGAGGAACAGGTATGGTGAGCCCAGGTGCTGCCGTGAATGGGTGCATGTTAGGTGGGGTGGGGTCCTCCGACCACCCCTCGTCGCTCTCAGACAACCGGCCTTCACTTTGGCTGGCGCGACGCTCCGACCTTCTACATGCTCGTGTGCGCACACGTGCTCGGGCATGGTTTCGCACTTGACCCCCCCCCCCCCCCCTTTGGCCCATCTCCCTCACTTAAGGCCCTCGCTCTCTGTGTCGTCATCAACAACAAAACTAGACGACGACAACTCCTCCTCCTGCTCCTCCTCCTCCTCCTCCTCATATGCACTAAAACCACTGAACTCCAACTCACTTTCAGCCTGTGACCCTCGTACGAGGCCTCCCAAATGCCTACGAATGCCCCTCAGGACACCCCGATGCTTCCTAGGGGTTGTAAAAGGCACATGAGGCGCACGATGTGGTGCTTGAACACTTTCGGCCACACGAGGCCGCATGGGGCCGCACGGAACGGCGTTGAGGAGCTAGGTCATCTTGGGTGCTTGGTCCCTCACCAGCATCCAAGTCCAAAATACGTCTCACACGATCCCTCCCGAGAGGTAAAATGTGCCTTTCGCTCTCCATTCGATGTTCAGACATCTCTACGTATGTCTTGTACCACCACAAATACTCAAACTCTCGCAAAAGTTCGGCAAAACACAATTGTGGCAAAAGATTGCTCTCAGATGACACGTCGCTGATGCTTGCTGGTGCGAGAAGAAAGCATTTCGTGTATGCGCACCTGGGTAACACTTGTAAACAAAACAACAGCTTGATCCGTGAACTCCCAGCATCCCTTAAGGCGTGTGATTCAAAAGTTTTCACCTAGTAGGCCTATAACTATTTTTCCACGAATTTTAAATAAACTTTTTTGCGTCAACGTAGCATACGTCAATTAAGCACCCGACAGACAATTTTCGTCGACGTTTGATACGTCCAATTGGCGTTTAAGGGTTAAAATTGATATTAAATATCAAAAGTGCAAAAATTATCAGCAAACATCTAGGTGAAGGTCCAGCAAGATCAGGTTTGGTTTTACAATTTTATCACAAAATTAAACTATCTAAATTTTAACAAAATATGTGAACTGAAAGGCAGACTCATAGCCAGCGGACAACTTGCAAATGGAAATAAACTATAAAACAATTGAAAATGAGGTCCCAAATGCACACAAGGACAAGACAGGAAAGTTGAAAAAACTCTAAAAATCCCGACATCAGTCCCTAAAAGTGTCACTCACAAAAAAAATCTTATTTGCGCAACATTTTTCTTAATCAGTTTCTTCAGTATCGACATTCCCATGAACTACAGTACTATTTAATATGTCCAGAATCACATTCACCACTTAAATCTATGGAGGGATATTTATTAAATTGCATTTCAAAGTGTAACAAAGGCAACTATCCCTATGTTTGCATCAGTAAACTGTTGCTCAGATCCATTTGGGTGACATCACAAATTATGGTCAGTTACATAAAAATAGCCACAGACCTGTGCTTTGGACTACCTGATGTTTCTATATCGTGAAATTGAGCCACTTGTTTTGCTTTGCATTGCAGTCTCCACAAATAATGAATGGAGCTTTTCAGTCCTGTGACTTGGTTATACTAATCCACTATGAGAGACAATCATATATATAGAATCATCGATGTTTGTATTGATGTAAACAACAGATACATAAACATTGTAGAACTTACTGAAAATCTTAAAACCAAGAACTTCAAAGCAATTAGTTTTTCTGATTATAAAACGGTCATCCAGACTTAGTATATACACCCATACTTTGCACGTGGGATGTCATGATGATAAATAGTCAGGCGTGTCAAACCCAGGGATTAAAAATTCAACTTTTGACTTATTACTATTTATAAGTGTCTCAGATAAAAACGTAAATCACTGGTACATGCACAGCTCTGGAGATCAAGACAATTTGACCCTTAACTTCGAATATTTGAGTAAAGTAATCTGCAATTTTTCTTACAGTTATGAGTAACAGGCTTAGGGTTCAGCTCAATGACTTCTGAAACAATTAAAGATTAACAACAAATTTTATAAATTAACAAAGCTAATATAAATAGACTCATAACAGCAGCAACAAAATGTAAATCAATTTAACAGTAAACAATAATAATGAGATCAACAGTAGCAGTATTTATGTTATTTACAACAATTTCATTAAAAATGTAAATGAACCTGTCCTTTTGTGTCTTTACAAAAAGGACAGGAAGCAGCTGGTCAACAAGGTGGAGCCAGAGCACATTCTAAAGCAAATAAGCAACCCACCAGGTTTGCTACAAAGGGGGCCCTGGGTGTGCAGCCAGGATAGATTTAGACATTACAAAGAGCCTAGTAAGAAGATATTGCGTAAAGAAAAAGGTTCTTTCCTGATAATCCACTAAACAATATTTGCTTTCTCATCAGCCTGTCATGCACACTTATTGAAAAAACAGTCGAAGGTTGGAGAACAAGGTTTGTATTCAGAGTAACATCTTAGAAAGGTTGCCTACCAAGGCTAAAGGATCTCTTCCACCCTCTGGTTTGGTTTGTTTTGGAATGTCTTCCTAGAAGAGTTTTCTGCGTAGGCTGAAGAGTCTCTTCTGCTGTAACTCGTGTATGCAGGGATGTCACACCCTAAAGTGAATGTTGCTAAGGAAAAGCCACTTTAACCTACTTTTAACAAGGGATTGAGACTTTCCTGTATCTAAGGTGAAGATCTGAATGAGATACTGCTATGCTATGCTGGCTGGCAGTTTTTAGTACTGTTTAAAGTTATTTATTCTGAGAGTTGGAGTGTTTCCTTTTTTTATTAATACCATCAACACTAGAAAGATTTATCTAGGAACTCTTTCTGTTGGCTTTATATTGGTTGTTCAGATTGTCACCTTTGAAGAGGAGGTTGGTTTCCCTCTCATTGGAGGAGTCTCAAAGTCAAGGGCATAAGTCTGTCTCTAATTACTCGGATGAACTTTTTGTTTCCAAGCTATGAGGGTGAATGTCTTGATGTATCAGACTCCCTGTTCACCCATTCTACCCTAAGGTAGAACACTTTCTCCTTGGGACCTGTGATTGATGTCTTACATGTTGTGTAGTTGCCCGAGTTTGTTGTGAAGAGTACTTGAAACTGATGTCAACCTGGAGGTGGAAGTGAAATGGCTGGAATCCATTCCATCTTATCCCCTCCTTTGAGAGCAGCATCTGGGCTGAAGTACATGCTGGAGTCAGAAAGGGTTCTAGTGATTTGGCTTTAGGCATCCTTTAATGGTTTATATAACAGGGAGGTATCTCCCTTGTCCTTAGCCTAGCTCCCAGTTCTGGGTTTTACCAGGTCTGAATTGCCATCCAATGTGAAGTCTCCTGTGGGAGACATCATGGTTCTCCAGATGGTTCCTTACTCAAGTATTCCTTTCTTGCCTTAGAAGGGGTGCTCAGGCCCAGGGCCCTACTACTTTAGCCAACAGTTTTACTAGACCAGGAGAGGTTCAGGAGTCATGACCTCCCTTGCTTTCAAGGCAATTGGGATCATGGCAAATATGTGGTGGTTCTCAGTTCCAGTCAGTTTAATGGGACTGACCTCCCACCTGAGTCGTAATTCTGTATGAAGGGCGATAGTTACGTCCTTAGGAACAGTTGGAAAAATTGTTAATAGCAAATTGTTTTTCCTAGGTATATAAACCAGAGCCTGTAATATTTGCTCCTATCTCAACTGCCCTGGTTGCGATGGTTGGTGAGAAGGATACTTCCCCACTTATCCCCATCTCCATGTGTTAACCACCATTTGATGACCCTTTATTAAAGGCTGTGATTTGTGTACCATGGAAAAGTACAAATTGTTATTCAAACCTTTTTTATATTTATAGAATTTCAGAGCCTCTTTTTTTCTATTATGAAAACTCAGTTGCTAATTTGCATTATACATACATTTTATATATATAATATATATATATATAATATATATATATATATACGTATAATATAATATATATATATATATATATATATATATATATATATAGATATATATATATCATATATATATATATATCTATTATATATATATATATATATATATTATCATATATTACTATACATACTATATATATATATATATATACAGTATATATATATATGTATATCCATATCATTTTATATATTTATATATATCATATATATATATCTATATATATATATATATATATATTATATATATATCTATATATATATGTATTATAGTACATGAAAATGTGCGCAATTTCATTTAGAATACAACTAAAAACAACTCATGGTTGTAGCTTTTATCAGTTTTGAAATATTTTCATATAAATTACGATAAGTACCAAAATTTCAACCTTTCGTCAACTTTGACTGTACTGAAATGGTTCGAAAAACGCAATTGTAAGCTAAAACTCTTATATTCTAGTAATATTCAATCATTTACCTTCATTTTGCAACAAATTGGAAATCTCTAGCACAATATTTCGATTCATGGTGAATTTATGAAATAAACATTTTCCTTACGTCCGCGTGGTAACTCTTCCGAGAAAATCATAAATTTTTTCGTCCGATTGTCGTAATGTTTGCACCATTTTAGATTAGCCGTTACATAAAGTTTTATATTGGAAATGTGTGCAATTTCATGTAGGATACAATGAAAAATAACCCATGGTTGTAGCTTTTATCAGTTTTGAAATATTTTCATATAAATAACGATAAGTGCCAAAATATCAACCTTCAGTCAACTTTGACTCGACCGAAATGTTAAAAAAAACGCAATTGTAAGCTAAAACTATTACATTGTAGTAATATTCAATCATTTAACTTTATTTTGCAACAAATTGGAAGTCTCTAACACAATATTTCGATTCATATTTAATTTATGAAATAAGCTTTTTCCTTACGTCCGCGTGGTAACTTCCGAAAAAATCATAAAATTTTTTCGTCTGATTGCCGTAATGTTTGTACCATTTTAAATTAGCTGTTACATAAAGTTTTATATATGGAAATGTACGCAATTTCATATAGAATGCAACAAAAAACAACCCATGGTTGTAGCTTTATATCAGTTTTGAAATATTTTCATTTAAATAACAATAAATAGAAAAAATTTGTCCTTCGGTCAACTTTAACTCAACCGAAATGATCGAAAACTGCAATTGTAAGCTACAACACTTACAGTCTAGTAATATTCAATCAATTACCTTCGTTTTGCAACATATGAGAAGTCTCTAGCACAATATTTTGATTTATGGTGAATTTTTGAAAACTGCTTTTTTTTACGTCCGCGCTTTACGAATTCATGCATCATTTTGTGATAATATTTTCTCTGTGTTGCCTTGATTGTTTTACAATATGTTATATACCAAAAGGATTGTAATTTAGTGTACAATACAACGGAAAAAAAATTAACTCGTTAGCTTTAACCGTTTTGCTTACAGCACGATTTGTATACAATTATATATGAAATTTTTTTTTGCGCTGTCATATCCAATATTTATATATGATAATGATATTTTCTTTTCATTTCTGATAGTTGCATACTAAACTTCAGGCAATGACAAAAAAAGGAGCCAAAAATTAACTCTTAATCTTGGAAACTAAGCGTGCTGTGATTTTTTGAAAAAAACATTTTTTTCCGCTTCGGCGCTCACTCGCGAACGCCACCGGCATACGGGAGACGATATTTAAAATACCGCTTCGGCGTTTAAGGGTTAAAGGACATTTGTAGCTCTATGTATTTATATGAATCACAGTAATGTGATATGACTCTCATAATGGCTGCGTGCGGACAAATGCACTAGAAAGTTACCGAGGTCGAGGTGGGTTGATGCCAACTCCAAAACAACAAACACCTGAGAGTGACAGTTTATTTGTAGTTGAGAGGCAGCATAAACTTATACCGTCTTGTGGTGGCGGTTGGTTTAAGGCTTCACTGTGCATTCTGAATTTGTTGGATTCTATGGTTCGCGCCCGTAAGCCGACAAATTTCTTATCGACTAAAGAATTCCTCTTCGGTTAACATATGTGAAAATATATTACGTAATTCCAAGGTAGAGGAAATTAGATATTAAAGAACATCTGTAACTTGATGTATGTACGTGAATCACGGTTATGTGATATGACATGTATATATATATACATAATAATAATAATAATAATAATAATAATAATAATAATAATAAAAGGAGCCCATAATAATGCCAAAATATAGAGAAAATACTATATTTCAGAGACTGTTGTCTCTCTCTCCAGGTAGGTGAATGAGAAAAGTTACAGAAAAGGTGTTATTTATACCAAGAGATCCATCCACATTTAAGCCAATTTAGGTCACTCCCACTGATAATCCTTTAATCCTCTTAAGCATTGGTTGAATGAAAACTTTATCAATGACATCTGAATCTCATGTGCCCTTTGAGATGTTGTTACCTGTCTCTGTTTCATCAAGGCCGATTCTATCATCTGACTCTTGTACTAACAGTTGCTGCTATTAATTATACATGACAAATTCCAGTTTATTCTGTGGTTATGTTCATTTATATGGTTGAAAATAGCTGAGTTCTGTTGTCCAAACCTACTGACCGTTTATGTTGTATTAATCTCTGGGGAAGTGATTTCCCTGCAAAACCAATGTAAGATTGGTCACAGTCCAGGCATGGGTTTTTGTAAACGCCTGTGTGTCCTTGAGGCATGTTGTTTGACGTTAATCAGGGATTTGGATTTGGCTAGGGTGTTTGGGTAAGTAAATGCAAAAGGGTTAGATTTTCTAAGAGTCTGGGTCACTGTCTAAACCCTGTCCAGGTGTGGGATTTTAATTTTATTGTTGGGTGTCCTTTAAGTCCTTTTTTAGCCAATCTATACATGGAATACTTTGAAACTAAAGTATTAAATGCAGTAAAACCCAAAAAACTTGCTGTGGATGAGATATATAGATGATAGTGTAACATTTTGAGATAATAGATGGGGCAATATCAATTAATTCCTTTCAAAATTAAATGCATTAGTGCCCAGCATCAAATTTAAAGTTGAATGTTTTCTTGATGTTTTAATAATTAGAGGCACAACAGAGTACAAATTTACCATATATAGAAAACCAACGTTCTCACTTTCATACATTCACTACTTTAGCTATCACAACATTCCTATCAAGATAGGCATAGCCCCAGCAACCTATTCTTAAGAGCCTTACGAATTTGTTCCCCATTTTTTCTGGAAAAAGAATTTTGACAAATTCGTAAGCAGGTCTCCCCTTTAAGGTATCCTGACCATATAACTGAAAAAGCAATTCACAAAGCAAACACAATTTTCTACTGACTCCCTCAAGACAAGACCAGAGAGACACCCAACAATCAAATAAAAATTCCACACCTGGACAGTATGAAGATGGTGACCCAGACTCTCAGAAAATCTAACCCTTTAACATTTACTTACCCAAACACCCTAGCCAAATCCAAATCCCTGATTAACGTCCAACAAAAGACATGCCCGAAGGACACAGGCATTTACAAAATCCCATGCCTGGACTGTGACCAATCTTACATTGGTTTTACAGGAAAACCACTTCCCCAGAGATTGATACAACATGAACGGTCAGTTAGGTATGGACAACAGAACTCGGCTATTTTCAACCATGTAAATGACTTAACCACAGAATAAACTGGAATTTGTCATATATAATTTATAGCAGCAACTGTCAATACAAGAGTCAGATGATAGAATTGGCCTTGATTAAACAGAGACAGGTAATGAATATCTCAAAGGGCGCATGGGATTCAGATGTCATTGATAAAGTTTTCATTCAACTAACGCTTAAGAGGATTAAAGAAGGCTCATCAGTGGAAGTGACCTAAATTGGGTTAAATGTGGATGGATCTCTTGGTATAAATACCACCTTTTCAGTAACTTTCCTCATTCATCTACATTAAGAGAGAGAAAAGTCTCTGAAATATAGTATTTTCTCTCTATATTTTGGCATTTATTTAATTTATATATATATATATATAGATATATATATATATATATATATATATCTATAAATATCTATATCTATATATATATATTATATATATTAGAATTCAATTCCAAATTAATGTAATAAAATTCAAACATTCATTAGATAATGGTAGAGAATGTACTAAATTTTGATAGAGTTTGATATACCTAATATTACTGTATTGCCATGTATAGTACAAAGATGTATGAAAATTTGTAAATGATCTTAAACTTAGTTGCCATGTGTATTTTTATGACTAAATTAGGGAGATGAAGATGTTGTCCGTGTTGTAGCAGCAGCACTCAGTCAAGAGGAGCAAGCTTTAAGCCTGATCCAGCCCTCAGGTATAGGTCAGCGTCCACGCCCACTGTACCCTCACAGTCATCCTCATGGTATGTTACAGGAAATTTTTTTTTCATTTACACTATTTGTATTAGTTTTTCACTTTACAATCACTTTAGATATTTCAGCATCCTTTCAAGAAACTCAAAAGAAGAATCCAGCTAGGTTATTTGCACATCTGAGCTGAAAAGCA
The DNA here is from genome assembly GCF_015104395.2 of Macrobrachium nipponense. Taxonomy (NCBI): domain Eukaryota; kingdom Metazoa; phylum Arthropoda; class Malacostraca; order Decapoda; family Palaemonidae; genus Macrobrachium; species Macrobrachium nipponense. Next base: position 56,578,230 of record NC_061110.1, on the reverse strand, counting down.
AAAAGTTATACAGTGGTACCTCGTTTGTTGAATGGTTCTTATGTCAAACTTTCTGTTTTTCAAACAAAATATTTTAGAAAGTTTTGTATCATTTGTCAAACAAATGCTCATACTTCGAACTAACTGATTATCTAGTTTATATTTACATTCAATGGCCTACCAGGTCTTACAAGTTAAACTGTGCTAAATTTCTTTTTTCATTTACAATGTATAGTTTAATGATAACCATATTTGACAAAATAAATAAAAGTATAAAGCACTTAATATAAAATTTAACTTTCAATATAGCATTTAGCATAAAAGATATATAAAATCGTAGGAAACCGTGGTGATGTCATGCCCAGCTGACTTGAGACTGAATGGGGGAGCCTGATATGTTGAGGAGAGAAGGAGAGGAGAGAGTTAAAATATTAGTTTGTATGTAAAAGCAATAACAATTCACATGAAAAAGGGAATTTCTCAATAAATTCAATGTAATGATAAAATATGAAAACAGTCAAATACAGCACCAAAAAAAAAGAGAGAAAAAAGTCTTAACTGAGCCAGTGTTCGGTGCGCTGAGTGAGACGGTCTAGTTGAACAATATTAGAAAAATAGTAAATTAAACAGAGCTAGTCACAATAAAATTTAGCATAAATGATTAACAAAATCATTCATCATTGTGGTGATACACAGCTAACTTGAGATAGAGGGAGGGGCATTTATATTTTTGATGAATAATGAATGAATGATTTTAAGTTATCATGTGTCATGGTATTGTTGAGGAGAGAAGATACAGTAAAGTCTTTTACTATAGTATGTACATAAAAAGCAGTACCAATTCATATGAAAATTAAATATTTCACAATAAATTTAACATAATGAAAAAACATGAAAACTATTAAATGCAATATAGGAAAAAAAAAAGAAAAAGAAAGCTTGCGCAAGTCAGTGTTTGGTGCGCTGAGTGAGACGATAAAGAGAGAGAGGAGAGGAGAGGAGAGGGAAGAAGGGCTCTGCTCCCCACTGACTTATCAGGTGGGCTGGGATGATTATTCACCTATTTCTTTCACTTACACTCTTATCTGCCCAAATCACTTTTAGTTTTGTTACGATAAAATACCTGTCTAGTGACAATTGCTTTTTACGATTTTTTACTACTGTAGAAGTAACTAAGCTCTGTAATAAATAAACTGGCGCTGCTTCCAGGTTCTACATGCCTTCGATTGTTTGTTTAAAAGACTTCCTTGTGAAAAGTTATTTTATCTCTTTCTTTTTCTTGCATTCTTGACTTATTACTTGTTTGCAAAATCCTCATTTTTGTTTTAAAAGTTTGCTGTTTGCCAACAATAAGTTGATGTATTGTGGTATAATTAAAATTTCTTTTCGTTGACTTTAAGAATCCAGTGTAAAAACTCTCTCTCTCTCTCTGAAACTCTCTCTCTCTCTCTCTCTCTCTCTCTCTTCTCTCTCTCTCTCTCTCTCTCTGGCTCCTCATAGAATTCAGTTTCATTCCAAAGCAAGTTGAAAAATAGAGATAAGCAAGAAATGAAAAAGTGGAAGGGATATGGAAAATACAACTTCTACAGTAAAAATATAAAATGGTCAGAAATTAATGAAGAATTAAACAAAGATTGGGATAAACATTTTTCGTAAGTGATGACATAAGGTAAATACGGAGATATTATAAAGAAAATATTGAGATAGAATAGTGGAAAATAAAATATACCGAAGAAGAAAAGTAAACATCATTCATGCATTACCAAGAGACAGAAGAATCTTTGTTCCAGAAAAATCAGAAAAAGTGGAAAAAAGGTCTTGCAAAAGAAAAAAATGCATGGAAAGTTATAGAACTTAAAAAGTAAGATAGAAAATGCAGAAAAAAAGATTATACAATCAAAAAGAAAATGAAAAAACGGGACTTGGAAGAAAAAACCCTATTAAATATCAAAGCAAAACCCCAAACTATTATACTCATATGCCGAAAGAAAGATGAATAAAAGAAGAATAGAAAATAGGCCCTCTGAGAATTGAAGGGAGATTAACGAATGAAAAAAGGAAATTTGCAAACATACTGGCAGAACGATATAAAGAGAGAATTCACCCTAGAATAGATAATGAAGATAATGAGTATAGAAGTAGGGATGAAAATAGTGAATTATTTAGCTGACATAGATATTTAATGAAGCTGATATTGTGCAGGCTATAATGAAAATTAAAAATGGAGCTGCTGCAGGGCCTGATGGGAATTTCCTGCTATTTTGTTTAAAGAAAGTAGTTCATTCTATCGCAAAGCCACTTGCAATATTATTAAGAAACAAAGTGTAGATACAGCAAAGATATATGATGGAGCACAAATTAGCGTATATTACCCCTACTTTCAAAAAAGTGGATCAAGACTAGAGGCAAGTAATTATAGCCTGTGAGTAACATCACATATAATGAAAGTGGTAGAAAGGGTAATGAAGAAAAAATATATGAAACATTAATAAAAAATAAAATTTGTTTAATAAAAAGGACAACATTGGTTTCGTACCGGAAAGTACACAAACCCAACTGTTAGTCCACCGTGAAAACATATTCAAAAATATGAAAAAGCGGAAATGAAAAACAGATGTGGTTTATTTAGACTTTGCAAAAGCTTTTGATTTAAAGTAGACCATACTATAGTAGCGAAGAAAATTAGAAAACACAAATATCGTGGATAAAGTAGGAAGATGGTTAAAAAGAAGAAATTTTTACACAACAGAAAACAGATAGTTATTGCAAACGACGAGAAATCGGATGAAGCAACGGTAATATCCGGTGTGCCGCAAGGTACGGTGTTAGCTGCAATACTTTTGTTTTTTTATTATGATTGAAAAAGACATAGACAATAATGTTAAGGATTCGGTAGTGAGTGTTTCGCAGAGACAAGAATAAGTAGAGAAATTACTTTGTTTGATGAAGATAGGAACGCTCTACAAGAGACCTTAACAAAGTATATGATTGGGCAGAGGTAAATAGGATGGTATTTAACTCTGATAAATTTGAAATGAATCAAATTATGGAGACAGAGAAAGAAAAGCTTATGCATATAAGGGAAGACCTAATAATGAGACCATCACAAAATAAGGAAGCAGTTAAAGACCTTGGTGTGATGATGAATAGGAACATGTTATGCAATGATCAAATAGCAACTCTGTTGGCAAAATGTAAAGCAAAAAGATGGGAATGTTGTTACGGCACTTCAAAACAAGGAAAAGCTGAACACATGATTATGCTTTTATAAAACATATGTTCGTAGTCCACTTGAATATTGCAATATGATATGGTACCCACACTATCAAAAGGATATTGCACAAATTACGAGAGTGTACAAAGTCCTTTACAGCTAGAAATAGAAGAATTTAAGGACCTAGACTACTGGGAAAGACTACAAATTCTTAAAAATTATATAGTCTGAAAGGAGAAAGAGAACGCTACATGATAATTCAGGCATGGAAACAGATAGAAGGAATAGCAGAAAATCATGGAACTAAAAAAATATCAGAAAAAGAGCAAGCAGAGGTAGATTAATAGTGCCCAAAAATATACCAGGGAAAATAAGGAAAGCACACAGGACATTAATCCACTACGCACCAGCATCGATAATGCAAGCGTCTATTCAATGCGTTGCCAGCTCATCTGAGGAAGGTTATATCAGGAGTGAGCGTAGATGTGTTAAGAATAAAGCTCGAAAATAAAATCTAAACTGCATCCCAGACCATCCAAGATTGGAAGATGCAAAATATACCGGAAGATGTACTAGCAACTCTCTGGTTAGACATTAGAGGTGCCTCAAACACTGAGGACCTGGGGCAACCGAACAAGATGTAAGGTCTGTAAGTAAGGTTCTCTCTTTCTATGTAGTTGTGGCATAATTAATCTCATTCGTGCACTTGAGATCCAAGTGTAAAATCTCTCTCTCTCTCTCTCTCTCTCTCTCTCTCTCTCTCTCTCTCTCTCTCTCTCTCTCTCTGTTATGAACTTTTATGAACTTTAGCATACTGCAACTGATTTGTCTCCCCAAAGGCGCCATTTTCACCAAACAGTTTGTGAATCGTACACAGAAAAAATTAAATTTAGAAAATTTTAATATATATAACGTACTGTTTCATTACTTTACACTCTTAATTTAACTTTTGAACACATTAATAATAGAAAGAATGTGAAAATGGAGACATTTTGGGTTGGCTGGAACAAATTATCCTGCTTCCCTTTATTTCTTATGGGGATATTTTTTTCATATTTTGAACAAATCATACTTCAAACAGCCTTCTAGAATGGATTAAGTTCGAAGTCTGAGGTACTACCGTACCAGGTTTGTCTGCCAGACTGAACAAACATTTTACCTTTGCTCCCAGGATTTGACTATGTCCCGCTTTTCCTTAAGTAATTTCCCCATTCCTTTTCCTTATTTAATGATTAGTGCACAGGCACTGTAATTTTTTGTGATTTTGAAGCTTTGTGGAAACTGCCTTTTCGTTCATGGGGTAGGTATTTAAACTTATTATTACTAGGATAGTGGCTTAGTGAATGTTTGTTAGTCATTGAGCGTAACTTCTCTAGATTTATTAGTTTGTTTGCAGTTTTCTAATGTCATTTTAATAGAAGATCACCTAATCTGCCTTGCATAATTATCTAATTCTAAAGTTATTACCATAGGGTTTATTATGACTGTCTGTGTTTTTTGCCTTATTTCTGCAGTTATTACATTAAGTATTTCTTATCATTGTAGTTTTTTTTCATGCTTAGTTTGTGTCATTAAAAATTTAATTTTTTTCACATAGTAATAAGTTTTGAGGTCAGGTTTAGTATTTCAGAGACCTCTCTCGTGCTCACATTAATTAAGTCTTGCTTACCAGCTAATTCTTACCCCAGTTCAAAACAGATGGTACCACTCATAGAAAGCTATAATTTTGTCTAGTGTTATTGAAGATTAGCATCTGTAGGATCACTTAAGTAACCCTATATGACTTGTGTTATATACTATAGTAATTTCTCCCATATCCAGATTAATATATCCTAGGCCCTGCCAGGTTATGGAAATTTCTGGGTTTGAACAAAAGACAGTTGTTGACGTAGGGAAAACCTATTTTGGGTAGCTGTTACTCTCATGGTCCCTAGAAGGGCTCCGTAAGATAGACCATCCAATTTCAAAGAATTCTCTTCTGGTTGGTCTTGGCCAATATAGTGCACGTTGACACTGACAGAGTACAGAAAGGACTCATGACAAGAGGACTCTTTCTCTTGTCTACAGTGGCTGCCTAGGTTCCATTCCTATTCGTAAATTGCAGATGATTCATCAGCATGCTGCAGGCCAGACATTATTGTCAATCATGCACCTCACACCAGACCTGCTTGCATTATTCATTTTCAGGTCTATGCAGGATAATTATTCACCCAAATCCTATGCCTTTTCATCAGCGAGAGTGGGTGGGTTGGAGGATTCACAGTGGCTACAAATGTGACATTATAATAAAATGAAATTTTATATATACTTACCAAATAGTTACATAGCTATAAGTTCCACATATATGGTAACTTGAATTCAAAATTTTACGAGTAACGCTTCAAACCACTGTGCGGGTGACTAGTTCCACCGTCTAGTATGAGAATAGGAACGACTGTAATTAGAAAGCTCTGTTTATTCATGCCTTTTGTCCATTAGCGGTGAGGAGGGTGGGCTCCATTTTTGTAATTACTTGAGAAGTATACTATATAAAATTTAATTTTATTATAAAAATATCATTTTTATATAAGTAACTTAGCAAGCAATTACATAGCTGAATCCCACATTGACAGGAGGTGGGAGACATGGACATATATTACTCCAAAATATTAAGTTGTGTAATAAATTTAAATATAAAAGCTGCTAGAACTGAATACAATGCTTGTCATCCCTTATCAGTTAGGAGAGCTACTGGAATACTGCCTCTAGTTGGCGCTCATCTTAACCTGTAGTGGTGTGGTGGTATAGCCAAGTGTCACTTACTACATATGTGGGAGCTTTACAGCAAAGGTTCATGTCTGAATACTGGTAAAGCTTGATAGGTGCCTGCCCTTGCCCTGGGCGCAGCACTAAGTTAAAACAATCATGCAATATTGTCACCTACACTGAGATAAAACCACAACCCATCCATGAAGATTAGTGGGTGCTTTAGGTGCATTGTACCCACTGGCTCTGCAAAACCCAACACCTTAATAAAAGATGAAGTGATAATAGGAAAAATTCCTATGCTTCCTTCCTCTATACCATGTCGGTCAATAGAAATGGTCTGAATACTCTTTTTAACTTCCATAAAATCGAGAAACGAAGAACAATTACATTCTCAGTAGTTAATAGGCAGAATGGATGTACAAGGCAAAAAATATGTGTAAGCTAAAGGGGTAGAAGTTACCCTCAACCTCCTCAGCTTTACTTAGAAAGAAAACTGCTCTCCAACTTTTGAGTGTGCCCCAAGGTAAAAGTTTGTAAGTGTCATACGTTTTAGTCAGTGGATGGTGTGAAGGATGGTCCTCTGAAAACTCCAAATGGACAGAGACCTCCCTATTCTCCCACAGAGCTGGAGAGTACTTTGGAAGAGTGGAGGACAATCTGTTGTTAGGCTATAGCTGGTGCCAGAAGTGCTGTATGCCACTTGAGCTATGGGCTCGCGACTGGGGAGCTAGCAGCAGCTCAGAGCAAGAAATGGCACCAGGCTGTAACCGGCATCAAAAGAGTAGGGCTCTAGGTGAGCTGGATTCCAAACAAGCTCGAAGCTCGTGGTTCTATAGTTGGTGTCAGGCAGTAGCTTACACCAGACTGTAGCTGTCGCATGGTGGACTGGGTGTCAGAAGAGCTAGAAGTTCAAGGTGCTGTAAAGCCCTATCACTGGGAGCCAAACTTTTATAGCAGGTTCCAGACGAAGTTAGATGCCAGGAGAGCTAGGAGTTCTGGTTTCACTCTTTAGAAAGTGAAACGTAGAGGATGTTTACACTTCCAGTAGGACGATGCAGAACGGAAGGAACACGTTCCTGAAAGCTAAAGAGGAGTCTGGATCTCACTATATGTCCTAGGTGAAGCCAGAGGCTACTTGGAATGGTGTCTTCCAAGTAAAGAAATCGAGAAGAGGAACTCAGGGGAACAAGCAAAGGACATTGAAATGCATCCAGGTTCTAGGAGACCAGATCCCTTCCTCCCTTGGACACGCCTAAGACAAGATAAGGTCATCAAAACTGGGCCCCTGTGCGCATAGACACTTGATTAAGCATAGTTTGATACCCTTCACAGATGGAGTCTGAAAGATGTCGATCTGTGTCCTCTGAGAGTCTCACAGACATGTGGGTATCCTGAAGACTTGATGACAGCTTGTGTAGACCGAAGACTAAGCGGGACTGTTCATAGAGGAAAGGAGGATCTGGAAAGCATCCATAAGAGCCACAAAATCCTTTAAACAGAGAAACTAAAGCATGTGAGCAGGTGCTGGGAGCTTATCGTCAAGAGCTGAAAGTAAAAAGGTGATAATACCTTAACTATTTCTTCCAAAGCCAAGGACAAGAGCAGTCAATCCAATATCCTTGTCCGCACCAGATAGCAATGGTGGACAAACCTAGGTGATGACTTGTTCCTGGTTCCAGTAAAGACAAATCAGAGACTGGATGAAATCTTCGGTAAGGATAGATGTGTCAAAGTACAGTGGTACCTCGAGATACGAAAGGCTCAACTTAAGAAAAACTTGAGATACGAAAGCAAATATGAAAAATTTTATGGCTCTACATACGAAAATTGCTCAAGATACGAAAGGTTGTTGCTGTAAAGTCTGAGATTCGCCCAGACCACCGATTACAATTTTGAAACTCGCGCGCCACCAACTGAGTAGACTGGCCACCATCCTCCTGCTCTCCCATTGGTTCCTGATGTTAGTCACCGCCATGAGATCCTTCTCTCCTATTGGTCAGCATCCCTCCCATGATGCATCTACATAGCGGCATGCTCATTCGCCCACTTCACGGCATCATCGGTATCGTACGCACAAGGTATTCGTTCGTTCTAACAATTTCGTTTATTAACGTAAATTCGTTAGTGATTTCGGTGTAGTATACTTTATCGTGTTGTGTGAGAACTTTACTACATACGTATACATACTACATAACATAATTACGTACAGTATATTATATGTAGTCATGGGTCCCAACTAACTTGAAATTCACGGAAAGAAGAGGATGCTCTCTTTGGAAACGAAGATGGAGATTATCAAGAAGTATGAAGCTGGTATGTGATTGAGTGTGATCGCCAAGGAATTCGGCCAAAATCCGTCGACAATAGGCACCATCCTTAAGCAGAAGGATGTCATCAAAGCAGCTACGCCTTCCAAGGGCGTCACTATTTTGTCCAGCAAGAGGAGCCACGTGCAGGATGAAATGGAAGGCTGCTTCTTGTCTGGATAAAAGACAAAGAAATCGCTGGCGATACGATAACGGAGACGGCAATCTGCCACAAGGCCAGTGCTATTTTCGGCGATTTGATTGCCCAGGCTGAAGACAACGGAGGAGAAGGGACATCAACGCCAACCCCAGACTTAAGGCTTCGCATGGGTGGTTCAAGAAATTCCGTAAACGGACTGGCATCCATTTGGTGGGGGGCATGGGGAGGCGGCCAGCTTGGACACAAAAGCGGCCGAACTCTTTAAAAAGACGTTCAACGAGATGATGATCAACGAAGACTACAGTTCTCAGCAAGTTTTCAACTGTGATGAGACTGACCTTTTTTTGAAAAAAAAGGCCTCGTCGGACGTACATCACGGAGGAAGAGAAGAAGCTACCCAGGCATAAGCTTATGAAAGAGGCTTACACTCGCACTTTGTTCAAACGCCAGTGGGGATTGCAAGGTAAAGCCCTACTTGTGTATCATTTGGAGACTCCTCGAGCCTTCAAGGCTCATAAAGTGCTTAAGGAGAAGCTTCCAGTGATGTGGAGGGCTAATGCGAAAGCCTGGGTAACGAGGCTTTTGTTCACGGAGTGGGTAAATCTGTGTTTCGGCCCGACTGTGAAGAAATTCTTGGAAGAGAAGCGCCTCCCTCTTAAATGTCTGCTGTTGTTGGACAATGCCCCTGCCCACCCTCCTGGCCTCGAGGAAGATATCCTAGCGGAGTATTCCTTCATCAAGGTTCTTTATCTTCTGCCTAGCACCACCCCTGTCCTCCAGCCCATGGACCAGCAAGTGATATCAAACTTCAAGAAGCTGTATACGAAACATCTTTTCAAGAGATGTTTCGACATCACCGATACCACAAACCTCACCTTGCGTGAATTTTGGAAGAAGCATTTTGACATCGTCATATGCATCCAACTCATCGACCAAGCTTGGCAGGAGGTTTCGAGGCGAACCTTGAATTCTTTGTGGAGGAAACTCTGGCCTGATGCCGTATCCGCCCGAGACTTTGAGGTATTCGACGTGGACGAAGCTGGTGCTGCAGATTCAGGAACAGTTGACGATCCTGAAACTGTTTTGCAACCAGATCTTGACGAGATCATTGCACTGAGCAAGTCCATGGGGCTGGTCGACGACAAGGGCAACATCAATGACCTTTTCGAGGAGCACCAAGAGGAGCTTACGACGGATGACCAGAAGTAGTTGGAAGCCATGCAACAAAGTCGTTCAAGAGGAGTTCTCTAGCAGCGGCGAGGAGGAGGAGGAGGACGACGACTATGACAACGGCAGAAATTAAAGATGCTCTACCTGCTTTTCATAAGGTGCAATCATTTGTAGAAAAGAGACACCCCGAAAAGGCTTACACAGGTCGTATGCTTGCACAGTTTGATGACGTTTGCCTGAGTCGTCTCAGGAATATTGTCAAAAGTAGGCAGAAGCAATCTTCCTTGGATAGTTATTTTTTAGAGGCCATTAGTAGGAGTAGTACTAAGCAAAAAGGAAGAACCAAGTGATACTAAAAAACAGAAAGTTGAAAGTGGTGAAAAAGTTGAAATTGGGGTTGGGGGGAAAGTAAAGTATAGAAAAGTAAAAAAAAATATAAAAATCAAAAAAAGAAAAAAAAAATTTAATTTTAAGTTTTTTGTAAAGTTAAGTGTTACAGTTTTGTTAATGTGTTTCGTAAAGTTTAGTTTGTTTTCCGTACATTTTTTTAATGTGTTTCGTAAAGTTAAGCGTACGTATCTGCCATTTGTCCTCCTCCTCTGCCACCACTTTCGGAGATAGCCTCACTTGAAAGGTAAGCTTCCACATTTTACTAGATACGTACGTATGTACGTACAGTATTTCTTGTATACCATGTACACTAGTACACTTTATTTACAGGTATATTAGCAGTACATATTAAGTTAGGTATTGAATGGTCCAAATTGTTGTAGTATTTCATTGTTTATAGGTCAATTTAGCTTTATTATGAAATTTACTGGGGTGATTTTGGCGGGCTTGGAACGGATTAGCCATTTTACATGTAAAATGCGGTCCAAGATACGAAAAGCTCATGATACGAAGGCCTCCTCGGAATGGATTAATTTCGTATCTCAAGGTACCACTGTATGTACTAGAGGGAGAAACAGCAAAAAACATGTCCTCTCTGCTCCCAACAAAAATTCAGACTCCTCAAAAATCCTTGACCACAAAGGTCAGAGTGGCGGAATCTAGTGACGGATCCAAACTTGAAGCAGGAGCTTGCGAGGGAGTTAGTGCCATAAACTCTGGCACTTGTGCCAAGGCAGAATAGACGTATGACTAATTGTTTGTAAAACTCTATAAGCACGAGTGCAAATGGGCACTGGGGAGCTACTGGACATTTGGGAACTACTAGGTGCTCAGGGGCATCTGGGTGCTCGGCAACCACTAAGGCTTGGGAACAAGAGAGTACTTGGGAGGAAGAGAGTGCTCGGGAGCCACTGAGCAATTTGGCACCAGTAGGTGCTCAGCCGCTCGGGAGCCAGTGGAAGTTTGGTTACTGTTGCCCTTACTGGCACTATTTAGTGCTTATCCCTGGAAACTGAATAAAAACATTTGGGCAAGTATCACTTGATGTTCCACTTATGAATATTCTGGAGAAAACTGTTCCAGGTTGTCCCAAAAACTGCAAGAAAACACAGATTCCTTGACTTTATCATTGTGTGTCCTTGTTCAGGGCTGGGAGCCTCTGAACTAGAGGGAAGACTGATTGTGCACATCCGAGACGATGCCTTTCCACTGGCTGTCTATTGTCACCTGGGATTGGCTATAAGTGCGACTAAAGGGCAGACTCTTCAGTAGACCTCATTGGCACCCATGGACCGCCAGCATGTCTCCTCCCAAGCGGAGTATGACAGGGACTATAGGGCTAGAAGGTCCTTTGGACCGGATAACCGCCACCTCCACTATACCTCCGTGAAGACACCTTTTCAGTGGCTGTGTGTTGAGACCTGGATTATAGGCTCGTTTGAGGGACAACTACCCGGGGACAAACCCCCTCGGACTTCCAGTATGTCTCCCCCAGGTGAAGGGGAGTATGACAGGGACTTTTAAGTCTAGGATGTCTGAAGGGCTGAATAGCTGCCTCCTCTAGTACACTTCCACACAGATTCCTTGACTTTATCATTATGTGTACTTGTTCAGGGCTGGGAGCCTCTGAACTAGAGGGAAGACTGACTGTGCACATCCGAGACGATGCCTTTCCACTGGCTGTCTGTTGTCACCTGGGATTGGCTGCAGACTACTCAGTAGACCCCATTAGCACCCATGGACCGCCAGCATGTCTCCTCCCAAGTGAAGTATGACAGGGACTATAGGGCTAGGAGGTCCTATGGACCGGATAACCACCACCTCCACTACACCTCCATGAAGACACCTTTTTAGTGGCTGTTTGTTGAGACCTGGATTATAGGCTCGATTGAGGGACAACTACCCGGGGACAAACCCCCTCGGACTTCCAGTATGTCTCTCCCAGGTGAAGGGGAGCATGACAGGGACTTTTAAGTCTAGGATGTCTGAAGGGTTGAATAGCTGCCTCCTATAGTACATTTTCCAGTCGCTGTCTGTTGATACCTGGGAATATGCAACAGGTTCAACAGAGGGGCCAATTATCCAGGGTAATTCCCACCAGTCTCCCTTGGACGTTCAGTATGACTTCTGCCAGGTGTGGGGGAGTATATGTCAGTGACTTAGATCCAGGAGAATAGGTGGGCTGGATAATCACCTCCTCCACTACACAACACTCACTTAGAGGGGTAATTTCTATTAACCCAAACACAAGACTGACAGTGGCATGGGAAGAAAGCGAGGGAGCTAGGTGCAGAAGCAAGTGGATAAAATTATAGGGCTAATAGTAGGAGAGAAAAAAAAGAGTATGTTCATTCTGTACATGCCTGGCTGTTCACTTTACCCTAGAATATGAAAATACACTGCAAATTATATCATATAAGTTAAAACTGCAAAACAAAACCGTTCAGATACTTAAAAACACGATATATGTCTGAAGTAATTGGAATTTCTCAGATGAATTCGTTCATAGAGATCTGGTAGATAGAATGGGATTTTCTGGTTGTAGTACTATGTATCACAACGACAATATTTACTCATTGTCCTTCATGAACGGGGATATTATTGCATCATCGTAAGTGGTGAATGCAATTATTTTAGTTTCTACAAACTCATGTTTGTATTCCAACGCGATTAAAGTTGGCTGGCGTCAATGGCAGTCAATGTTGCGACGGCTAAGGTAGGTTGAGCAAATCAAGTTGCATCCGCAAGAGCGTTTTCTATGATGTGAGGAGGAGCCCTAGAACTTTGAGCGGGAAGGCGCAAGTCACTGGATAGTGGCTTATGTAACGGATTTCCACTTTGATTACTTTGACGTTGACATGGATCGAATGCTAGTTGTTATTTACAAAGCTACTGTCTAAAAATAAATCATTGTCAAGGTTAAAGTAGCATGTCAGCTCAAAGATTTTCTGGCTAAGCTCCCAGTACAAAGCAGTTTGCAGTTAGCCTACACGACTACATTACCTCGCCGCGAGGCTGAATTATCTCCCAACACATCAGCATTTTTTGCACGTTATAAAACTTTAATTGTCTGCGCAATACATATTGGTTTATTTGTGGTAATAAATATTTTTACTGAAAACACTTTTTTCGTGCGTGATTTGTGGATGAAAACTGATTTTCAAAAGTAGGCCTACAGACTATATCAAGAGAGCAAGAATGACCGTAGCCTGTGGTTGAAATTTTCCACGTCTTTTTACAATTTTTGAATGTTACGGCAACTGTCGAATGAAATCAATATTAGGGTATGAATTTCTTGAAGAATTAACTTGAATACTACGGTCCTTCAGATTCTATCTAGCATAGTGCAGCACGATCTTGGCAGCATATCGCCCTGCTTCCCAGGTATCTTGGCACCGACTCACCACTCTTTCTTCTGCTTTTCCCTATCACAAATCCGTCACCAATACTATAATTTCTCTCTCTCTCTCTCTCTCTCTCTCTCTCTCTCTCTCTCTCTCTCTCTCTCTCTCTCTCTCTCTCTCTCTCTCTCTCCACTTCTGAAACATACTTCAAAAATATATATCTGCACTCAATCTCCCAAAGAAAGTATAATGAAATTAAGTAGCTATAAATAGGCCTATGCTCCCACGTAAGCAGATTTTGCTCTCTCTCTCTCTCTCTCTCCACTTCTAAAACATACTTTAAAAATATATATATCTCCACTCAATCTTCCAAAGAAAATGTAATGAAATTAAGTAGCTATAAATAGGCCTATGCTCCTATGTAAGCAGATTTTGCTCTCTCTCTCTCTCTCTCTCTCTCTCTCTCTCCACTTTTAAAACACATTTGAAAATTTTTTTTCACTCAATCTCTCAAAGTAAATATAATGAATTGTCTCTATAGATAGACTCTCTCTCTCTCTCTCTCTCTCTCTCTCTCTCTCTCTCTCTCTCTCTCTCTCTCTCTCTCATCAAAATATTTCAGTCTTTACTGTATTGTTCCTCAAGATTTCCACAAGTACTGCCCAAATTTTAAAACACTCTCTCATTGTTTAAGATATGTCTTTAATTACATAAAAATTTTATGTCAGTTTAGTGTCAAACACTACTTATAAGGTTTCACAGTAGGTTTTAAAAAAGGATGATCGATATTCTGCCCTGAACTGACGTTACCTAACCAACATTAACGAATACTACAGAACCTGTTTCTACATTAAAGTATAAATGATTATAGGACCTCTACAGACTCTTTATAGTGGAAAGTTATTGGAAATCTAGAAAGCAACAAACGCTATGATTTTGAAGCTCCGCCCCCCTTCTAGAGTTGCCAGGTGTGGCATTATTGAACAATATATGTCCAAAGATTTGAAGAAACTGTATCTTAACTTTCCTTGCCGAGTGTACATTTTCAAAATATGGAGCTTCTTACATTTTATAATTGTCTTTTAGTGCTTACTTGTCAGCATCATAGCTGCTACCTTTCTTCTTGTATGATCTTCACTCGCAGGAGATATTGATGTCGCCCATGGATGCTTTTAGGTTCTCATAGATGCTTATCGGAGCTTTTGGCACCAATTGGATGCTTTTAGGTTGAGCTAGTAGCAAATGGTAGAGGGTGCTATGTGCGCCATTGAACAGTCATTGCATTAGCTGGCATAAGGTTGGAGTGGGTACTGCTAGGTGCTGGAAGAGAGGAGCATTCACAATCTCTGCAGGAGACATGAAAAACTTTAAAATATACTGCCAAATCGAGTACATACTATCCACAGAATACTGCCAAAGCAATTACTGGGGCTGATTCTCAGCTGACGATAATGTCTCCTTCCATAAGTGCCATTCTCCTACTACTTTCTGCCCTTATACTTTAATTCTGTCCAAAGGAAAATGCAAGGGTTAAAGTAATGTTATTTACTGACATTTAGCAAGACTAGGTTTGATAAACAAACAAAATGCAAATCTCTGGCCCAAAGGAATGACAAAATATTCAAAAAGTATCTTTAAGGCAAATATTGATCAATGAAATTGCAAGTAGCCTATGCCCTGTAAACATCATCGATGTAAAATTTTTTGCCTAAAAGAATGGCATAAGATACAAAAATTACTTCTTAGGACAAAACTATATCGGCTGCTCACAAGAAGCCTATGAATGATGAACATTCATGAATTACTTTTAAGGCAATTGTTTAACAATGTCTTAAGCGCATCCCCTATACCCTTTAAACATCATCGTAAATATCAGCGACTCACGAAAAACCTATGAATGATGAACATTCAAGAATTATTTTTAAAGCAATTGTTTAACAATGTCTTGTGAATCGTGTAACCCCTGTAAACAACGCTGATGTAAAAGCTTGGCCTGTCATAAGATACAAGATTTACTTTTCAGGGCAAAACTCTATCAGCAACTTGCAAGTAGCCTAAGAAAAAATTGTCAAAATTTGTCTAGCTTTTAGCCTAAAAGAATGATGAAGCATTAAAAAATTACTTTGAGGCAATAAACAGTTTGCAGGTATTTATACTCAAAAACACCCTTTGTGAATTTAATATTAAAGCAAAACTACAGTGGAACCTCAACATACCAAAGTCTCAACTTACGAAAAATTCAAGTTACGAAAGCAAATACGAAGATTTTTTGCCTCTGCATACGAAAATAATTCATGTTACAAAAGGTTGTTGCTGTAAAGTCCCGAGATTCGCCCGGACCGCCGAGAACAATTTTAAAACTCGCGCGCTGCCAACTGAGTAGACTCGCCACCATCCTCCCGCTCTCCCATTGGCTCCTGATGTTAGTCACCACCATAAGATCCTGCTCTCCTATTGGTTAGCATCTCCCCCATCGTGCTCTATGAAAGGCGTTCTTCAGCCACTTCGTCGCACCAGCGTTATCGTACACACGCGAAATTCGTTCATTCACATATACATTTTCGTTTGTTAACATAAATTTGTGGTAGTGATTTCGCTTTGTACTTTATCGTGTTTTGTGAGAACTTAATTAGTATACTACATAACTTAATTATGTACAGTATAGTCATGGTCCCAAGAAAGTTGCTGAAGTTCACAGAAAGAAGAGGATGCTTTCTATGGAGACAAAAATGGAGATTATCAAGAAGTATGTAGCTGGCATGCGGTTGAGTGTGAACGCTAAGCAGAAGGAAGCCATCAAGCAGTTACACCTTCCAAGGGCGTGACTATTTTGCCCAACAAGAGGAGCCACGTGCACTATGAGATGGAGAGGCTGCTTCTCGTATGGATAAAAGACAAAGATATCACTGGCGATATGATAACCGAGACGGCAATCTACCACAATGCCAGTACTATTTTTGGTGATTTGATTGCCCAGGCCTAAGACGACGGAGGAGAAGGGACATCGATGCCAACCCCAGACTTCAAGGCTTCTCATGGGTTGTTTGAAAAATTCCAGAAATGGACTGGCATCCATTCGGAGGTGTGGCATGGGGATGCGGCCAGCTCGGACACGAAAGCGGCTGAAGCCTTTATTAAGACGTTCGACGAGATGACGATCAACGAGGGCTACAGTTCTCAGCAAGTCTTCAACTGTGATGAGACTGGCCTTTTTTAGAAAAAAATGCCTCGTCGGACATACATCACAGAGGAAGAGAAGAAGCTACCCAGGCGTAAGCCTATGAAAGACAGGATTACGCTCGCATTTTGTTTGAACGCCAGTGGGGATTGCAAGGTAAAGCCCCCTACTTGTGTATCATTTGGAGACTCCTCGAGCCTTCAAGGCCCACAAAGTGCTAAAGGAGAAGCTTCCAGTGATGTGGAGGGCTAATGCGAAAGCCTGGGTAACGAGACTTTTGTTCACAGGGTGGGTAAATATGTGTTTAGGCCCGACAGTGAAGAAATTCTTGGATGAGAAGCACCTCCCTCTGAAATGTCTGCTGGTGTTGGACAATGCCCCTAGCGGAGTATTCCTTCATCAAGGTTCTTTATCTTCCGCCTAACACCACCCCTCTCCTAACAGCCCATGGACCAGCAAGTGATATCGAACTTCAAGAAGCTGTATACGAAACATCTTTTCAAGAGATGTTTCGACATCACCGATACCACAAACCTCACCTTGCATGAATTTTGGAAGGAGCATTTCGATATCGTGATATGCATCCGACTCATCGATCAAGCTTGGCATGAGGTTTCGAGGCGAACCTTGAATTCTTTGTGGAGGAAACTCTGGCCTGATGCCGTATCTGCCCGAGACTTCGAGGGATTCGACGTTGGCGAAGCTGATGCAGATTCAGAAACAGTTGACGATCCTGAAACTGTTTCGTAATCACATCTTGACGAGATCGTTGCACTCAGCAAGTCCATGGGGCTGGTCATCAACGAGGACGACATCAATCCTTCTTGAGGAGCACCAAGAGGAGCCTACGACGGATGACCTGAAGGAGTTGGAGGCCATGCAACATAACGTCGTTCAAGAAGAGTTCTCTAGCAATGGTGAGGAGGAGGAGGACGACCCTATGACAACAGCAGAAATTAAGGATGCTCTAGCTGCTTTTCATAAGGTGCAATCATTTGTAGAAATGAGAACCCCGAAAAGGCTTACACAGGCCGTATGCTTGCACAGTTTGATGACGTTTTCCTGAGTCGTTTCAGGAACATTGTGAAAAGCAGGCAGAATCAATCTTCCTTGGATAGTTATTTTTTAAAGAGGCCTTTAGTAGG
Organism: Macrobrachium nipponense; assembly: GCF_015104395.2. Lineage (NCBI taxonomy): Eukaryota > Metazoa > Arthropoda > Malacostraca > Decapoda > Palaemonidae > Macrobrachium > Macrobrachium nipponense. The sequence goes on along the minus strand of NC_061110.1, from coordinate 56,560,596 downwards.
AGTAAGCAAACAGGAAGATTCAAGTGATACTACAAAAAAATAGAAAGTTGAAAGTGGTGAAGAAATTGAAATTTTATTTAAAAAAAAAAAAAAAAAAACGTTAAGTATAAAAAAGTAAAAAAAAAATGTAAAAATAGAAAAAGATAAAAGATGAGAAATTTAATTTTAAGTTTTTTGTAAAGTTAACCCTCTTACGCCGACTGGACGTATTTTATGTCGACATTTTTGTCTCCCGTGTGCCGACTGGACGTATTTTACGTCGACTTACAAAAGTTTTTTTTTTAAATTCGCGGAAAAATACTTACAGGCCTACCAGCCTAAAACTTTTGAATCACGCGCCTTGGGGGATGCTGGGAGTTCACAGATCAAGGTATTGTTTTGTTTGCAATCGTTACGCAGGCACGCAAGCGCGAATTTCTTTCTTGCCGCACCAAAAAGTATCTGTGACACATCTCTGAAATTATTTCGTCACTTTGACATAATTTTTGTACCATTGTAAATTAGCCGTTACATGAAGTATTATATATGAAAATGTGCGTATTTTTATGTAGAATACAACAATTAAATACTCATGATTGTAGCTTTTATCAGTTTTGAGCTATTTTCATATAAATAATGATAATTGCCAAAATTTCAACCTTCGGTCAACTTTGACTCTATCGAAATGGTTGAAAAACGCAATTGTAAGCTAAAATGCTTATATTCTATTAATATTCAATCATTTACCTTAATTTTGCAACTAATTGGAAGTCTCTAGCACAATATTTTGATTTATGGTGAATTTATGAAAAAACTTTTTCCTTTCGTCCGCGCGGTAACTCTTCCGAAAAAAATATCACATGCAATTGTGGTAATGTTTGCACCATTTTAAAATTAGCCGTTATATAAAGTTTTATATATGGAAATGTGTGCAATTTCATGCACAATACAACTAAAAACAACCCATGGTTGTAGTTTTTATCAGTTTTGAGATATTTTCATATAAATAACGATAATTGCCAAAATTTCAACCTTCGGTCAACTTTGACTCTACCGAAATGGTCGAAAAACGCAATTGTAAGCTAAAACGCTTATATTCTAGTAATATTCAAGCATTTACCTTCATTTTGCAACAAATTGGAAGTCTCTAAGCACAATATTTGATTTATGGTGAATTTATGAAAAAAATAACATTTTCTTTACGTCCGCGCGCGGTAAAACTCTTCCGAAAAAATCATACGTGCGATTGTGGTAATGTTTGCACCATTTTAAATTAGCCGTTACATAAAGTTTTATATATGAAAATGTGTGCAATTTCATGTAGAATACAACTAAAAATAATTGAAGCTTGTAGCTTTTCTCATTTTTGAAATATTTGCATATAAATCACGATAAATAGAAAAAAAACCACGTTCGGTCAAATTTGACTCTACCGAAATGGTCGAAAAATGCAATTGTAAGCTAAAACTCTTACAGTCTAGTAATATTCAGTCATTTATCTTTATCTTGAAACAAATTGGAAGTCTCTAGCAAAATATTTAGATTTATGGTGAATTTAAAAAAAAATCTTTCCTTCCCTCCGCGTGCGGATTCTCTGCCAAAAATCTCCGAAATTCGTACATACCATTCTCGGAATATTTGCTCCGTTTCATATTAGGCATTTCATAGAGTTTTATATATGAAAATGTGTGCAATTTCCGAAATAACTGCATATAAAAAATATATACATATAAAAAAATTCAACATTTGGTCAACTTTAACTCGTCAGATATGGTCGAAAACTGCAATTGTAAGCTAATACTCTTACAGTATAGTAATATTCAATCATTTGTCTTTATTTTGAAAGAAATTGGAAGTCTCTAGGACAATATTTAGATTTATGGTGAATTTTTGAAAAAAATATTTGTTTACGTCCGCACGTTATGAATTCATGCATTATTTTGTGATAATATTTTCTCTGTGTTGCTTTTATTGTTTTACAATGTGTTATATACCAAAATGATCGCAATTTAGTGTACATTACAACGAAAAAAAAAGTTACTTGTTAGCTTTAACCGTTTTGCGCACGGCGTGATTTGAATACAATTATAAATGAAATTTCGTTTTGCGCTATCATATATCGCATTATTTATATATGATAATGATAATTATTTTCATTTCTGATGGTTGCATACTAAACTTCAGGCAATGACAAAAAAAGGAGCCAAAAATGAACTCTTAATCTTGAAAACTAAGCTCGCTGTGATTTTTTGAAAAAAATATTTTTCCGCTTCCGCACTCACTCCGAAACCCCTCCGGCACACGGGAGACAATTTTTTATTCACCGCTCCGGCGTAAGAGGGTTAAGTGTTAACGTTTTGTGCCATTTGTTAATGTGTTTCGTAAAGTTTAGTGTTAATGTTTCCTGACATTTTTTAATGTGTTTCGTAAAGTTAAGTGTTCAAGTTTTCTGCTATTTGTCCTCCTCCTCTGTTGCCACTTTAGGAGATCGCCTCACTCGAAAGGTAAGGTTCCACATTCTACTACATACGTTTGTATGTACGTACAGTATTTCTTGTGTACCATGTACTACTCTAATACACTTTATTTACAGGTATGTACATATTAGTAGTATATGTAGTTTAAGTTAGGTATTGAATGGTCCAAATTGTTGTATTTTATTGTTTATTGGTCAATTTAGTTTTATTATAAAATTTACTTGGGTGTATTTGTAGGGCTTGGAACGAATTAGGCAATTTTCATGTAAAATGCGGTTCAAGATACGAAAAAATCAGGTTACGAAGGCCGCTTTGGAACGGATTAATTTCGTATCCTGAGGTACTACTGTATATACTGAGGGTTTACAAGTAATGAGGTCCCGTAAACAAAAAACAATGCAAATTTTAGCCTAAAGGAATGGCATAACATAGAGTTACTTTCAGGGTCGAACTATTATCATTGGTTCACCAGGCTAAACAAAAGATTAGTTGATGAATCAACTTGGTACAGGCAGTCCCCAGTTATTGGGTGGTATCTGTTGTCAGTGGGGTGCTGATAAGCTAAAAATGCCATTATCTGAAACTCTGCTATTTATGAGACTTATGGTGCTGAGTCTCGGTTAATGGTGCCTCTGTTAGGTATGTTATGAGTACATAACTCTATTATCGGCACCATCGCTGATAACTGAAACTTGGCCATTACAGCACCGTAATTCTATTATCGATTTTCTAGCACCATTAACCGAGTCCGTTGATAACCGGGGACTGTCTGTAAAGTATTTATTAATTGGTGAAAAAAAGAGACTTTGAGGCATCATGCCAAGGGTAGTTGGGATTGGCATCAGGTGGGTGTAGTTGTCCCTGATCCTCCGAACCTGAAGACCTGTTGGTACTAGGGAAGCAAGAGGAAGATCATTTTGAGAGTCAAATCTGATCTTAATGAAGATAAAAAAAAGTGTAAGAGATCTGCACATAAAGGGGACACCATTAGGGCAGAACATAATAGTTAGTATTTCAACATGAAATGGAAATGTTGGGGAAAATTATGCTGTAGAAAACTACACCTCTGTACTTCACTTTCCTCAGTATATAGTTGGAACATCTCAGCAATAAAGCACTGCAAGAAAAATGCTCAGGCAAAAAAAAGTGATGTTCAGCTACATATAGACAAACCTAGGTGTAATGGCAGGGCTTGGCCTGTTTGTGTTAGTGTCGCCACATCTGCAGAAAAGGGATGAATCGTGATCTTCCAGCTAGCTGCTGTAAGGCTGAATAAAGTGCCTTCTTGCTTGAGTACATTTTTATTCCATCACTGTAGTATCAATAATGGCACTAGTATTCTGGCGTAGACCAGCTGTGAGATAATTCTTTATATTAGCCAGTTTATCATATGGACCGTAAGGGTAAATCAGGGTAAATCATTTGAGGACAAGTAGCAGTTACACTATAAAAATATAATGAATTGCTGTGGATATGGTGTATGCATCTAATACTTTTTCCTGCTATGAAACCCATAACTGAATTAAATTTTCCCTTTTCCGTACCCCACATTCTTGCTGTCATAAGCAAAATTACATACTCTTACTCTGAGAATTTTGGTTTTGGAAGTTTTTGAGATGCAAAGTGGTCACAGTAAAGTGTGTTTATTGAAAAAATTAAATTAATTTTTGCCAAAGGAAACATTTTTTAAAAGAAATTTAGAATACTTGTTAACGTTGAAGATTAGCCATTACACATTTTATTCTTACCTCATTATGAATACGAGCCAAAGTGTTCAAGTATGTACTATTGAAGTGTTTTAACCTGAAGAGGATAGTAAAAGACTTTCAATGTCAGATGTATCGAAAGTAATGTTTGTATTTCATTGTGTATTGCTGCTTTAACCAAGTATTAATTTTAAATTAACTTGTAGAAAGTTGAAATCTCAAATTATAAAAGGTTCTTCATTATCATAAGAATATTTTGTTTTACATAGATTACAGCTTTATGAACTCTTGCATCACATTTTCTTAAAGTGTTAAGTAAAACTTAGTACATTAAAGTATTTCATTTTAATTAAATAATTATATTTTACAGAAGGTGGGTTGTCAGGTGGTACATCTGAAGACTCTCAATCTAGTCGATCTTCTTCAAGACGAACCAGTGATACTGCCACGCCAACTCTTGCCCCAACCACACCTACCATTTGTCCCCCACACTCTTCTGCTACAAAATTTTCTGCAAATAACAACAGCGCTCCAAAAACAGTCACAGTAGCAAGTTCTGTTACTTCAGGTAGTGGTAGCTTGACCACTTTCAATAGTGGTCCAGTTTTTAGCAGCAGTGTCTCCAGTAGTTCACTGTCTAGCTCAAATAATAATTCTGTATTCTCGTCCACCTCTACAAATAAATCAAGTACTACTACTACAGCTTCTAATACAAACACTGTTACTTCATCTGTTTGTAGTTCCTCCATAACATCTAGCTCCACCACAAATGTAAATAGGAGTGTGAGTTCAAGTACAATTAGCACTTCTACATCTAGCAATTCATCTTTTAAGACACCATCATCTTCAGCAATCAATATTCCACTAAGAACAACGGCAGCAGTATCTTCCAATGGAGGAGGGATTGTAACCAGTGCCAGTAGTAAAATAGGAATAAAGGACAGCAAAGGTAATTCTTGATATTTTATCATGTGTTTTTTTTTTTTTTTACTTCAAAATGAAAATTTGAGTATGTTATAGTAAATTAGTTTTTTTTAATCTACAAAGGGTTTTGCTGTTTTGTCCTACCATCTTTTTTTGTTGAAGCTATAGCATGTCATTAGTACATCCTGGATAATTTAATTTTCGTCTATATTCAGAAATAGTGCATTAACCCTCTTACACTGAAGGGGTATAATAAAAATCGTCTCCCGTATGTCAAGGGGGTCTCGGAGTGAGCGCCGAAGCGGAAAAAATATTAAAAAAAAAAAAATTACAGCGTGCTTAGTTTTCAAGATTAAGAGTTCATTTTTTGCTCCTTTTTTTGTCATTGCCTAAAGTTTAGTATGCAACCATCAGAAATGAAAAAAAAATATCATTATCATATAGTATAAATAATGTGATATATGATAGCGCAAAAACAAAATTTCATATATAATTGTATTCAAATCGCGCTGTGCGCAAAACGGTTAAAGCTAACGAGTTAATTTTTTTCATTGTATTGTACACTAAATTGCAATCATTTTGGTATATAACACATTGTAAAACGATCAAAGGAACACAGAGAAAATATTATCACAAAATGATGCATGAATTCATAACGCGCGGACGTAAAAAAAAGCTGTTTTCAAAAATTCACCATAAATCTAAATATTGTTCTAGAGACTTCCAATTTATTTAAAAATGAAGATAAATGATTGAATATTACTATACTGTAAGAGTTTTAGCTTACAATTGCATTTTTTTTACCATTTCAGATGAGTTAAAGTTGACTGAATGTCGAATTTTTTTAATATATATTTTATATGCAAATATTTCAAAAATGAGAAAAGCTGCAACCTTCAATTATTTTTTGTTGTATTCTACATGAAATTGCGCACATTTTCATATATAAAACTCTATGAAACGCCTAATATGAAATGGAGCAAATATTACGAGAATGCGACATACGCAATTTGAAGATTTGCAGCGGAGAATCTGCGCGCGGAGGGAAGGAAAGTTTTTTTCTTGAATTCACCATAAATCTAAATATTGAGCTAGAGACTTCAAATTTGTTTCAAAATGAAAATAAATGACTGAATATTACTAGACTGTAAGAGTTTTAGCTTACAATTGCATTTTTCGACTATTTCAGTAGAGTCAAAGTTGACCGAACGTGGTTTTTTTTCTATTTATCGTGATTTATATGCAAATATTTCGAAAATGAGGAAAGCTACAACCTTCAATCATTTATTATTGTACTCTACATAAAATTCCGCACATTTTCATATATAAAACTTTATGTAACAGCTAATTTAAAATGGTGCAAACTTTACAACAATCGCACGAGAAAATTTCTGATTTTTTTCGGAAGTTACCAGGCAGATGTAAGGAAAATTTTTTTTTTTTTCATAAATTCACCATAAATCGAAATATTGTGCTAGAGACTTCCAATTTGTTGCAAAATGAAGGTAAATTATTGAATATTACTAGAATATAAGAGTTTTAGCTTAAAATTGCGTTTTTCGACCATTTCGGTAGTCAAAGTTGACCAAAGGTTGAAATTTTGGCACTTGTCGTTATTTATATGAAAATATTTCAAAGCTGATAAAAGCTACAACCATGGGTTGTTTTTAGTTGTATTGTGCACAATATTGCGCACATTTCCATTTATAAAACTTTATGTAACGGCTAATTTAAAATGGTGCAAACATTACGACAATCGCATGAAAAAATTTATCGGAAGAGTTACCGCGCGGACATAAGGAAAAAGTTTTTTTTCATAAATTCACCATAAATCGAAATATTGTGCTAGAGATGTCAAATTTGTTGCAAAATGAAGGTAAATGATTGAATATTACTAGAATATAAGAGTTTTAGCTTACAATTGCGGTTTTTGACCATTTCAGTAGAGTCAAAGTTGACCGAACGTTGAAATTTTGGCACTTATCATTATTTGGATGAAAATATTTCAAAACTGATAAAAGCTACAATCATGAGTATTTTATTGTTGTATTCTACATGAAATTGCACACATTTTCATATATAATACTCCATGTAACGGCTAATTTAAAATGGTGCAAAAATTATGTCAAAGTGACGAAATAATTTCTGAGATGTGTCACTGATACCTTTTAGTGCGATAAGAAAGAAATTCGCACTTGCGTGCCTGCGTAACGATTGTAAACAAAACAACGCCTTGATCCGTGAGCTCCCAGCATCCACCAAGGCGTGTGATTCAAAAGTTTTCGCCTGGTAGGCTTATAAGTATTTTTCCGGGAATTTTAAATTTTTTGTTTTATCGACGTTTAATACGTCCAATCGGCACCCGACAGACAATTTATGTCTACGTTTAATACGTCCAATCGGCGTTAAAGGGTTAATCATGAAAAAATATTATTTCTTAGTAAACACTTTCAGATTTTTTATTTTAAGAATTAGTCATTTAGCCCAGGCTTGAAATTTTTGCTTCACTTTGACAGATTGCTCTGTGAGGTCATGTTGCTGTTTTGTGCAACTTAATTCCTAGAAATAAAATCTACAGTTCCAAATGGAAATTAGAAGTTGTAAAATCTTAATTTGACTAAGAAACGTAAATTATTATTCAAGCAGATCATTTACCGTATATACTCGTGTAACATGATCTCGCATATTGTGCGACCCCAAAATTTTCACCCTTAAAAAATTATTTTATCACGTATCTCACGTACCATGCGAGTTAAATTTAAAGACCAATTAACAGTAGGCTAACCTCTTCTCCTCTTTATCTATTCCATTTTTTAGTTAGGTAACTCCTTTTCCTCCATCTCTTTATTTATCCCATCTTCTAGCTGAGTTTAAAAAAGTAAAAGACAATGCCAAAAGTATCATTAGTAATGATATATACATGTTTTGAAAACACATACAACCAGAAACAGCTGATTTGCTATGAACAACCGAATCCATTAACAACAGCCTTTTTGCTTCCATTTCAACCATCGCACAATAGTATAGAATTACCATAGTTATGTTACAAATGATGTTAAAGAGAATAGAACTAATATATTTTTACATTGCTATATCCTTACTTGCTATGGAGAAAAGATCGGCAAGGGCATATACTGCTAAATTTAATCTGTAAGTTGTAGCTGAAGTTAAGGAAAGAATGTGGATCCTCTAACGAGTATTATCGTGCATCGGCAACATGGATGAAAGTCTGGCAAACTTCAGTATAGTACCATCAAACTTTACCGTAAACAAAATTTGAGAGAAATGTGTTTTAATCAAAACTATTGCGCATGAAAGAACACATTTTACTGTTTTCACTCCAAGAAAAGATAAATATGTTAATCTCCTAGTGTTCTGATAAGATCAAGTGAAAATATGGAACGGAATCTGTTGATTTTTGTTTATGCAATAAACATGCCTTCAGCGCCATCTACTAACGAAGAAAATCACTAAATTACATTCATAAACGATACGTTTTTAAGTGATATTTCGACTTGGAAAACACTTCATATAACGTAAAATAACCATGTCCCATATAAATGGAGTATCTTGAGATTCTTTTGCACTAGCTAGAGGCAGGAAAATCACTCTGATTTGAGTTCAATGCAGCAAAACAAACTTACTTCGCAATCGCCCCCAGCTGATTTCCAAACCAAAACATTAATTGCTGTTTCTATTTTATAATACAAACAAATAGTATATGAAAATACATATAATATTATTGGATCCAGTGCAGTAAACATAACTTTTTAAAAGATCCATGGAAAAAATGCATGTTCATTATGTTTGTATTTTATCATAAGATACTAATATGTGATTATTACATACTCGAATTTTATATCTCATGTATGATGCGACCCCTTTAAAATTAGCTCCAAAATTAGGTCTTCAAAAGTCACATGATACGTGAGTAAATACAGTATTTGCCCTGAACAATGCACTTTGAAATAAAAATAGCACAATGTAAATTTGTGGATTTTTTAATATTTTCATAGTATAAATATAGCTTAGTTTGACATAAAAAATTTATCTGAACATTCTCATTCACTTGAATAATGCAAACACTCATTTATAGTTGAAAATATTTACTTTATACAATTTGTTTCTCACTGAAAATGTTGCTACCTCATTGTCTGTAAAATAGCAGGAAAGTAATTGAGTATGGAAGTGTTCATACAAAAATATAAATCCTCTTACTTCAACTTATGCTTGATTACTTTTTAAGAGCAGACTAACTGAGTGCTGTTCAGCTGTTATAAAAATGTAAATTTGTGGCTGGTCAAAAGGTAAGACCTTCCACACATTCTGCAAAAGGCGATCTTCTTGACTGCATTAGCATCAGGATCTTGTATTGGTGAACTAGGCTCTCTTAAACAGGGACAATATTTCAGGCAAACAGATGACCATCAATTATTATTGTCCCCGGCCCTATCATTCCTGGCTAAAATAAGAATCTTTTAAAAGGAAATCTCCTGTTCTAAGAAAACTCAATTTAGCAGACAAAACATAATGTCCGGTTCAGGCGCTTAAGGTTTACCTAGATGTCACAGCAAACATCCCAGAAGGTCCAATTTTCCCACATCCAAGGACAAATAAACCACTCTCTCTACAAGGGTTGAGAATAATTTTCATGTCCCTCATTAAAAAGGCAAATCCACAATCCTTTCCAAATTCACATGATATTAGGTGAGTAATTATGTCGTTGGCCTTCTTCAGAGATGTCTCTTTCGAATAAGTCTCCGAATGTACAGGGTGGTCATCAGAGACAGTATTCTTAAAACATTATTGCCAGGAGCTTGAACAAATTCGACTTCACTGTGTATCAGTAGGTGGTATGGTTAGTCCTGACCCCATAGGTGCTACAGCAGAAAACCACTGGTACTCCGAATGGATGGGTATGCTGACTATCGCTAGGGAAGGTATGACAATATTGCAACCATACCCAGCATGCTTTGGTAAGTCACTGTAGAACTTCACCCTATAAGCATTAATTTGTTTTTAGTTTTTTTCCTTTGTTACCAAAACCTGAGGGATATTTGGAATATAGAATGGAGCTTGAAATGTTTTTTCTTTGATTTGTTGGGATTAAAATTTTAGAGCTTGAGCCTTTTGTCACCTGTCAGTTTCTTTGTAAAGCTCCTTAAGGACGAAACAAGCAACTACACTCCAAAACAAGTTTTGATGTAGGAATTTTCTATTTTTGGTAGTCACTGTTGAGTCCTCAAAACCCTCACACTTCCCTGACGAAAAGGCATTGGACTTGAGCAAAGGGATTTGGCTTCCTGGTCTTTCTGCCAGTTCAGTTGTTGACAATATGGTGGACGAGCATGCACAATAATAACTTTTTCTTCTAGCGGATTTTTGATGTAGGAATCTGGGTGCTGCTTTGCTGGAGAAAAGGAAAGTGCCCTCTGGTCTTTGAGTCCATTACATCCTCCATCACTTGTTACAGTGTTTATCATTACGACAAAATACGCATCCATAAAAACAGCTAAAAGAGAATTCTTTGATTCTCATTTGGTCACCATGGAGCTCTGGCAGATCATGGAAGGGTAACTAGTTCCTCGATGACTCAACAATGACTACCAAAAATAGGTTTTTCCTACTGCAAAACCTGTTTATTTATGGGGAGTCAAAGAATTTTTGTTTCATAATATAAAAAGTATTTATAATTCTCCTTATTTTTATATTGAAAAATTGAATTTTTAAGCACATAATTGATATTCTAGTATGGGATGTGTTATACCAGGACCAATATTATACTCCCAAAAATCCCAGGAGCTTTTCAATAATTATTTACAAACTCATTGAACATATGATGAAAACTGTTTCTTGCCACACTAGAAAAGGCTCATAGGGTGATTGAATGTCATACAGATGATAGCCAAGTTTTTATTCCAGAAATTGGCAGACTATCAGTTTCTTTTATGTGCCAGGATTCCTGGCCAGAACATGGTTAGCTTCCTCTTCCCCTCAGCCAAAGGAAACCCTATGCCTTGTTGTTGTGGTGAAGTATTTACCTCATAATAGCATGACATATGAACCTTTCAACATACCATCTATTCCATATCAAATAACAGCTATTAAACTGTATATTCCTGACAAAAGTAAAATCACTATTTGTAATTTATATAACCAACCAAATTTCAATGCAAATTTTAGTGATTTTTTAATGCACATAATCCATTATGGGATACTAATAACCCCACTGACATATCCGGAACCAACATAGAAAAAACTATAATGAAACACAACCTGCGTTATCTCAATGAAAGTCAAGTTCCAACATATTTTTCAAATACACACCTAACCTTTTCCTCAATTGACATTTCATTAACTTCAAATGATGTAGCCGAGAAATTTGAATGGAATGTCCTAGACAATTCATACACAAGTGACCATTTCCCAATCATTCTGAGCTACTTAAGTAATATCAAAATATTGCCACCTACAAGATATAATATCCAAAAAGGTAATTGGGATAAATATGTTACATAAAGAGGGGTTTTGCTAAGATAAGATGATTAATAATATGTAATGCGGTGTGCTGTGACACTTCTTGGAATGCAGAGACTCATCATTTAACTTCCCTAGAGACAGAGTGTCCGAGCGACAAGCCTTGGGAATGCTGATGTATCCTTCTTTGGGTGGCGTGATCAAAATTGCTGTCTTAGCAAATCAGTGCCTCGTCCTGTTGCTGTGAGTGCAGAGGTGACTTTGAAACTGAATTCAAGCAGTTACCTGGGGCGTGAACATTGTGAACATTGTGTGTGAATTCGTACGTGCGAGTCTTTTCCACCTACATATGAGAATGTGGGCTTATCAAGAGGGATAAATCATCAGAGAGGCGGCAAAGCCAAGATGGTTTCTGCAAAAGGTGTTTTTATTAAGTGACAATGCATACTGTGTTGGATGGGTGAGTGTTATTATATTTATTTTGGCCTAAGTGTGGCTGGATTGTATTTGAATATTGATTTCAGAGATGTTCTGTTTATATGATCTTTTGATTATTCTCTTGTGCTTACCAGAGTGTTCTCCTGTCTTCTAACCGGCAATTCTGGTAAAGGGGAATTGTTCTGGAGAAGAGTGGAATTGGTCTGGAGAAGAGTGGAATTGGTCTGGAGAAATGGGAACTGACTTAATTACTATGGTGACTGTGCCTAGTGTTACGGCCAAACTAATGTTAGTGTTTGATTGATTACCGAGGGTTATCTGAGTTATTTGGGCTTCTGAGTTTAACATTTCATTTAATCATTCTGTTAAGAATCTGAGTTATTCAGTTAATACTTTGCTTTTAAGGGGGCCGGCTGGAACCCCTATATATGGTGGTATAGGGCGAAAAATGCAAAGTCATGAAAAAATTCATGGAGCTTCATATGGCAATTGAGAATACGTATACGAAATATTTCGTCAAAATTCCTCTTACTTTCGTAGTTACAGGGTAATTAGTAAACATAACTCAATAAGCCTAAAACATTGATCCGTACAAGAAAATGCAATATTTCTTCTGTTATCGTAAATTTTGATAATTATTGGCAAAGAAATTGTGAGAAATGGCATCTGTAGAGATTCCGTGGCTCGCATAAGCGAGTATCTAGTTCAATCATGAATCAGTTGGACCATAGACTTCAAGTAGGTATATGTTCGAGTTTCACCTCGTGACATTCGCTTGCTTTTACGTATGGTTATGTATGTTTCGGCAAGAAGTTCATCATGCCAATGAGGAAAAGACAAGGAAAACATCTCGCTAACATACAGACGAAGAAAAATCGCTCAAGTATTATTACAGAATATCATAATATACGCGTAGTTAGTGAAGAGAGAGGGGAGGGTTGCTTAGTAACGCCCCCTTCTTGCCTGACAGCACACGTCACACTGTGCCCAAGGCTACGATCTTTGAGCAAAGAGATCTTCATTTATGATAAATAACATAGTTTTGGTTTTTAATACCCAAAATGGAATATGAAATTCATAATAATCATGATTTATTAAATTGTCTTTGTAAAAAGAGAGTACACCTTCAAGTCTCACCTCTGACATTCTCTTGCATTTACGTTTGTTTATCTTTGTTTCGACAAGAATGTCATCATGCCAAAGAGGAAAATACAAGGAAAACATCTCGCTAACATACAGAAGAAAATTCGCTGTAATAAGCCGAGTTAGTGAAGGGGAGGGAGGGGGTTACGTAGAAGGAGTGCCCCCATCTTGCCTCAAGCAGGTGCCCCAGGCTACGATATGAGCAAAGGGATCATCATTTATGATTAGATTATGATAAATAAAATAGTTTTGGTTTATTAATAAAAAAAAAAAAATATACATTCATAATAATCATTATTTATTAACATTGTCTTTATAGAAATACGAAGGAAAACTTTGAACGCCCGTATCTCAAAACTATACTTATTGACCTTCAAAATCTATCTCCTCACTTAGTTTTAAAGCTATAACATTGGAATTTGGTATATAACTCAGAAAGACATTATAGAACAATCAAATAGAGCCCTTTTTTCCAATTTTTGTTTAGTCTTTTTTTTTTTTTCTCGTGATTTATAGGGTTTATTTTTTTACCATATTGAAAAATTCATATTTAGCCAAAAAATGACTTTTAGAAAAAAAAACTCTCCATTTGATTGGAGGTCTACATCAGGTCTATATATGGTAGTAATCCCAGGTCTTAACATTAAATATCAAAGGAGGAGATAGAATTTGAAAAATGGTTATTTTCGGGATAAATTGCCCTGGCGTCACAAAACCGAAGGTCAGAGGCGAAAATCATATGCGGTTTGGAGATGTCCCAAGTCACCTTATTAAGTGGTATGAATGTCAAAGTCCTGTCGTTAAAAAACGGCATTAGCCGGCCGGCCCCCTTAAATAAATGGATATTTTTGTAATTCACGACTCTGATTTGACGACCTTAGATAATGGAGGGGGAAGGTGTATCGAGAGAGAGAGAGAGAGAGAGAATATGTTACCAGTTGCCTGCCGCTCTTGGTCATTCGCTACCTTTTAAAAATATGATAACGAGATAATTATCTCGTTATAAATATTTCCTATACACTCGAAACATACCACCATTCCCACATAACGAAGATCACAATACTACATGTGAATCCTTCTCAAACTTCATAATAAATGCTGCAGATAAAAGCATTCCAAAAACCAAATCACATTCCACAAAATCCCCTGTCCCATGGTGGAATCCAACCTTAACAACCTTAAGTAAAATAAAACATACATTGGGTCGCAATCTTAATAGACTCAAAACTCGCCTTAAAACACTCAACAAAATGCCCTATAATATAAACAGTAAACAAAATAGATATAACAAACAACAATTAACCACGTTAAACCACTATATAAAAAATTTACAGCCAAATTTAGAAAAGAGTAATAGCTGAAAAAATTGCATCATGGAAAGAATATGTCTCAAACATATCTTCAAACACATCCACAAGGGATATCTGGCAAAAGATAAGGAAAATCAATGGAAAACATATAAAACCTCCAAGAAGTGTAATACATTTAAATTGAAAAATTTACCATGATACTTATAAAATATCAAATATAATTGGAAAGCATTTTGAAAGTATCAGTGCTTACTCTAGCCTAGATATACATTTTCAAAATATCAGAAAACAAAAAGAAAATATAATACTCAATTTTGAAACTCTTGAAGACCTGGAATATAATTATGTTTTCGACATGGGTGAACTAGATAATGCCATCAACTCATGTCTTCCCTCCGCACCAGGATATGATAAAATATCATTTGAAATGATAGAAAAATTAGCTCCTATAGCTAAAGCATATTTATTAAAATTTTATAATAGTATCTGGCTAAAATGTGTCTTCCCTGATAAATGGAAACATGCCATAATAATTCCAATAAATAAACCAGGAAAGGATGCAAGTAATCCATCCAATTATAGACCGATATCCCTAACAAGCTGCATATGCAAAATCTTAGAAAAAATGGTTGATGCACGATTAACGTATGTAATAACCAAAGAATCCATTTTAACACCAAGACAATCAGGTTCAATAGCTGGCAGATCAACCCTAGATATCTCCCTTAACACATTTAGAAGATCATATCAAAAAGAGCTTTTAACAAAAAAATTAACAGTAGCTATAACATAACATCATGCAAAAACCACTCCAAGGGACTAAGAGGCCACTTACCAATATTTATTAAGAACTTTTTAACAAACAGAACTTTTCAAGTAAGAGTAGAAAATTCCTACTCAGTAACCTATAAACTGGAAGAAGGAATCCCTCAAGGTAGTGTCTTGAGCTGTACATTGTTTGCTTTAGCAATTAATGACATTACTATAAATTTATCAAGTGGTGTAAAAAACAGTTTATATGTTGATGACTTTGTTATTTACTATACAAGTAGCAATTTGAGACATGCTCAGAGAGTTCTCAATACTGCCATTTCAAATATATGTAGTTAGACAAATTCAGTTGGATTTAAATTTTCAACTGATAAAACAAAAGCAATCATCTTCTACAAAGACAAAAGATGGCTGAAGAACCAAACAATCAAACTTCACCTTTATAGCACTGAAATACAATTTTGTACAAAAATCAAATATCTAGGAGTGATATTTGATCAACATTTAAATTAGAAAGAGCACATCAAAGACATTAAAGTCAAGGGCATCAAAGCCCTTGCCATATTGAAAAAGTTATCTCACACTAATTGGGGAGCAAAGTGAGAAATTTTATTAATGATATATAAGGCAATATTCTTATCCATAATAGATTACTGCTGTCCAATATATTCATCCACCTCAGAATCTGCATTAAAAACTCTCGATGCAGTGCACCATGAAGGCGTGCGATTGTGCACAGGAGCATTCCGATCGTCCCCAACAAGCTCGCTTCTGGTAGAGGCAGGTGTGTTGCCCTTGAAACATCACCGTACTTTGATAGCAATACAAAGAGGTCTTTCACTGCAAGCAGGATCATCTCCTGCAGCTGACTGCTTTCAAAATTATAATCCAGTTACAGAAGTTAATAGTACTAGCTCTTTCCCAAAAAAGGGATTTTGATGAAGGAAAAATCTATTTCTGGGCAAGGACCTGTGTCGCCCAGTGAAATACTTCCTTTAGTGGATATTTCTAAGGTAAAATATTGCTATAATTACCAGAGAAAAACTAAAATAGTAATGCCAGAATAGACTGGCTCGCTCACCTTTAATAAAGGTGTCGGTATGGTATCTGGGGCGAGTGGAAACCACTACCAGAGGTCCCTTGCCATTTAGGTTCTCCCTTCCTCAATATCCCTCGTCTACAGAGGAGCCGATGCAAGGCCCCGCTACCCACCACTACTACGACTAGCGCCTTTGTTTTCATTCCTGTAGATAGTACCCAAGCTGGGCCAAAAAGAGGTGTGGAAATAAAAGTCGGGTGGGATTTCACTGGGCGACACAGGCCCTTGCCCAGAAATAGATTTTTCCTTCGTCAAAATCCCTTTTCTGGGCTCAGCCTGTGTCGCTCCGTGAAATAGTGCCAGAGAATTGGCTCCACCAGCTTGGAAAAATGTAGATAGTCAATAATTACAGGTGAATTAAAACTCAAGTAGAGTTAAATACTATAATGTAAGTAATAATAGATCACAATAAACAACAAAATACGAGTGTTCTAGTTTCAATGATCCTTAAAACTAACTTATCTACACAGTGGGGTTAAATAACCCACAGAGATCCAAATAACACACACTAGTAACAAACCATCACAGTGGAAATTAGACCCAGATACAATTATATATATACAATACAAATGATACATATATACAGAAAGTGCTATCCAAGGTAAATTATGAACCCGGTAACGACCGAGCTACGGCAAGAATGCTAGTGAGGCAGGTAGGAGAGAGAGGAATGTAAGAGAGATATAGGCTATATAACTACTTATTATTATTAATTATGCAATGTCAGGGGAAACTGTGTTTCTGGCTGCCACTGCTGGAAAAAACGCGTGTGGTGTGAGCGATGCTATCGAAAGGAATGTAAACAAAGGCACTAGTCGTAGTAGTGGTGGGTAGCGGGGCCTTGCATCGGCTCCTCTATAGACGAGGGATATTGAGGAAGGGAGAACCTAAATGGCAAGGGACCTCTGGTAGTGGTTTCCACTCGCCCCTGATACCATACCAACATCTTTGTTAAAGGTGAGCGAGCCAGTCTATTCTGGCCTTACTATTTTAGTTTTTCTCTGGTAATTATAGCAATATTTTACCTTAGAAATATCCACTAAAGGAAGTATTTCACGGAGCGACACAGGCTGAGCCCAGAAAGAGCTAAATACCTTATGAACTTACATAACATAAATCCAATTTTTCACCCACCAATAGAATTGTCACCACCATGGATGTTAAGGATATCTGCGGGGTCGGGGTTTGATTTTGAGTGACGGTGTTTAAACTTGCACAGGTGTTACCTCTAGTTTGACTAAAGATGTACACAAAATTTCAGGTGAATTAGATAAAATCTTTTTTAACAAATATTTTTCTTTAAAACGTAGCATTTTTTATTTGTTTTTTAAAGTATATCTCCTTCCTTATTTATCATTCAATTTAAAGAAAAAAGTAATAGCAGAAAGTTTAATACCTATCAAATAAAACTGCAAACTCAGAAATCTAGTATGTAATGTAATATGTGCTATTTAAAAAAAAATATTTTTTACAATTCAATAAAAAAATACCCTAAAATTATGTATTAGATATTGGTAAAAAAAATTTTGAGAGAAAAAAGAAAAATAAATTTGCCGATGTGTTTTCTCACTATCTTTATTCCAATTGCTTTTTAGATTATTAAAATCCATTCATAAATAAGAGAGTTTTTAGAATTTGAATGTAGAAAATGTATGTTTTGAGAAAAACACAGTTAAAGTTTGTTAACCATTTAATTTGCTTTTAGAAGCATATAAAGTTTCTTGGAAAAGCCTACATGGCATCTGTTTCCTTCTTTTTTATAAGAGATATTATTCCCTCTAAAAAAAAAACAGTTATCACTTAAAGAAAATAGTTTATATTATTTTTGGGGGGTTATCGTAGAACGCCACTCTACTCTTGTGCTGCCAAGTTATTAGAAGGCTAATGAGTCCCTCCTTCATATCCTCCTTTTGATGTTCTTTGCTTCTTTTGCTTTCTTGAATGCATAGCAGACATTCGTTTCCCAGTCTTCTCTTTTATCTGAAGGCCTTTCAGGCTTTCTCCTGTCGTTTTTCTCATAATAGGCAGCAATAAACTTGGTGCAAAGCCGATATTATGTTCCATTGCAGCAACATGTTTTGATATATAAATGAAGCTGGTGTTTCATCGATATGTTTTGTTTTCACACTTTCATTAGCTTGCACTTTGGTATAGTGAAAAACAGGTGGCACCTCACACTTACACTTTAGTTTCAAGTCAACATCAAAACTGTTTTTATAAATTTCAAGTGTTATGTTGCTGTCAGACTGCCCGCAATACGTCGAACTAAAAGCGTCTTTTAGAGCTCTCAAGGGTAATGAAACTATTTCTCCATCATTGCTTACACTCAGAACGTCTTCTTTTTCAGTCATACAACTTCTCAATAAAAAACTCCTTAGGTTGGCTCCTGATAAAACACCGACATCACCTGCTACGTCAGGGACAGCAATTACATCTTGAAAATGCTCATTCTCTTCCTCCTCCCCCTCCTCATCATCAGATAACTTCAAAACAAAGTCGTCGGTGCTATCATCATCATCATCTTTATATATTTGTGCAAGGGAATAATAGATTTCCCTCGGAGCTTCGTAAGAGGAAGTATTTGGCATCTCTTCAGCACACATGGTTTGTGGCGACATGTGAGAAGCTACATTAGCTCTCTATACTTTTAGTTTCAAGATAAGTTTTGATATTATGAGAGCTTGCTTCCCTTCGTTGACTAAACTTCTATTTTGGCATGTTAGTAGTATATATAATACACAATTGATGTCTAAAAGTCTGAGGAAGTGTTGCAATTGATTGAAAATAACAAATACACAATTGCATAAAAAAAATACAAGAATTCTCTCTCGAGACAAGTGGCTCACGTTATTCAGTCATGGGAAGAGTTGCCATCTCTATCAGGAAAACATATTGTACGGCATACAAAACAAAATGCAATGAAAATAAACACTCAAATACTTAAAGAATGAATGCAAAATGAAATAGTAAAACCACCCCTAACCAGACCTTTAATTCTCTACTTGGATGTGGCCTTTAAATTGGCCTTTAAACCATTTAAAAAGCTTTAAATCGTTATTATCTTACGTGTGGCAACAGCTGGGACCCAGATGTATGGGAATATGACGATAACTCATTTTCACGAATTTGAACCAATATCGCCAAAATTACAGGCCGCCGATACCCTTAAAACGAATAAAGATATGTACCTCCCTGTCTTACCTGCTTAAAAAGCAAATGACAAGGACAGAAATGTACTTCAAGCAGGATCATCTCCTGCAGCTGACTGCTTTCAAAATTATAATCCAGTAACAGAAGTTAATAGTACTAGCTCTTTCCCAAAAAGAGCTACATACCCAGTGAACTTACATAACATGAACTTGGTATTGACCAAGTTTCCAACCATGTTCCCCATTTGTTGCATCATATTGGATGGGAATGCTTCCTGGTCGAAGGAGGGGGGCTCTGCCCTCTCCTTGAATACCTTAGGTATCGCACCTTTAGAGGTGGATGCCACAGGATCCGAGGAGGAAGAGTGGGTTCTCTCCTTGGAAGACTTGGTCTTCGAGCCCTTGGAAAGAGACCCATGTTTGGGTTTGTCCGCTCCAGGGTGGTGAGCTGGAGCTTTATAGACTTGGCTGGTGTTTGATTTTCTGGGAAGGGGCTTTGGCAGCAATTTAGAGTCACGCTTGCCCTTGACTTTAGGGATCACCGAGAGGGATTTCGATCTAGTTGATGGAAATCCCCTGGAGAATCCCTAGAAGGAAGTAGAAGAGGAAAGAGAAGAAGGTCTAGATGTGCCCAAGGGGAGGCCTTGAGCACCTACAAGGCTTGCCTCATTAACATCCTTACCGTTGCCCATGCCCTCCACTGTCATGGGCTCGACGTCCAGATCGAGTGCCGCGACCTCCTCTGCAACCTCCTGCGCCGAAGCCTCCTCTTGAGTGTTGGGCCACTGCGTCTTGAATAGATGCTATTATGGGAGCTGCTACTTCGGGGTCCACGAAGCCTGTACTCTTCCCCCCGGGGAAGATCAAAGTGGCCATCTCTTGAGAGAGGATGTATGGCCTCACCTTGCCTACATTCCGCCCGAAGCCGCCCACCCATACCGCTGGAGAGTCACTTACATCAGAGGAGACTCGTTCCACGAGATCGTAGCAGGTGAAACAGTTCTCGTGATGCCACACTACTGAACCTTCTAGTTGGACTGCGCAGGTGGTGTGGGTCCGGCAGACGTCGTGCCCACAGGGATCCTGAAGGACGGCGTTGCAGCTGGTCTCCATACAATGGGTGGCCTGTAAATGGAATGATACATGAGTACCATTGTTAACCATCCGGACAATGTCCATGGTTGATATGCCATAACACCGGAGTGTTCCGGTGTTGTAGAATTGTTCCCGACTTGGCCGTCTCTTGCCATGCACCATGCTGGGGAATCCGGTAGAACTAGTAGCAAGTAGTTATTTGTGTTTCCGGTGACACCAGAGAATAGAAAACTACTGAAGCGGGATAGCTACTATTGTCATACACCGGAGAGGAGTAGTCCAAGCAGGTACCAGATGTTGAGTTGGGAGAGATCAGGTGAGTGGTGAGGCGGCGGAGCTCGGTGACTCCGCCATAAAACTTAAACTAAAAGGGAAGGGTAGCTTCCGGAGAAGCACATTGGCTTCAAGCAAAACTAAGAATATAAACAGCGAAGATTATAAGGTGGTAAATGAAATAATGTAAGCCCGTCGTAGGCCAGAGCCTCCGCATAGTCATCACCCTCAAGGAATCTGGCTATGCCGGAATCCTATTTCCGTCAGAGCGGAAGGGAGGGAGTGACTGAGGGTGAGGGTATGGCCCAGAGAGCCGAGGAAAGCCGAGCTCACCCGAGCCTGGTGGCCAGCCGAGGCTGGGTAGAGCCAAGCTCCTCCCCTACTCTGGGATGAGACTGGCTGAGTAGCACCACCCGCACACCATGGGTCCCCGTGGGGGCCTCCCTCCACCCCCGAGAGTGAACTCGGATCGGTTGTCAGCGACAACGTGAGCGAGATATCAACCCACCTGGGTGGGAGATGTGGGGGGGGGGGGGGAGAAGGGAGAATAGCGGTAGCGTGGTGGCTACTACGTGATCGCCTGGACTCCTCACGGTTGGGTGCGGGCACCCACGAGGTGAAGAAGGCCAGGCGAAAGGAAGGCTTATAGGCCAACCGAAGCTGACTCACAGCAATGAGATAAAATAAAATGAAATATACAGTATACACGGGGGAGAAAGGAAATAAAATGAGATGAAGAGAAAGAGGAACATCCTGGAGGGACTAGGTATGACCAACCGGTAAGGGTGGTCAAGACCTGGCAACTCCGAGCAGCTGGCCTTGTGTCGTGACAAATAAACGTAGGACAGGCAGCCAGGGTAGGCTAGGACTAAAAGAAGGACTAGCATAGTTGTCTCATAAAGTCTAACAAAGTAACCTAACCAAAAGGAACATGCATGCGTGAAAACTGTATCGGTAGTGTTCCGAAAGGCTACGTAACGGGAACACGTGCTCGGTAGAATCCCCCGTGTAAGGACATGATCGTCAAAAAAGCATCACCAATAAAAGTAAAAACATAATAACATAACAATACTGCTATAGTAATTCGAGCTCACTAGGTATGGGAGACCACATGAGACACGAAAGGAGGAGACAAAGGAGCACGCTGCAATGGCGGCTCGGGGCCGAAGCCGCGTGGGACGTCGACTCATAAAAACCTAAATAATTCGGTTAAAAAAAGCCAAAGGCAGTCCCTAAATAGTGTCAACTATAATAGCGGTACTTAACTTGGATGCAGAAGCAGATTGACTATTCATGGTGAAATAAAATTCCTAAAAGCGAGAAACACAACACAGCAAAAGAAAACGCGTGTGCAGCGTAGTAGTCCTATCAAAGGAATGACGTCAGAGGCTCTAGCTTCACGGTAGCAGGTAGTGAGCCATAGGTCGGCTCCTCTCTTTTTGAGGTTTTTTGATGTAGGAGAGGCTAATTGGAAAAGGACCCGTGATAGTGGTTTCACTCGCCCCAGAAACCATACAGACACCTTTTAATAAAGGTGAGCGAGCCAGAATATTCTGGCATTTCCAATTTAGCGGTTCTCTGGTATTATAACAATATTTTACCTTAGAAATACATAGTGCTAAAGGAACCTATTTCACTGGGCGACACGGGCCCTTCGCCCAGAAATAGATTTTTCCTACGTCAAAATCCCTTTTCTCACTCACCAATAGAATTGTCACCACCATGGATGTTAAAACGAATAAAGATATGTACCTCCCTGTCTTACTTGCTTAAAAAGCAAATGACAATTACAGAAATGTACCACCAACATGCTTTGGAGCACATTAGAAGAAAAGGAGACAAATTCATGGTATAGTACACAGACGGCTCCAAAAATAATGTTGGAGTAGGAGCATCTGCATATTCGAAAAATATGTTAACCAAAAGAGGCCTACCTTTAATATCATCAATATTTACTGCCGAAGTCATGGCTATACAAATGGTTCTTGATATGATATCTGAGGAAAAAGCAAGTGTCTATTATTTTCAGTGACTCACGTAGTGCTATAGATGCTATAAGTATAAATCTGTAAACCAAATAGTTCAAGAAATACAAATAACAATTCATCCACTCCTCCAATCAAGATTACCTTTAGAAATATGTTGGATTCCAGCACATGTGGGAATAAAAGGAAATGAAAATGCAGACTCAGCAGCCAAATTAGCCTGCACTATCCCTCCAACAATTACACATGCTCCAGTGTTGTCAGACTGGATAACATCTGTCAAACCATTGATATATACCAAGATATGAAAAGAGAATGGGCCTTAGTGCCAACCACAAATAAACTTAAAAATATATAAACTGAAGTGTATGCATGGAGGACGTCCTCACAAAAAGAAAGATCAAAAGAGGTAATCTTAACAAGGCTCCGTATAGGACACACCAGATTCTCGCATGGTCACTTGATGTCAACACCACATGCCGACCAAATAAAGTGTAATATATGTCAAACACCCATAACAGTGCAGCGTTCACTTGTTGAATGCCCAAATTGGACCCAACAAAGATCAATTTATCTACGGAATTCAAAAATGAAAAGTATTCTTGCTGAAAGCAAAGATTTTTAAATTAACAACATCATAAATTTTTTAAATAAGAGTTTTTTTTAAATAAAGTCTAAATATTTTTTCTTTTGATTTATTTATTTTTATTTTATTTTTTTATTATTTTCTTTTATTTTATTTTTTTCCTTTTCCTGTTTCTCAGGATTAATCCTTGAGAACCAGCCCAAGAAGAGTCTACTTAAGACTCAGAGGTCTGGAAAAACTAAGCCCTATTAATAATAATAATAATAGAAGAAGTACGTATTACGTTTGGAGAACCAAATATACTTAAAATTCCTTGAGGAGGAAACCTGAAGGAATTACTCAGCCTAATCTGTGGTGGATCAAATTGGCATCATCTGTCTTTGGGTCAGGCTCATCTTCCATTACCGCCACTAACAGATGATGGTAGATTGGTTACTGGTCCTAGGGAAAAGGCTGAGCTGCTTCATTGAGCCTTTGAAGCTAAGCACTCAGTTGAGAATGTCCTGTCTAACTGATACTTGTCATTCTGAACTTATTCTCACATTATTTGCATTTTGCTCCATGATGTCAAGAAATTTCTGGCAAATCTTGATAGCTGGTATGAAGATCCTGATAGTTTCTTCAATTTGTTTTTTTTTATAAGTTTCTTGTGTTGTCTCTCAACATTAGTAGATTCTGTAGATTTTTATGTGAAAATAGTATCTTTGTGGATAAGTGCAAACTTAGTAATGCAGTGCCTGTTCCAATGAGTGGCATATCTGCAGACTGCAGTAACTACAGGCACCAATCCTTATTCTCCCTGTACTCTCCAAAGTTGCGAAAAAACTTATTTTTAAGCCACTATATGATTCTAGAGGATTGTTAGCTGATACTCAGTATGCATATAGGAGGCAGTTAGGTACCTGTGATGCTCTTTTAGA
Organism: Macrobrachium nipponense; assembly: GCF_015104395.2. NCBI lineage: Eukaryota > Metazoa > Arthropoda > Malacostraca > Decapoda > Palaemonidae > Macrobrachium > Macrobrachium nipponense. The sequence continues at coordinate 56,536,264 of NC_061110.1, read as the reverse complement.
CTTGACATGCCATTTTAAACAGCAGTGAGTTGCTGTGGATGGGATCCTTTGTGAACAGAGACCTATTCAATTCAGTTCAATATTTTGTCTGGAGTTCCACAGGCTAGTGTTCTTGGACCACTTATTTTTAGTGTATACAAGTAATAGTGGTTGTTGGTCTGGAAAACAAGATTGTTCAGTATGCCGGTGATGCAACACTTGTGGGTGTAGTAGTATCCACTTGAGAGAAATTAAGCTGTCCTTCACCCTCAGTTGGGACATGGACTGGATCGAGGACTGGTGTAGTTGGTGGGGTATGAGGCTGCATTCCAGTAAAACAAAAACTATTGATTAACAGATCTTGTACCGATTTTCCACTTCATCCTCTCCTTCAGGTGTATGGAACTTTGCTGAATAAGCCTGAAGCTTTAACTATTCTAGGTGTAACTTTTAACTCATAGCTTACTCTTAAGAAACCTAATGAAAGTTTCCCCAAATGCCACTCAAAAGTTATGTATTGTTCGTAAGGCCTTATATATTTATATATGAAGGTGATAAAATCAGTGCAACCTATTTTAAGACATTTGTGCTTCCTTTAGTAGAATACTGTTCTCCAGTGTGGATGTCTGCTTCTGCCAAAGATTTATCTTTTTTTTAGATAAAATGGTTTGTGCATAGGTTTCTGATTCCTGATAGTAGCAGTTATGACTTGTTTGTCACTTTTTCATAAGTTGTAATTCAACAGAGATATTTCACATTTGCAATTGATCCCTGATCCCCTTTACCTGCCTTTCACATTTACAATCGTTATGCAGGCGCGCAAGCGCAAATTTCTTTCTTGCCGCACTAAAAAGTATCTGTGACACATCTCGGAAATTATTTCGTCATTTTGACATAATTTTTGTACCATTTTAAATTAGCCGTTATATGGAGTATTATATATGAAAATGTGCGCATTATTATGTAGAATACAACAAAAAAATACTCATGATTGTAGCTTTTATCAGTTTTGAGATATTTTCATATAAATAACGATGTGCCAAAATTTCAACCTTCGGTCAACTTTGACTCTACCGAAATGGTCGAAAAACGCAATTGTAAGCTAAAACTCTTATATTCTAGTAATATTCAATCATTTACCTTCATTTTGCAACAAATTGGAAGTCTCTAGCACAATATTTCGATTTATGGTGAATTTATGAAAAAACTTTTTCCTTACGTCCGTGCGGTAACTCTCCCGAAAAAAATCATACATGCAATTGTGGTAATGTTTGCACCATTTTAAAATTAGCCGTTACATAAAGTTTTATTTATTGAAATGTGCGCAATTTCATGCACAATACAAATAAAAACAACCCATGGTTGTAGCTTTTATCAGTTTTGAAATATTTTCATATAAAAAATGATAAGTGACAAATTTTCAACTTTCGGTCAACTTTGACTCTACCGAAATGGTCGAAAAACGCAATCGTAAGCTAAAACTCTTATATTTTAGTAATATTCAATCATTTACCTTCATTTTGCAACAAATTTTCTTTACGTCCGCGCAGTAACTCTTCCGAAAAAATCATACTTGCGATTGTGGTAATGTTTGCACCATTTTAAATTAGCCGTTACATAAAGTTTTATATATGAAAATGTGCGCAATTTCATATAGAATACAACTAAAAATAATTGAAGGTTGTAGCTTTTCTCATTTTTGAAATATTTGCATATAAATCACGATAAATAGAAAAAAAACCACGTTCGGTCAAATTGACTCTACCGAAATGGTCGAAAAACACAGTTGTAAGCTAAAACTCTTACAGTCTAGTAATATTCAGTCATTTATCTTCATCTTGAAACAAATTCGAAGTCTCTAGCACAATATTTAGATTTATGGTGAATTAAAAAAAAAAACTTTCCTTCCCTGCGCGCACGGATTCTCCGCCACAAATCTCCTAAATGCGTACGTCGCATTCTCAGAATATTTGCTCCATTTCATATTAGGCATTTCATAGAGTTTTATATATGGAAATGTGCGCAATTTCATGTAGAATAAAACAAAAAATATTTGAAGGTTGTAGCTTTCGTAATTTCCGAAAAAATTGCATATAAAAAATATATTTATAAAAAAATTCGACATTCGGTCAACTTTAACTCGTCAGATATGGTCGAAAACTGCAATTGTAAGCTAATACTCTTACAGTACAGTAATATTCAATAATTTTTCTTCGTTTTGAAAGAAATTGTAAGTCTCTAGGACAATATTTAGATTTATAGTGAATTTTTGAAAAAAATATTTGTTTACGTCCACGCGTTACGAATTCATGCATTATTTTGTGATAATACTTTCTCTGTGTTGCTTTTATCGTTTTACAAGGTGTTATATACCAAAATAATCACAATTTAGTGTACATTACAACGAAAAAACATTAACTCGTTACCTTTAACCGTTTTGCGCATAGCGCGATTTGAATACAATTATATATGAAATTTTGTTTTTGCGCTATCATATATTGTATTATTTATATATGATCATTATAATTTTTTTCATTTCTGATGGTTGGATACTAAACTTCAGCCAATGACAAAAAAAGGAGCCAAAAATGAACTCTTAATCTTGAAAACTAAGCGTGCTGTGATTTTTTGAAAAAAATATTTTTTCCACTTCCACTCTCACTCCGAGACCTCCTCGGCACACGGAAGACGATTTTTAATATACCCCTTCGGCGTTTAAGGGTTAAGTGTCATGGCCTTTCACCATTAGCAAAATTCACTTGTATTACTACCCCTCCTGTTTGCAGCCAATTAACAGTTTACAGATGCATACTTGAACAGTTGGAAGTCAGACCTTTTCTTTGTCTGAGTCGAGGGCTTGTCTAAAGACTGCTCCACTGTGATTTGTGCTACTGTAGTAGTAGTTTTGTATATGAAATTTTTTGTTTATTGAAGATTACATTTGTGCCTACTTACTCTCCTATAGCAACCACTTAGGGCCTGGTGTAAAAGAGGTTTTTCATTCTCAATCCATGCAATTTTGGACTTTTTACACCTGTCAAGGACCTGTCTGAGTCATAGGTTCTTGACAGTGGAATAAGTACTTTATCTCTTTATTTCATATCAGAAGCAGATTCTATACCTCTCAATTAGTAGTCCGGGGGCCTAACATCTTGATTTCTTCCCATCAAAACTGATGTTTGAACCCCATAAGTAATGAAGTTTTTATTTCACAAAAATTCCTTCCCCTCCCCACATTCTCACTGTCCAGGAGTGACACCACTTAAGAATTAGTGGATTAGTAATATAGAAACATCTGTCAACCAAGCACTATACTCACCTACCTGAGTAATTCTTCTTTGGGAGAATTTTTATTGAACTTTGTCTGTTAACAGATGACAAATAAATGAGTACTTTAAGTAATATGTTTGTATTAAAAAAATTAATTTTGTTACAAATTATATTTTTGATGTAAGTGTATCGTATGTTTGTTTGCGGAAGGCATTCACCATCAGTGTCCCAAATTATAGGAAACTTCAACAATAAAGCAAGTAATGGCAGTAACAACAGTGCTGAAGGAGGAAGCAATACAACAAAATCAAGATACTTCATTATTAAAGCAGCAATGTATAAGCAATTAGAAGCTTCTTATCAAACTGGATTATGGGCCTTTACTCACAATACTGAAAGAAAGATATTGCAAGCCACTCAGGTAAGAACATAAAAAGATTTTTGTGTTTTTGTGTCAGTTATATGAAAATTGGCCTTTTCTGGGATTGACCTGTGTCGCCCAGTGAAATTTACCTATAGCACTCATTTCTAGGTATAAATAAATGCTAAATATACCAGAGAAAAAAAAGCCATATGGAATGCCAGAGTTATTACCTCTGGATCGATCACCCTCAAAGGGTGTCGGTATAGCATCAGGGGCGAGTGGAAGCCACTATCACTGATACTTTGCCAATTAGGGGGAAACACCAGCGACTACCAACCCTTATCACGGTGGACAGGTCTTATTCACTCGATATTTAAATGGTGAAACAAGAATACAATTACAACTCCAAGCATACCATTCAAAAGATTGAAGTTTCGTCAACATAATTTGATATATGAAAGCCCCATACGAACTAAAATAAGCATGTGACGCTCTTCGTAAAATATGTTTTCAAGGCAGTTTTGAAATCCAATATGGCGGTTACCGTGTGGATGTACAGGTTCTGATCAGTGACGACAATCATCTTTCCCAGCCTTCCCAGCACTCATTTGAACAATGTTAGTGTATATATGTAACGTTTATTGATCTTACTCAAGATTGCAGTTGTAATCAGCACAATAAAACAACATTTTGTTGCCTATATTACTGAAAGTATGAAACTTTTTATTTCCGGGGTCATGGTTTGAACTGAATTCATTTTTACCTTGTAATCGGTGGTTTTTATCCTTACTGCCATCACAACTGAAACTCCACAGTGCTTATTTGATTGTTATTATACACATTTTGGTCTCAATTCACTCCACATTGCCCTTTAAACAAGTTGCTGTTCCTGGTTCCCAAGAGCGCGTACCACAAACACAGTTACGAACAGCAGACGACGAAACTGCAAAGTTTTATTCCCTAAATTGTTTACTTTACTCGTTATTTAGTTCAACTTTGTTATTTAAAAATTTTAATTAAACTCATGTATATTATGCCTTTTTTGCAACCAAATTACCCCGAAAAATTACAGATAACCGAGGAACGACTACAGATAAGTGAATTATATATTTTTTTTGCTTTTTTGTGTTTGCTAGCACTTTTCATTGATTTCAGTCTATATTAGTATTTTGAATTTCTTTAATAACCGTATGCCAGAAATAAATGTAACCTTTAGAGTTTATGAGCACATTAGTGGCAAAGATGATTTGCCACTAATGTGGCAAATCATCTTTGCCACATTAGTGGAGGCTTCACACATATGCCGATTCATTATTATAAACTGTTTCCATGAATTCTAGTTGTCATAGTAATGCAATAATGATAAAATTGCTTTAATATTTATGTATATATACAGTGTTCCCCCGTATTCGCGTTCTCCGGATTCGCGGACTTACACATTCGCGGATTTTTCTTTGGAACCTATCTAGAAATTATTTGCGGACGGACTCGCCTATTCGCGGAATTTTCCGACGAAAATAATCCCTAATTAGTGTATTTTGATGTTTATTTACATGACTAAATACATTTTTATGATACAAAAATGATTTACTAATTTTCAAATATTAATTTTGATTAATACTGTATTAGTAAGTTTAATAAATTTAAATATCACATAATAAAAATAATAATTCTCTCTCTCTCTCTCTCTCTCTCTCTCTCTCTTCTCTCCTCTCTCTCTCTCGTCTCTCTCTCTCTCTCTCTCTCTCTCTACTACAAAGATGTATGTTTTTTTTGTATGATAAATAAATGATTTACTATTTTCAAATATTAATATTAATTTATACAGCAATAATATCAATTCATTAAAGAAAATACCATAGTGAATTAGTAAGATTTTAGCTTATAAATTTAAAAAATTATGGAAGAATGAAGGAAATCCCAGTCAGATTCTTTCTAAAAAAAACTCAGATATACGTATCAAGTGACCGGAGGGGGAAGGAGCTGATTTGTTGCTGTCATCAAGTGGGCATGAAATTTTCTCTCTCTCTCTCTATCTCTCTCTCTCTCTCTCTCTCTCTCTCTTTTTTTTTTTTTTTTTTTTTTTACTGAGATGAGAGATTTTTATGGTACATATATGCGTAATATGTTTATTAATATTTTCAAATAATAATAATAATAATAATAATAACTGTAATTACAAAAATCATATGTGAAAGTATTTTACAAATACTACGATAATCTCTCTCTCTCTCTCTCTCTCTCTCTCTCTCTCTCTCTCTCTCTCTCTCTCTCTCTCTCTCTCTCTCTTAAAGCGATGTATGTTTTTTGGATGATGATTTACTAATTTTCAAATATCAATATTAATGTAAACAGCAATAATATAAATTCATTAAAGAAAATACTAAAGTGAATTAGCAAGATTTTAGTTTATAAATAAAAAGAATTATGTAACCCCGTGTCTTGTTACGTAGCCAGCTTTGTTGGCTGGGTTCCAACTGTCAAATCCAGTGTTGCCATCTACGGATCATTGAGATTCTCTCTCTCTTTCTCTTTTGCTGATATATATGAGATAATTTCTATGGTACATGTGTATGTTTATTAATATTTTCGCATAATAATAATAATAATATAACTAATCTCAAAATTCACATGTGATAGTATTTTAAAGAAGTACAACAATCTATCCATTTCACTCTTTTAAATAAGGACAACCCTCTCTCTCTCTCTCTTCTCTCCTTTCTCTCTCTCTTCCTCTCGTCTCTCTCTCTCTCTCGTCCCTCTCCCTCCCCCTCTCTCTACTCTCTCTCTCCTCCAACACGAGATACTAGCATGCGCTAGTGGTAACTCTCGCCCTCTGTTTGGTCTGGAAGTGTATGTATAAGTATATCTTTAAGGACATTATTACATTTTATGGTAAAATAATAATATACAGTACTAGTTTACAAATAATATTACGTTTAATGAGATTAAACAGTAAAATAACAATTAACATTCTCTCTCACTCTCTCTCGCTCTCTCTCCTCTCTCATCTCTCTCTCTCTCTCTCTCTCTCTCTCTCTCTCTCTCTGCTATTGGCTGTTTATATATATCTAATGGTAAAATGTTTAAGATTACTTTAAAATGATATTAATAATACTAATTCAATGGTATATTTGATGTAGGATAATACTTTAAGTAGACATTTGGTATTTGTGATTTCACATTCCATTGTTCCCTTGTAAAAAGAAAATGGATGTCTCAAATAGTAATAGTATGAAAGAAAACGTGCATGACCGAATACTTATGGGGGGACTGAATTATTTTCACATACGTAACTAAGTCATTCAGTACGTACATAGTATGTATTTATGTATAAACATAAAATGTAAGATTTACTTTAAAATAGTATTAATAATATTTCAAAGATTAATATGAACCATAATAGGATATTTTATGTATATTTGATGAAGGATAGTCTTTAAGGGATACTTTGGTGTTTGCATGTCCAGGATAGTTTATGAGCATTTTTAGAGGGGGGTTCCAAACATTCGCGGATTCTAACTATTCGCGGGGGGGTCTGGTACGCATCCCCCGCGAATACGGGGACCACTGTACTCCAATACATAGCCTAATTTCACCAATTTCAACATTTTGTGTGTAGTCTTATACCCAGTTTGGAGGGTCAGCACATACTGAATGGCAACAGAGAGAGAGAGAGAGAAAGGAAGGCAAAGGAACGAAGAAGGAAAGGGGTGGCGGTGGAGGGGGGGAGAGGTAGGTGGAGCTTTTTACGCGTGTTCGTATCCATTTCTGCATAATGGAGTTTTTGTCTCTTGGTACAAGGACAAGTGTCGTTATTCTTTACGATTAGTGATTCACGATACCCTTATAAATTACGGCATTGGGTGTAATGCACTATAGCAAAATCTCGTTCTGATATGAGTGTTCGTTACAGAAATAGGTATTGCCCAAAAACGTGCTTGCACTGTCTCTGAAACCCATAGTAGGTATGCTGCTTAGTTGTCAATCAAGTTTTTTGTAATCAAGTATTTTTTACAAGCTAGCTATTGAATAAATCTGTATTTTTTCTCAATCAAAACATATGCCCCTCAATGCTAACTTTCCTCTTTTAACGACTTTCTGGTCATTGCAAATTCGGCCCCATAATTTCTTATGGTGCGAAAACAGAGGCCCAGGGACCGAAAACGATTGCGTCACACTACTGCGATAATCCGGCAGTAAAACATCTTCGTATATCCAAAAAGTAAGTAAATAATAAAGATATATATGCGCATTACGATTATACCAATTACATGAAGAGCTGATAATCTGCATGAATAACTGGTAAACTGTTCAGCAAGAAAGTTGAGTAAAGCAGTTATTTACAATAGGTACGAAAGTCAAGATGTCGTGACGTCATAATACAGGACTTAAAAGAACGTTGTAATTCCAAAAAATAATTACTTAAATTTGAGTCAGAATCGAGTTACTTTTTCAATAACAAATATTTTCAAATTAATCATCATAAATATGTAAAATATTGATGTTTTACTATTTATTTAAAAAATTATCGAAGTGCACGCTTCGTCGTCTTCTACCAAAACAGTTGTTTACTAACAAACAAGCCGGTGAGGGACAGTTTTCCGATTGTTGTGATGAAAGTGCCCCAGCGTCTGTGGGTACAAGTGGTGTGCGGATTTATCACAGGAAATGGTTAGTTTATTGACACAAGCGAGTCCGTAAACATCGAGATGGCGTCAATCTTCTAAATATTTCGAGTTGTAAGTAAAAATGTTGAACGCGTTTTGGTGAGATTTCCACTGCTGTGGACACACTTTTCACTACCCTCTGTTTAAATCCTAAAATTTGGTCTTAATTTCTAACTTTGGAGAAAATACTTACTTCGAAAGGAGAGTAGAGGTCTTTAGCTCAGTTTCTCACCAACAACAAGTCGCGACTGATGCCCATCTCCAATGTCAGGACGCGTTATAATGTACTTATTTTGAGATTGTTCACGTTGATCGTACATGGTCCACTCCTGTACCCTGCGGTTTTTTACCCTAGGTCTCTCATCTCACAAAATCCCCCTCCAGAGAGGTGCTATTACAGCGGCTATCTTCCGCTCGTCACTGCTACCTCTGCCAAGAACCCTCATTCCTTCTTAGCACTCGTAACGTTGACACGTTTGTTTTTTGCTTGCTAATTTTCGTGAATTTTCATTTAAGTTGAGTATATTTTTTGTTGACTTTGAACGCTATTGGGCAACTATGCATCAAATATGGTGTTGTTTATAATGAAGCGTTGCTTGGGAGCTGAGTGTATCGATTCTCGAGTCGGCCATTTAAATGCATTGTTGACCGCATACTTGGTCTTCTCAACTTTTTATTGCGGTATATAATTTTTGTTACCCTTTTTTGCACATCACAGTATACGTTACTGTTGTCGTGAAATTTTACCATTTTGCTCCTGTTAGGTTCCGATAGGTTGGTGTATCACGGTTTGAACCATTACATTTATTAGCCTCTTAGGGGGTTTCCCTCTTTTATCATCAGTCCTTCAGGAGCGATTTGGTTCCCTCACGAGAGTGCAATGATAATTTTCTTTCCTACAACATGTGCGAGTATTGTGTTTGAGGCGACCTAGGCTAGCCTAGCGAAACGCCATTTTTGTTTTGGGAGGTAAAGGAAATTCTCATTCATTCTCGGTGCTCATGCATGTTGTGTAGGTGGTATTATTTATTTTATTATATTATAATATTACAGGCAGTCCCCGGGTTATGACGGGGTTCCGTTCTTAAGACGCGTCGTAACCCGAAAATCGTCGTAAGCCGGAACGACGTTCTTGAAAACATGTCCACAGGGAAAATTTCACTAATTTGCAATTTTTCTTAGGGCCGTATCTCTAAAATTATCACTAATTTACTTTTTTCATGTGCAATACTGTGTATTCACACATTACTGTATATTTTCATTAAAATACAAGAGAGAGAGAGATTACATAAAACCATTAAATTCGTTGACCATTGTGTGGCATTGTTAAGCTCCGAGTGCTACTGGAGTTATGAGATAGGGAAATTGATACAGAAAAAGACGAAGGGAAGAATTTTCTTTTGAAATTAGTTATCGTATTATTACTACTTCTATTATTATTATTATTATTATTATTATTATTATTATTATTATTTGAAAATATAATAAACACGTGCATCTACCATAAAAATTCTCTCTCATCTCAGTAAGAAAAAGGAATTATCCTTACAAGTGAAATGGAAAGGTCATTTTCATCTCTTTAAAATACGACCATTATGAATTTTGTAATTAAAGTTTTATTATTATTATTATTATTATTATTATTATTATTATTATTATTATTATTATTATTAAATAACTGAAATTATCAATAAACATTTTACATACTAGTACCATAAACAATTCTTTCATCTCGGTAAAAGAGAGAGAGAGAGAGAGAGAGTGTTTATCTCTCTCTGTTCTCTCAAAAAATACTTATAACGCTTTCAGCGAATGAGAGGGAGGGAGTTACCACTATGACACATTATTATCTTGTGTGGCAAAAAGAGAGAGAGAGAGAGAGAGTTAACCTTAATTAAAAGTGACATGGATAGATTAGTACGTATTGTATTTCTTTAAAATACTATCACATATGAATTTTGTAATTATACAGTTATTATTATTATTATTATTATTATTATTATTTGAAAGTATTAAAAACAAATAGTACAAGTACATAAAAAATCTTGAGTCTCAGTAAATGAGAGAGAGAGAGAGAGAGGGGGGGGGGGGGAAAATCTCATGAACACGTGATTGCAACACTGCAGCTCTTCCCCCTCATGGCTGTCACAGAACTTGATATATCTGACAGTTTTAGTACCTGGATCTCGAGAAAAGGTTACTGGAAGTTACTTGAAGAAGACTGGGATTTCCTTCATTCTTCCATAATTTTTTAAATATAAGTTAAAATCTTACTAATTCACTATGGTATTTCCTTTAATGAATTGATATTATTGCTGTATAAATTAATATTAATATTTGAAAATAGTAAATCATTTATTTATCATACAAAAAAACATACATCTTTGTAGTAGTAGAGAGAGAGAGAGAGAGAATGATTATTTTTATTAAGTGATATCATTTCAACTTATTAAACTTACTAATCAAAATTAATATTTGAAAATTAGTAAATCATTTTTGTATTATAAAAATGTATTTAGTCATGAAAATAAACATCAAAATACACTAAATAGTGATTATTTTCGTCGGAAAATACAAAGAGAGAGAGAGAGAGAGAGAAACTATGGTTTTTATATCCAAGGCTAAGTAGAGTATAAATGGATTCTTTAAGTGAAATAATGTTTCAATGATATTTTGCTGTTTTGTATTAAAGGATATGTATACTGTTTGAGAATGCGTTCCTTATCCTTGACTATGGTTACCATACAGTTTAATAGCGTAAATTAATTTATGCGCCCTCCGCTCAGAAACTAGTTCTGCGTATGAGGTATCGTTAAAAGGCATAAAAAACCGTCGTAACCTTGGAATTTGCGTTGTAATCTAACCAGAAACTTAGTTTTGTTAATTATATATACTGGAAACAAGCAGTGATTTTTTCATTATTTGCGCTTTTGGACTGTTATAAACTGCGCATCCCAAGGTAGTGTATTCATTCGCTCGGAAACTAGTTCCGCATATGAGGCGTCACTAAAAAAATTTAAAAAATATGACATAAAAAGTGTTGAAAATCATCATAACCTCAAAATTTTTGTTGTAATCTAACCAAAAACTTATTTTTATTAATATACTGTGCTAAACTATAAAGGACTCTTATCATAGTATGCGTTTTTTAAAAGCGTCGAAAGCGTCAGCGTTGTAACCTCGGAACAAGCGTCATAACCCAGGGCGGATTTTTCAATGAATATTTAAGAAAAAGCGTCGTAACCTCGGAACGTCGTAAGCCGGACCCGTCGTAACCCAGGGACCGCCTGTATATTGCTAATTGTATTTTGATGAGGTTTGGAAGTCCTACACAAATATTTACCTATCCTTGGGCGACATATTTACCTATCCTAGCCTACCCGACCAAATCTAGGCTAGGTTTTGGAAGGTAGGCTAGGTGGTTGAGAGTACTTCTCGCTACCCTAGTTGGTACTAGTCCTGGCTAACCTGACCAGACTAACATTTTAGTTTTGGAGGGTGATCCTTTACTAGAGAGTTCCTCTCTTTTTACGTAATGTAGGTGCTAGGCCTAACTTACCTGACCAGGTCGATATATTCGATTTTGGAGGGTTAGGTTAGGCTCTAGAGTGTCCTCTTTTGTGATGAACTAGTAGGCGCCAATCCTAGGCTACCTGACCAGATCAGGGTATCCGATTTTGGAGGGTTAAGCTAGGCTCGTAGATGGGCTTGCCTTTATTCGTCGGTACTTCCAATAATTCCTTATCAATACATTTTGTTAAGTATAGCCTTAGCTGTTACCTCCTTTAGGGTGTCAGTTGGCCTGCCGTCTTCTGCCCCTTTAGTTGTAGGCTATTCATGGCTTCTCGGAGGGTGGTAATCACCTGACCGGTTGCTGTTGCCAGGCGATTACTAGTTTACCTTTCTCCTCTGGGCTCTTCCTTCCGTTCCGGACTCGTTACGGCGGTGCTTCGTTAGCTCACTGACCTAGTAACCCTACCGGGGAACAGAAGCTGGAGCGTCAAGCACTGTTCCGGGGGATTAGTCGGAGGAGGTTAAGGATTAGAAGATTATGTAGTCTCTGTTGGTATTTCTCCGGGCCTGTGTTATTCAGGCGAGGTGTTGTCTACCATCACACTTACCAGGATGTTATACGCCGGAGTTCTTAGTACCAGCTGTTCCCGCCCCTCTGTTTTCCATATTTCTCTGGTGTTACCGCTGCTTCCCCACTCCGGTGGGGGTGGAACTAGGCTTAGAGAATGCGTTTCCAATTGACTTGGAGTTGCTACTCTACTCCGGTGCGATCAGACTCAAGCTTAGGTTTTACCTTGTTTCCCTGTTCTGCTCGTATCAGGCCAACTCCGCCGGTCATAGCTATTGCGATAACGAGATTATGGATTCCAGAGCAGGCAGAGACATTCAGAGCTTTAATGTTGAGAAAAATTTTATTTAATAGTTGAGATTTACCTTTAGCTGGTGTTGATAGAACTAGTCTAAGTGTATTTTGACGGTACTCATGTATCAATTCCAACTTATAGATGGTACACTGTCTGTTCAGCCGTTCTCCAGCAACCATGTGAGCATGAGGTCTGCCGATCTCATGCCAGCTGTGCGGTGCAGGTTGACGACATCATAGTCTGGCATCCTGACGGCTGCGAAGTGTGTTATGCTTTAGTGGAGAACTTGACTAATGAGTCGGTAGGTACCATCTTCACCTCAGTAATGTTTTGATTTTAGGTCATAGTTCCGCCACTGGAGGATCTAATTTTGTCCTCTCTTACAGACCCCTCTGGCACTCAAGGCCTCCTCACTGGCAAACCTTAAGGTCTGGGTGGGGGGTTATGGGAGGAATGTTGCTGCTGGATGCCCCTGCGTACTGTCGGAGGAGATGTGTTCTCTCCTTTATCCTAACGCAAGGACATCGGCAGCAGTAGCTAGGGAAGTGGCGGCCCCTATCATTGAGAGGATCTGTTTAGAGACCCAGATCCCCCCGGAAGACCAAGAAGGCTTGTGCGAGGAGGTGACGGAGGAAATAGCAGCCATCAGTCTGCATCGCGAGCCAATGACAGTTGACTCACAGGAAGAAGATAGGGAGGTAAGTGAGGCAGGTGGTTTTCTATTGCTTTTAGTCCAACTACTTCTTCCTCTTCCTTTCAGGGCTTCTCGAAGTCCATGATCCTTGGGGATAGGTCTGGTTCTGTGATTCCCAAGGTGAAAACCCTGAAAAAGAAGTCCCTGCCAAAGGCTGCCAGACCAGCTAAACCTTCTCCGGCGGACTCCACCAGGTCGTCATTGGCCCCCAAGCCCTTGGCTTCCTCGGCAAAAGCTACTCCCCCACCTAAGGGGTCGAGAGCTAAGGGTTCTAAAGCCAGACCAACGGATGTCCGGCTTCGACCCTGATGCCTTCACTAATCTTCTCATGGAGAAGATGGGCAGTATTGTGGACTCGAGGTTCCAATTGATGTCCTCTCAGCTCGCCTCGGGTTTAGAGACATCGGGGCAGTCCATCCTGTCTCTGGCTCAGAGACTACAGACTCAGGAGAGCTTGCTGGCCGGACTTATTCAGTCCGGAGGCACACACAGCAGTCCTTTATTGTGCCAGATGCATCTAAGCTCCCACCATTCGAGGACAACAACCCATGGTGGTTGGCGCTGCATGCTCCCTTTTCGGATGGCATGCTGACAATTGAAGGCTGGGGAACCCGTCCCGTTGAAGATTACGAGTTCTTCCAAGCAGACCTCCAATTTCCCTTCCCAGGCTACGCTCGGTTAGCCGAGGAAGCGTTTGTCAGGGTAGACAGGGTCCCAAAGGAGACTGTGATCCATCCTAGGGATCAGGCAAAGTCGGCATGGGTTCGCACCCTTTCAGAATGGGATTGTGTCAACACCAAGTTGACGCCACACAAAGGTAAACCATGTTTGTGGTGGGGGATAACATCCCGACCCCTTACACATCTAAGATCGCGGAGTTAACTCTGCAGGCCGGAATGGAGGAGAAGCCAATGCCTCAACTTCGAGAGACAGAGCCTACCTCTCTGCTCTTTCCCGGAGATTTGGAGTGCTGGGTGGGCGCTTCGGAAACGTTCACAGTGGGCAAACTCGATCTGAACTGTGCTTCCACACAGTTTAGTGAATGATTACCCAGAATTCTGGATGCCATGGTAAAGGCAGAGTTTGAGACAAAATATAGACTGAGTAGGTCGATCAACTCGGTTACTACTTCAGAGTTGACGGCCTCTGTCTGCGCTGAGGAACCTCTATTCCGGGTCCTAACAAAGTCGCTGCTGCAGACTTTCCAGTGTGACTTATATGACTTTGTGGTTGCTAGGCAGAATTGCAGGAAGCATGTCCTTGCCTATGTTTCCATAAGATATGAGCCTAATAAGCTTATTAAGGCATCGATCTGGGGATCCAACCTCTTTCCTGATGACGTGGTTAACAGCGTCATCAGTGAGGCGGCTAGGGCTAACCAGAACCTTTGTGTCCGCTGGGGCCTTCCCTTCAAAAGGAAGTTTGAGACCTCCGGACCGCAAGCCAAGAGTAGGAAGAGGGTCAGGAAGTATCGGCCTTTCCAGACCTCTCACAGACGGTGGTGCAGGCAGTTCCTGTCTCCCAGCTTGGTCAACCTTCGACCTCTAAGGCACGACCACAACAACAATTTGTACTGCTACAGAGTCAACCAACTCAACAGTCCTCGAGTTCGGCTACTTTCGTGATGTCCCCGGCCTTCAACGCTTCGTTTGAAGCGCAAGGGGCGTTTCAAAGCTATAACAGGCACGCAAGGGGTAGCAGAGCAAGAGGAGCTTACCGGCACAGAGCTGGTTCCAGAGCTCTCTCCAGAGGCAGAGGAAGTAAGACCTCACCCAATCAATGAACCTCTCCGGGTAGGCGGGAGGCTGTACCTCTTCCGGGACCATTGGACCTTCAGTACGTAGGCCCACAGTATCGTATCAAAAGGTCTGGGGTGGAGATGGATAAAAGGGCCTCCTCCACCAGTCAGATTCCACCAAATTCCAACGACAGACCTTCTAAACTATGCCAAAGACCTTCTTCAAAAGAAGGCAATAAAGAAAGTCAGACGCCTGAAATTTCAAGGACGTTTGTTCACCTTGCCAAAGAAGGACACGGACAAACGAAGAGTGATTCTGGACTTGTCCCGTCTCAACTCATACATTCAATGCGACAAGTTCCACATGTTAACCGTCTCGCAGGTGCGGACCTTACTTCCCCGTGGGGTCGTCACCACCTCTATCAATCTTACAGACGCTGATTATCACGTCCCGATAGCGAGAAACTTTTCTCCCTACCTAGGCTTCAAATTAGGAAGACAGGCTTACTCGTTCAGAGTCATGCCATTTGGGCTCAATATAGCGCCCAGAATATTCACCAAACTAGGAGAGACAGTAGTTCAGGAACTAAGAGCTCAGGGGGTTACTCTAGTAGCTTACCTAGATGACTGGCTCATTTGGGCACCCAACGACAAGGAATGTCGCAGGGCAACAGCCAAAGTAATAAAATTTCTAGAGTATCTGGGATTCCAGATAAACAAGAAAAAGTCCTGTCTCATTCCGGCGTCTCGCTTTCAATGGTTAGGAATTCAATGGGATCTAACCGCACACAAACTATCTCTTCCGCCAACCAAGTGCAAAGAGATAGCAAAAGCTACAAGACAATTTCTGAAGAACAGACGGGCTTCTCGTCGTACCCAAGAAAGAGTCTTAGGTTCACTTAAGTTTGCTTCAATAACAGATGTTCTGTTGAAAGCCAGACTGAAGGACATCAATCGGGTATGGCGGAGGAGAGTCAACCGCAGACTCAGAGACAAAATCTCCTTGATTCCGCTGATACTAAGGAAAAGACTTCGTCCATGGACGACAGTCAAGAGTCTTTCCAAGTCGGCACCGCTCCAATTTCCCCCGCCGTCTCTAGTAGTCCACACGGACTCCTCTCTGAGCGGAGGGGGGCTATTCTCAGTACAAGAAGGTTCAAGGAACATGGTCGACAGTCGCCAGTTTCATGTCAACATCCTAGAAGCAATGGCCATTTTCCTGACCCTGAAACGACTAGCTCCGGCCAGGAATATTCATATCAGACTAGTCTTGGACAGTGCAGTGATAGTTCACTGCCTAAACAGAGGAGACTCCAAGTCAAGCCACATAAATCACGTGATGATAGCAATCTTCTCGTTGGCAATGAAACATCATTGGCACCTGTCAGCTACTCACCTGGCAGGAGTACGGAATGTCATTGCGGATTCACTGTCCAGGACAAATCCATTGGAATTGGAGTGGTCCTTGGACGCAAATTCATTCAATTGGATTTGCCTACAAATACCGGGCCTTCAGGTAGACCTGTTCGCCACGGAGTCCAACCACAAACTTCCATGTTATGTGGCCCAATTTGGATCCTCTGGCTCACGCCACAGATGCGATGTCCATAGACTGGAACAATTGGCAGAAGATTTACCTATTTCCACCAATAAACCTCTTGATGAAAGTTCTACACAAACTCAGATCTTTCAAAGGGCGGATAGCACTGGTAGCACCCAACTGGCCGAAGAGCAATTGGTTTCCTCTTCTACTAGAGTTGAAACTCTGTCCCGGACGGATTCCCAACCCAAAGTTGTCTCACGTGGTATAAACTCAGACTGTGTCAGCTTCCTCAAGAATTCTGAATGCCCTAACTTTATGGACTTCATGAAGTTTGCGGCACAGAAAGGTGCTAATATTGATCCGCTAAACACATTGTTCGTGGAATCAGACAAAAGAGAATCGACACTCCGGCAGTATGATACGGCAGTGAGGAAGTTAGCCATCTTTGTAAAAGAATCAGATGTTCAGACAATGACTACGAATCTGGCAATTTCATTTTTTAGAACTGTTCGAAAAAGGCTTAGCTGCTAGTACCATTACTACGACTAAATCTGCCTTGAGGAAGATATTTCTGTCTGGCTTTAATATTGATTTAACAGATTCGTACTTCTCGTCTATCCCTAGAGCATGTGCTCATCTCATACGGTCTCCTGGTTTTTAAATGACGTGCTCAAGTTAGCTTCAGATACTGATAATGAATCATGCTTATATTAACCCTTCCCAGGAAAACATTATTTTTACTGAGCCTGGCCTCAGGTGCTAGAATATCTGAACTGTCGGCTCTCTCTAGAGAACCAAATCATGTTGATTTCCTCCCGTCAGGAGAAGTTCTGCTTTCTCCGGATCTGAAATTCTTGGCAAAGAATGAAGACCCTCAGAACAGATGGTCTCCATGGAAGATTGTCCCTCTTCCACAGGAGCCATCATTATGTCCAGTTATTACATTAAAATCTTATCTTGACAGGACTTCTAATAGGTCTTCAGGTCCTTATTTTATTAGAGAGAATGGTGGAACCATTTCCTGAAGGCCAGCAGACAACAAATTCTTTATTTTATTAAACAAGCTAATCCGGATTCAGTTCCTCAGGTCCATGATATCCGAGCAGTGGCTACCTCAGTTAATTATTTTCATCATATGAACTTTGATGATCTCAAAAAGTATACGGGTTGGAAATCTCCGACAGTATTTAAACGCCACTATCTAAAGTCTCGAGAGGCCCTTAAATATTCTGCAGTGGCTGCAGGGAACATTGTCTTCCCTGATACAGCCTAATTATGTATTTTGTAATGTTGTATATGATTAATTATCATTGATTTTGCTATTAATTACCTTTTGGTACTCCCTCTCACCTACCTGCCTCGCTTGTATTCCCTCCCTTTTTGCCTTTTTGTTACGGACTGGATTGCTTATCAACCCACTCCTGTACTTGTACATAGTTCATTATTTCATGTATTAGTATATTCATTACCTATGCTGATTTTCCTGGTGATGGTATGAACTTGGTCATATATTTTTATACGCTATTTACTCCTGTTTTTTTGTTATCCTTAACTTGGATCATTAAAAAAATGATTGTAAGAAAAATTTTATTTTTCCTTTCTTATAAATTTTTTTTGTTTTACTCTCAATCTACCAAGCTTGTATGGCCAATTCTCTGTTACTATTTCACTGGGCGACACAGGTCAATCCCAGAAAAGGGATTTTGACAAAGGAAAAATCTATTTCTGGGTGAAGACCTGTGTCGCCCAGTGAACCCATCCCTCTTTTTTTTTTTTTTTTTTTTTTCTTTCCCCACCCTTTAGCTGGCCCAAGCTTGGGTGTGTAATTCGGGAATGAGGGTTCTTGGCAGAGGTAGCAGTGACGAGCAGAAGATAGCCGTTGTAACGGCACCTCTCTGGAGGGGAATTTTGAGAGAGGAGAGAACTAATTGGCAAAGTATCTGTGATAGTGGCTTCCACTCGCCCCTGATGCTATACCGACACCCTTTGAGGGTGATCAATCCAGAGGTAATAACTCTGGCATTCCATATGGCTTTTTGCTCTGGTATATTTAGCATTTTTTTATACCTAGAAATGAGTGCTACAGGTACATTTCACTGGGCGACACAGGTCTTCACCCAGAAATAGATTTTTCCTTTGTCAAAATCCCATTTTTGTTCTGTTATTTTCTGTGTGGAGTTGACTTGCACATTTTTGAGAAGTGTGTGTATAGTATATACTCATTGCTTTTAGACTTTTGAAAAAGGTGTTACCGAAAGAATAGAATACAGAATGTGAGGACTCTTGCATTTTTGAAAGGCAGTTGAAAGTGTGTGTACTCTATTATTTGCTAAGGCTAATGTGTGAGGATTTCTTTTTTCTTAAAAAAAATCATCTTTGCAGTAATAGTAGCCATAAGCTTCAGAAACTCTTGCAGACTCACATAGAAAAAATATTATGCTTGCATTATGATAATGCTTTCTTTACTGAGATTATTGTTTATGGCATAACTCTTGGAGACTCTCTCTCCTCTCTCTCTCTCTCTCTCTCGCTCTCATCGCTCTCTCTCTCTCTCTCTCTCTCTCTCTCTCTTCTCTCTCTCTCTCTCTCTCTCTCTCTCTCAAATTTGATAGCATTGTCAGTTATTTGTTTGTCTTTAGAAACTAAACATCTTATCTTATACAAGACCATGTCATTATTATGGTTAATAATGAAATGTTGACTACAGAATGATACATTTTCTGTTTCAATTTCTGCTTGAACTTTGGTCCACTTACCCTCTGAGTTTGTGTGCTGAAACCATCCACTTGCAGATTAGTTACTGTATGGTCTTAGTCTATTGAACTGCTTCCTAATTTCAAATTACCTTAGTTTGTAATGAACTATGAATGTGATAGCATCATTAGGTATTCTTTATCCCTTTTGGATCATATTAGATTACTGTATCTACTGTGTCTTTCGCATTTAGATGTTACTAAAGGCTCAAAGTACTTTTAGCCTCAACCAGCATTACTTTCTACCATTTAATTTTCAACTGTTCCCTTTGGTTTTGTCACACTTTTTAACTTCGGTGCAATTTTCTCTTTTCCTTTAAGAACAAGTCCTTCAGTAATCCTTGTGAAAGTTTGAAATTGGTACCCCTCACTTTTTTATTTAGTCACTATTGAGAGCACACCATCCTTCTCAAAGCTCCCTGGTTGCTGATTTTTACCTTCTCTCTATTGCATTTTAAATTTACATTAGTGTAGTGCAGTGGAAATTTCACCATTAATGTTATTGACAGTGTTTTTATGCAATTCCCTTTTGTTTCGCCATTAAAAACCCTTCACTTTATGAATGCTTGTAAGTTGGTCACCTTCCTTTCTGTATATTTTCTAAAAAGAAGAATCCGGCTTGACTTCAACGTGAATGATCTATTGCCCACTTATGAAGGAACACTGTCAGGGAGTGAAATTGCCACGACACTTGATCTCCCAATGAACCAGGTAAAATGACAGCAAGTTGTAAGCCCAAGACTTCAATCATAGATGCGAAAGATGTCTCCTAGGTGCCAACAGCATATGAAGTTTCTAAGAAGTCACTTATCTAAGTACTGACTAGTCCTAACATTTCTAACCATGTATGCAGAAGACATCTACATCATTTATCGTGGAGTGTGTCTGGTTGACTGCTGTGCCGAGCGAGCTACTGCAAACCAGTGAGGAGATTATAGGGGACTAGCCCACCCCCTCTTGTTGACTAAGGAACTACCATGTTACCGTTCCTTAACAACATTACGGAATGGCTATTCTCAGGTTCTTAGGCTTGGAGGTCTAAGAAGATCCAGGTTATTGAGGTACAGATTGGGTCGAGCTAGGCTAGGTTTCATTAAATACCCAACCCAATCTTATTCAATCTATATCCTTGAAGAATAGGTAACTACCTTCTGGTTGATACAAGCAGCCCTTGGTTATCGGCGGGAGTTCCATTCCTGGCCACCGACACTGAGTGATTTTAAAGTCTATGGCTGCTGCACACCTTTTGGAGCACTAGACCGGTTAGACCAGTCAATGGCGCCATAATCCCGCAATGGTGCAATAAGTAAAATTATATTTATGCAGTATAGTACTATAGAATTTACTGTACAGTAGTACTGTACAGTACATTATAGTATTATAAATACTGTAAAGTGAAAAAAACCTACCTTTAATCTTTTGGGTGTCTTGTGATTTATAATCCTTGCACAGTGGTACCTTGACCAATGAGTTTAATTCGTTACATGGCCGAGCTCCTAGCTAAATATGCTTGCACATCATATCGATTTTCCCTATTGAAAATACTTAAAATGCCCTTAACCCTTAAACGCCTATTGAACGTATTTTACGTCGAGATAAATTGTCTGTCAGTTGCTAGTTGGACGTATTTTATGTCGACATAGAAGTTTTTTTAAAAATTCGCGGAAAAATACTTATAAGCCTACCAAGCGAAAACTTTTGAATCACGTGCCTTGGGAGATGCTGTAAGCCTACCAAGCGAAAACTTTTGAATCACGTGCCTTGGGAGATGCTGTAAGCCTACCAAGCGAAAACTTTTGAATCACGTGCCTTGGGAGATGCTGTGAGCTCACGGATCAAGGCATTGTTGTGTTTACAATCATTACGCAGGCGCGCAAGCGCGAATTTCTTTCTTATCGCATTAAAAAGTATCAGTGACACATCTCAGAAATTATTTCGTCATTTTGACATAATTTTTGCACCATTTTTAATTAGCCGTTACATGGAGTATTATATATGAAAATGTGCGCAATTTCATGTAGAATACAAAAAATACTCATGTTTGTAGCTTTTATCAGTTTTGAAATATTTTCATATAAATAACGATAAGTGCCAAAATTTCAACCTTTGGTCAAATTTGACTCTACCGAAATGGTCGAAAAACGCAATTGTAAGCTAAAACTCTTATATTCTAGTAATATTCAATCATTTACCTTCATTTTGCAACATATTGGAAGTCTCTAGCACAATATTTTGATTTATGGTGAATTTATGAAAAAAACTTTTTCCTTACATCCGCGCGGTAACTCTTCCGAAAAAATCATACGTGCCATTGTCGTAATGTTTGCACCATTTTAAATTAGCCGTTACATAAAGTTTTATATATGGAAATGTGTGCAATTTCATGCTCAATACAACTAATAACAACCCATGGTTGTAGATTTTATCAGTTTTTGAAATATTTTCATATAAATAACTAAGTGCAAAAATTTCAACCTTCGGTCAACTTTGACTCTACCGAAATGGTCGAGAAACGCAATTGTAAGCTTAAACTCCTATATTCTAGTAATATTCAATCATTTACCTTCATTTTGCAACAAATTGGAAGTCTCTAGCACAATATTTCGATTTATGGTGAATTTATGAAAAAAACACATTTTCCTTACGTCCGTGCGGTAACTCTTCCGAAAAAATCATATGTGCGATTGTCGTAATGTTTGCACCATTTTAAATTAGCCGTTACATAAAGTTTTATATATGAAAATGTGCGCAATTTCATGTAGAATACAACTTAAAATAATTGAGGGTTGTAAATTTTCTCATTTTCGAAATATTTGCATGTAAATCACGATAAATAAAAAAAGAAAACCATGTTCGGTCAACTTTGACTCTACCGAAATGGTCGAAAAACGCAATTGTAAGGTAAAACTCTTACAGTCTAGTAATATTCAGTATTTATCTTCATTTTGAAACAAATTCGAAGTCTCTAGCACAATATTTAGATTTATGGTGAATTTAAAAAAAAAAAACTTTCCTTCCCTCTGCACGCGGATTCTCCGCCGCAAATCTCCGAAATGCATACGTCGCATTCTCATAATATTTGCTCATTTTCATATTAGGCGTTTCATAGAGTTTTATATATAAAAATGTGCGCAATTTTATGTAGAATACAACAAAAAATAATTGAAGGTTGTAGTTTTTCTCATTTTTGAAATATTTGCATATTAAAAGAAATATATATAAAAAAATTAGACATTTGGTCAACTTTAACTCATCCGAAATGGTCAAAAACTGCAATTGTAAGCTAAAACTCTTACAGTATAGTAATATTTAATCATTTATCTTCATTTTGAAACAAATTGGAAGTCTCTAGAACAATATTTAGATTTATGGTGAATTTTTGAAAAAAACATTTTTGTACGTCCGCGTGTTACGAATTCATGCATCATTTTGTGATAATATTTTCTCTGTGTTGCTTTGATCTGTTTTACAATATGTTATATACCAAAATGATCGCAATTTAGTGTACAATACATCTAAAAATAAAATTAACTCGTTAGCTTTAACCGTTTTGCTCACAGCTCGATTTGAATACAATTATATATGAAATTCTGTTTTCGCACTTTCATATATTGTATTATTTATATATGATAATTATATTTTTGTTATTTCTGATGGTTGCATACTAAACTTCAGGCAGTGACAAAAAAAGGAGCCAAAAATGAACTCTTAATCTTGAAAACTAAGCTCACTGTAATTTTTTGAAAAAATATTTTTTCCGCTTTGGCGCTCACTCCGAGACCCCCTCGGCATACGGGAGACGATTTTTATTACAGTGGTCCCCCCGTATTCGCGGGGGGACCGCGTTCCAGACCTCCCCCCCCCCCCCCCCGCGAATAGTTAGAATCGCGAAATGTTGGAACCCCCCTCTAAAAGTGCTCATAAACTCCTATCCTGAACATGCAAACACCAAAGTATCACTAAAAAGACCATCCTTCATCAAATATACATAAAATATCCTATTATGGTTCTTATTAAACTTTGAAATATTATTAATACTGTTTTTTAAAAGTTTTAGTTAAAGATCTTACATTTTATGGTTATACATAAATACATACTATGTACGTACTGCATGACTTAGTTACGTATGTGAAAATAATTCAGTCCCCCCATAAGTATTCAGTCCTGCATGTTTTCTTTCATACTGTTACTATTTGAGACATCCTTTTTCTTTTTACAAAGGAAGCAGTTGTATGTGAAATCACAAATACCAAATGTCTACTTAAAGTATTATCCTACATCAAATATACCATTGAATTGGTGTTATTAATATAATTTTAAAGTCATCTTAAACATTTTACCATTAGAAATATATAAACAGCCAATAGCAGAGAGAGAGAGAGAGAGAGAGAGAGAGAGAGAGAGAAGAGAGAAGAGAAGAAGAGAGAGAGAGAGAGAGAATAACTCCTTACAGTTTCAATAGATTGAAATGAATGTCTGTAGGCAACTTTTTTCCCCTCCCATAAATACATATATTTCTCCAGAGAAGAGAGAAAGAGAGGACTGTGCAGTTATGTTTGTCTGTCTAATCAATTCTTTTGCTGAGAGCGAGAGAGATAAAAGGAAGAAATAGAAATGCCAAATGTATGACATGTATCTTGTGAGAGGAGAGAGAGAGAGAGAGAGAGAGACGAGAGAGAGAGAGAGTTGGTCCGAGGAGAGAGATGGAGGAGAGAGAGAGTTGTCCTTACAGTATTTAAAAGAGAGAAATGGAATGATTATTGTATTTAAAATACTCAGATATGAATTTTGTATTTACAGTTAATAGTATTATTATTGGAAAATATTAATGATAAACTTATTACATACATGTAAATGAAAATGATCTCATCTCAGTAAAAGAGAGAGAGAGAGAGAGAGAGAGAGAGATTACATAAAACATTAAAATCGTTGACCATTGTATGGGCATTGTTACTTTCCCCAGCTCCGAGCGTCACTGGAGTTATGAGGTAGGGAAATTGATACAGAAAAAAGACGAAGGGAAGAAATTTCATTTGAAATTAGTTATCGTATTATTACTACTTCTATTATTATTATTATTATTTGAAAATAAAATAAACACGTGCATTTACCATAAAAATTCTCTCATCTCAGTAAGAAAGAGGAGTTATCCTTACAAGTGAAATGGAAAGGTAATTTTCATCTCTTTAAAATACTACCATTATGAATTTTGTAATTACAGTTTTATTATTATTATTATTATTAATTAACTGAAATTATCAATAAATATTTTACATACTAGTACCATAAAAAATTCTTTCATCTCGGTAAAAGAGAGAGAGAGAGAGAGAGAGAGAGAGAGAGAGAGATGAGTGTTTATCTCTGTTCTCTCAAAAAATACTTATAACACTTCCAGCAAAAGAGAGGGAGGGAGTTACCACTATGACACATTATTATTTTGTGTGGCAAAAGAGAGAGAGAGAGAGAGAGAGTTAGCCTTAATTAAAAGTGACATGGATAGATTAGTATTTTATTTCTTTAAAATACTATCACATAATATGAATTTTGTAATTACAGTTATTATCATTATTATTATTATTTGAAAGTATGAAAAACATATAGTACAAGTACTATAAAAAAAATCTCGAGTCTCAGTAAATGAGAGAGAGAGAGAGAGAGAGAGAGAGAGAGAGAGATGAGAGAGAGAACGAGAGAGAGAGAGAGAGAGAGAGAGAGAGAGAGAGAGGGGGGGGGAGGGGGAATTTCATGAGCACTTGATGGCAACAGCACAACAGCTCCTTCCCCCTCCTGTCACTTAACTTGATACATATGACAGTTTTAGTACCTGGAGTTACAGAAAGAATACTGGGATTTCCTTCATTCTTCCATAAGTTTTTTTAAATTTATAAGCTAACATCTTACTAATTCACTATGGTATTTTCTTTAATGAATTGATATTATTGCTGTATAAATTAATATTAATATTTGAAAATAGTAAATAATTTATTTATCATACAAAAAAACACATCTTTGTAGTAGAGAGAGAGAGAGAGAGAGAGAGAGAGAGAGAGAGAGAGAGAGAGAGAGAGAGAGAATTATTATTTTTATTATGTGATATCATTTGAACTTATTAAACTTACTAATACAGTATTAATCAAAATTAATATTTGAAAATTAGTAAATCATTTTTGTATCATAAAAAATGTATTTAGTCATGAAAATAAACATCAAAATACACTAATTAGTGATTATTCTCATCAGAAAATTCCGCGAAGGGGCGAGTCCGTCCGCGAATAATTTCTAGATAGGTTCCAAAG
Organism: Macrobrachium nipponense; assembly: GCF_015104395.2. Taxonomy (NCBI): domain Eukaryota; kingdom Metazoa; phylum Arthropoda; class Malacostraca; order Decapoda; family Palaemonidae; genus Macrobrachium; species Macrobrachium nipponense. The sequence continues at coordinate 56,510,581 of NC_061110.1, read as the reverse complement.
AAAAATCCGCGAATGTGTGAGTCCGCAAATCCGGAGAACGCGAATACAGGGGGACCACTGTATACCCCTTAGGCGTTAAAGGGTTAATCTGTTCCAACCCTCAAAATGCTACCCCATATTTTTATGTTTCATGTTATTAAATACAGAAAATACATTTCTAAACAAATATTGTATAAAAAACATAAAAGAAAGAGTATGTAAAGATATAATAAGGTTTTACAGGCGGCCCTCAGTTAGCAGCAGGGGTTCCGTTCCTGGCCGCCGACGTTAAGTGATTTTCGACGTGAAGTCATTTAAAGCCTGTGGATGCCGCTCACCTTCTTTCGAAATTCTAGACTAGTTAAAAGCACCCTAGACCAGTCAAAGGGTGCTGTAATCCCGCAGTGGCTCAATAAGTAAAGTTATATTTATGCAATTATAGTACTATAGCATGCACTGTACAGTATTACTGTACAGTGCATTATAGTATTATAAATACTGTAAAGTGAACAAAAGCATAGCTTTAATCCTTTGGGTATCTAGAGTATGTAAAGATATAATAAGGTTTTATACAGTACAGGTAGCTGCAGTGTTCAAGTTATGATAATTCGTCTTGACGATAATCCGGTTTTATGAGAGAGCAAATTACAATAGCCTAACTTTATCCCATCTTCTAGTTCCGTCTTACGATAATCCAATTTTATGAGAGACCAAATTACAATAGCTTAACCTTATCCCATCTTCTAGTTACGTAAGTTCAAAAACAGCAAAAGAGAATGATGAAAGTATGGTTTTAACATTATACTCGTTGCGTAAACGTGTACAGACATGAACAACCGAATGAGAAACAACTTTTTTTTTTCTAAGTACAACCGAATTGAATAACATCCGTTTGGCTTGTATTTCAATCATTGTACTGTAGTACACTATTACCATAGTTGTTATAAATGATGTTATGCAGAATTGAACTGAGATATCTGAATGTAATAACTTTATTCGCTATAGATCAAAGATCAATATTATAGATCAAAGATCAATCGTGAAATATATTGTTAAATTTAACCATAGTTATTACTGAAGCTGAGAAAACTGTTCAAGCTGCTAATGACCATTATTGTGCATCAGCAAAAGGATAAAACTCAAGTAAATGTATGCTATCAAACAAAACCTTAGATAAAATTACAATAAAATCATTTTAATCAAAACTACTGTTGGTTTCAAGCTGATATTAGATAAATAACGTGAAGTTCGTATTAAAAAGATATAAAGGAAAATTACAAACGGAATCACATAATTTTTTTACTTTATAAACATTCCGCCAATGTAATCTGTTAACGAAAAAAAAATTAGTACACAATCAAAATGAGACATATTCAATTCATATTTCCACCTAAAAACACGTCATATAAGGAAAAATAATCTTGTCTCATATAAGTCAAGTATCTAGATATCGTTTATGCTAACTAGAAGCAAGAAAATTTGCTCAGAATTGCGTTAAATATGGCGAAACAAACTCGTATTCGCCATCAGCTGATTTCTAACCAAAACATTGGTCGCTCCGCAGAATACTGGCTTAGATTTGCCATAGTATTTTATAATACATTAATATGAGAATACACACAATATTATTGGATACAGTGAAGTGATGTATAACTTTTTAAAGGATTTATGGAAAATATGCATATTTACTTTTTCTTCTGTACTTATCTTAATTTTTGTCACTATGCCATCTACGTAGCAGCGGCATCTCGAGCTTGTACGGTCGTACCTCAATTTTTTGCATGAGTAACAAAGCCAAAAATCGGCCGAGTTTGTTATATTTTGTACTTCTATCCCATGGAATAACAAACAAATTGCAGTGTTGCAAAATCGAATGTATACGCGAGTTTTGTCTTTTAAAATCAATTTATGCAACAATTGTAAATATAATTTGTTCTAAAAACATGATTCAATTATATAAATAAAAATTTTATTATTCGGGCGCGACTGAACAACCTATTGTCTTCATCATGTGAAGGGCTGTTACAAAGACTTCAAATGGACATGCGTACTGCCACTGTATCATATTTATGTACAAAAATAAAATAAATACACTGTAATACATTTTTCATACACATTTTAAACATAAATTCATGAAAACTTATAACAAAAAGTTGAAGTTTCATTAACAAAATGAGTTATAATTAGCTCCCAAATTAATAAAATAACACCATGCATTTTTCGGAATGGTGGCGGACAAGAATGAGCATGAAAAAACATCCTCTGACAACGTGGAGGGTAGTTACAAAAGCTGCCTTAATTTATATCATATTTATGTATAAAAATAAAAATACCCTAAACGTAATATATTTTCATAAACATTTTAAACATAAAAGCATGAACATTTATAAAATTGACACATTGATTGCTAAATTTGCACTCTTTTTAACTCTATATTTTTGGAAGAGCGACAGGCGGCGGCTCTCAAAAAAGAACATGAAAAAACATCGTATTTGATAATGTGAAGGGCAGTTTCAAAAGCTACCTTAGTATAATATTTCTGCACAGAAATAAAAATACCTGTTCAAGCTGCTAATGACCATTATTGTGCATCGACAACAAGGATAACACTCCAGTAAATGTATGCCATCAAACACAACCGTAGATAAAATGGAGATAAAATCATTTTAATCAAAACTACAGGCAGTCCCCGGATTATGACGGGGGTTCCGTTCTTGAGACACGTTGTAAGTCGAAAATCGTCATAAGCCGGGACATCGTCAAAAATCCTAAGAAAACCATACTTTTAATGTTTTGGGTGCATTAAAAACTCTGTAAACTGCATTCTTATTGCCAATTTCTTTTTTCATAAAAAACCGTCGCAAATAAATTAAGTTAAAATTTTTGCATTTTCGGAGTCACATTTCTTTTGCCAGATCAGCGTTGTAAGCGCCGTAACCCTGAAACATGCGTCGTAAACCTGGAAATAATTTCTGATAAATATAATTAAAAAGCATCGTAACCTTGGAACGTTGTAAGCCAGGAACTGCCTCTACTGTGCTTGAAAGAACACATTTTATTGTTGGTTTCATGCCGATAAAAGATAAATAACGTAGAGTTCGTATTACGGGGATATAAAGGAAAATTGCGAACGGAATCACGTAATTCTTTTTACTCGATAAATATGCCACCAACGAAATCTGTTAGCCAAAAAAAAAAAAAATAGTTCACAATCGCAACGAGGCATATTCAAGTCATATTTCCACCTTGAAACATGTTGTATAAGGAAAAATGACATTGTCTCATATAAGTCATGTATCTAGATATTAGCTTATGCTAACTAGAAGCAAGAAAATTCGCTCAGAATTGAGTTAAATATGGCGAACAAACTTGTATTCACCATCGACTGATTTCCAAACCAAAACATTGACTGCTGTGTTGGTAGTATTTTATAATACAATAATATGAGAATACATACAATATTATTCGATATAGTGAATTAATGTATAACATTTTAAAGGGATTTTGACGAAGGAAAAATCTATTTCTGGGCAAGGGCCCGTGTCGCCCAGTGAAATGTCCTTTTAGCACACATTTCTAAGGTAAATATAACTAACATTACCAGAGAAAAAACTAAAATGGAATGTCAGAGTATTCTGACTTGCTCACCTTATATAAAAAGGTGTCGGTATGGTTTCTGGGGCGAGTGAAACCACTACCACGGGTCTCTTACCATTTAGATCCATCCTTCTACAAAATCCCCCTACTAGAGAGGGCTGACACACGGCCTACACCAGCAACTACTACTACTAGCGCTCCCGACGCCATCACAAGCGCCTCTAGTGGTCATCCTTGGAGTTAGGTGTCAAGCTTGGGCCCAAGGGTGGGTGTAAGAAGGGTGGGATTTCACTGGGCGACATGGACCCTTGCCCAGAAATAGATTTTTCCTTCGTCAAAATCCCTTTTCTGGGCTCAGCCCGTGTCGCTTCGTGAAATAATACCAGAGAAATGGCCACAAGCTTGAAATAAGATATGAAATGAGTAAGGGAATAAAAATTAAAAACAATTGCCATTAAAGTACTATAATCTAGAACTTATTACTACAAAGATTATTATAATGCATACTTAAAATTAATTATGCCAACTTATAATAACCTTAAAACTATACAATACAATAGGTTATATACAGGTGTGAGAAGTCCTAGCAAAAAAATAAGGAAAACATCACAATAAGTGCCCTTTTTGGCAGCTAAGGCTAAAAAAGGGATGAGTACCTGCTGGCAGGATCACAGGAAGAATGTCAGTGAGGCAGGTAGAAAGGAGATCTGGATCTATACTAAACTACTTACGCAGTTTCAGGAGAAACTGTGTTTCCCGCTGCCACTGCTGGAAATTTAAGTGCTTCTAAGGATTTAAGGTAGTGGCGTTTAAATACTGTCGGCAATTTCCAGCTTGTATACTTTTTTAGATCATCAAAATTCATATGTTGGAAATAGTTGATCGAGGTGGCTACTGCCCTAATGTCATGGACTTTGGGGAATGAATTTGGGTTGGCTTGCTTAATAAAGTACAGGATCTGTTGCCTAATACCTTTTAACAAAATAGTGCCACCTTTTTCTCTCATAAATAAAGGGCCAGAGGAACTCATGGTTGTCCTGGACAGATATGCTCGTAAGGCCGTAACTGGACATAAAGAGGGGTCTTGAGGAAGAGGGAGGATCTTCCAAGGGGTCCATCTCATTGAAGGGTCCTTGTTTTTGGCTAAAAATTGACGATTTGGAGAGAAAAGAACTTCTGATGGGAGAAATTCTATATGACCCGAGTCTCTAGACAGAGCCGACAGTTCAGATACCCTGGCTCCTTAGGCTAGACTTAAAAGAAATAAAGTTTTCCTTAGGAGGGGTAAGTAACCGTATGAATTGTTATCAGTATCTGAGGCCAGTTTGAGAACATCATTTAACCCTCTTACGCCGATTAGACGTATTAAACGTCTAGTCAAAATGTCTCCCTTATACCGATTGGACGTATTAGACGTAGACTCAAAAAAATTTTTTTTTTTAAATTCGCAGAAAAATACTTATAGGCCTACCAGCCGAAAACTTTTGAATCACGCGCCTTGGGGGATGCTGGGAGTTCACGGATCAAGGTGTTGTTTTGTTTACAATCGTTACGCAGGCGCGCAAGCGCGAATTTCTTTCTTATCGCACTAAAAAGTATCAGTGACACATCTCAAAAATTATTTTTGCACGGTTTTAAATTATCCGTTACTTGAAGTATTATATATGAAAATGTGCGCAATTTTATTTAGAATACATCTAAAAAATACTCATGATTGTAGCTTTTATCAGTTTTGAAATATTTTCATATAAATAACGATAAGTGCCAGAATTTCAACCTTCGGTCAACTTTGACTCTACTGAAATGGTCGAAAAACGAAATTATAAGCTAAAACTCTTATATTCTAGTAATATTCAATCATTTGCCTTCATTTTGCGACAAATTGGACGTCTCTAGCACAATATTTCGATTTATGGTGAATTTATGAAAAAACTTTTTCCTTACGTCCGCTCGGTAACTCTTCGAATAAATTTTTTCGTGCGATTGTCCTAATGTTTGCACCATTTTAAATTTGCTGTTACATAAAGTTTTATATATGGAAATGGTTGTAGCTTTTATCAGTTTTGAAATATTTTCATATAAATAACGATAAGTGCAAAAATTTCAACCTTCGGTCAACTTTGACTCTACCGAAATGGTCGAAAAACGCAATTGTAAGCTAAAACTCTATATTCTAGTAATATTATCAAATTACCTTCATTTTTGCAACGAATTTGAAAGTCTCTTAACACAATATTTCAATTTTAAAGGGCCGTACTGGAATATTTTCTTTAGAGCATACTTAGTTGTAGCAATAGTACTGGCTGCTAAAAAAAAACTTTTTCAAATAAAGATCTGAAGAAGGAAATAGCCAGGTTGGTAGTCATGGTTTGAGATTTGGTTCCCCTCAGAAATTTGGCTAGTTTCTTAACGGCTGAGTCATACTGACAAAGGGTCGATTCTCTTTTATCCGATTCTAGGAATAGGATGTTTTGAGGATCGATATCTGCATCCCTTTTAGCCGCAAACTTCATGAAGTCCATAAAGTTAGGGTTTTGAGAATTCCTGAGGAAGCGAACACAGTCTTCATTTGCACTACTTGAGATAGCCTGGGATTGGGAATCCGTTGAGGTCGGAGACCCAATTCCAGTAGGAGTGGGAACCAGTTGCTCTTGGGCCAATTGGGGCCTACTAGGGCAACTTGTCCCTTGAAAGTCCTGAGTTTGTTCAAAACTTTCAGAAGAAGATTCACTGGAGGAAAGATGTATACTTTCTTCCACTGATTCCAGTCTATGGCCATGGCGTCCGTGGCATAAGCCAGAGGGTCCAGGTTGGGAGCCACATAGCAGGGAAGCTTGTGGTTTGACTCTGTGGCGTAAAGATCCATCTGGAGTCCTGGAACCCTCTGGCAGATCCACAGAAACGAACGCCTGTCCAGAGACCACTCCGACTCGAGAGGGACTGAGCGAGACAAGGCGTCTTCTATCACATTCTTCACTCCCGCTAGGTGAGTGGAGGACAGGTGCCATTTGTGCTTGGCTGCCAGAGAAAATATGGCTATCATGACATGGTTTACATGGCTTGATTTGGAGCCTCTTCTGTTGATGCAGTGTACTACTACTGCGCTGTCTAATACCAGCTTGATGTGAGATCCCTTGGCTGGCAGAAGTCTCTTCAGAGTGAGGAATACTGCCATACCTTCCAACACATTGATGTGAAGCTGACGGAATTGGAGGGACCAAGTCCCTTGTACTTTTTTGTACTGAGAGTATCCTCCCCAGCCGCTTAGTGAAGCATCCGTGTGGATAACTAATGCCGGAGGGCGGAACTGGAGAGGAATTGACTTGGATAAATTCTTGGCCTCCGCCCAGGGGAGGAGTCGTTTGCGAAGTATCGCCGGGATGGCTGACAATTTGTCCCGGAACTTGTTGTTTGCTCTCGAGCGCCAGACACGATTCATGTCTTTTAGTCTTGCCTTCAGTAGAACGTCTGTTACCGAGGCAAATTGAAGAGAGCCTAGGATTCTTTCCTGGCTTCTCCTTGATGTCTGTTTGCACTTGAGAAATTGCTTGGTTGCTTTGGCTATTTCTTTCCTCTTGGACGCCAGAATTGATAGAGTGTGGGAGTTCAGATCCCACTGAATGCCGAGCCACTGAAAGCGAGAGTCCGGTGTTAGCCTGGACTTGGTCTTGTTTATCTGGAACCCCAGATGTTCTAGAAACTGTATTACTTTGACCGTTGCTTTGTGGCACTCTTCGATGCTTATTGCCCAAACGAGCCAATCATCCAGATACGCAACTACCATTATCCCCTGGGACCTTAGTTGTTGAACAATTGTCTCCGCCACCTTGGTAAATATCCTGGGTGCCATGTTCAACCTGAAGGGCATTACCTTGAATGAGAATGCCTGGTTCCCTGGCCTGAAACCTAGGTACGGGCAAAAGTGTCTTGCCACTGGGATATGAAAGTATGCGTCTGTAAGATCAATAGAGGTGGTGACGGCCCACAAGGGGAAGTAAGGTCCGCACCTGAGAGATAGTCAGCATTTGAACTTGTCGCAACGAATGAATAAGTTTAGACGGGACAAGTCTAAGATTTTCTTCGCTTTGGTTTTGAGCTTTCTTTGGCACGCTGAACAAGTGACCTTGAAACTTTAAATGCCTGACTTTTGACACTACTCCTTTCTGAAGGAGTTCTTGGGCATACTCCATCAATTCCGATGTCGGTTGTTGATAGAAGGTCTTGGATGGAGGGGGACCTTTGGTCCAGCTCCACCTTAGTCCTTTGGACACAATGCTCTGTGCCCATTTGCTGAATCCCCATCTGTGACGATAAAGGAACAGCTTCCCTCCTACCTGAGAGTTCTCACTCACTCGCGGGCAGTCGTGACCCGCGTCCTCCTCGTAGGTGTTTCCCTCGGCTGGTTGCTCTTCCGCCACCTCTTTGGCAAAATGCACCCCTAGCCCTGCTGCCTCTCCCGAACCTGTTAAAAGGTTGGAAAGCTTGGCCTTCGAACACTGGGTGGAAGGCCGGGGAGACCACAAAAGAGGTGGAAGCTTGTCCCTGAGGAGTTAATAGTAGGAACTGCTGTTGGGTCTGAGCTTTTGAAGTGGAGGGCTGTGCCACCTGTGAGACTGGCACTGCCTGCACTACCTGTTGTTGTTGGGTAGCCTGGAAAGGCTAGAATTTCCTCTGCTTTTTAGTCTTTCTAGCTGAGGAAGTCGGGTCTGGCTTCCTTTTGCTTGAAAGGCCCCAACGAACCTTAAGACTCGGATTGAGTTTTGTTGCTTCGTGTTGGACAGAGTTAACTATCGACTCTGGGAAGAGGTCAGCCCCCCAGATCAAAGCCGGCTGCAACTTGTTGGGTTCGTGGTGGATGGTAGCTTCTTGCAGGACGTGTTTTCTGCAATTACGTCTTGCCACCGCGAAGTCGTACAAGTCACATTGCACCGTATGGAGATGTGACTTGGCTATTAGCTTAAACAGAGGTTCGTTACCGTATGTCAGTGCCGAAATTTCTGCCATCACCAGGGTATTGAGGGATACCCCCAACCTGGTTCTAGCGTCGAACTCTGCTTGTATGAGATTGTCTGGGAGCCTGGGGAGCCTTTCACTAAATTGTGTTATAGCACAATCTGGCTTCAACTTCCCTACCGTAAAAGTGGCCGGAAGATCTGACCAAAGGTCAACGGTACCTGGGAGGAGGAGAGACGTGGGCTCCGTCTCCCGGAGTTAAGGCATCGGTTCATCCCTCATTGCGGCCTGAAGGGTTAACTCCGCCACCTTTGTGGTGAACGGGATAGGGGTCTCTCCGTCCACCACAAAAATGGTAAAGGCGATCTTGAAGGCTTGCATCTTGGTGTTGATGCACTCCCACTCCTCTAGGTTCCTCAGCCAATCTTGTTGAGCTTGATCACGACCAAAAATAACGGTCTCTTTGGGGATCTTATCCTCCCTCCTCATCGCTGCCTCCGTAAGGTGGGCGTAACCAATGAAGGGGGTTTGCAAACCAGCGGGGTGGAACTCGAAGTCCTCAAGCCTTCGAGTACCACAGTCTGCCAGCGTTAGCATCCCGTCCTTAAAGGGGGCATAGGACGAGATCCTCCAAGGATTGCTCGCCAGATAAGGAGGGAGGGTGTTGTAGTCCGGCATGGCTTGAGCCGCCGTGCCAGGCTGTGGAGAGCTGCCAACGGGTTGGGCTCTCGGAGACCTGCCATCAGGTTTCTCCTGGTTGGCCAGCCTTTCCGAAATGTTTCAGATCGACTGGCCTGACTCCTTGAAGGAAGTTGAGATGTGAGACAGCATCTCTTGGAAACTTGTCTTGGACTAAGTTTCCAACAAAGCTTCCCATTTGCTGCATGATATTTGCAATGAAGGTGTCGGTATCAAAGGGACTAGGTTCCTTGATTCCGCTGGGAGTCTTAGGGCGAGTCCCCGTGGAGGTCGAAGGCTCAGGGTTAGATGGGAGCTGAGCTTTGTCCCTCGAGGATTTGCCTCTGGACCCTTTAGAGTGAGAGGATGATTATCTCATCTTCTCTGCTCTGGGATGGTGAGCCGGAGACTTATGAGAGGTAGAAGGCACTGACTTCTTAGGCAGTGTCTTCTCAACGGGCCTTCGGGTTCTCCGGCTTTCCCTTAACCTTAGGGATAGGCTTGAGTGGACTTCGGTCTAACCGACAGTTCACTCTCTGAAAAGCCTTGAAAGGAAGACGAAGAAGGGATAGGAGAAGTTGATCCAGAAGGACCCAAGGGAAGCCCTTGAGCCCCCAACAAACCTGCCCCATCTAACAAACTTTCTGCTTCACCTACCGCCATGGGGTCTCGGTCCAGATTGAGAGTCGCCACATCTTCGACGATTTCAGAGTTCCCCGGGTCTGCCAAGGCTTGGGCCACCTGATGTTGGATGGTGGCGATACGGGGCCGCTGCTGCCGGGTCGACGTAGGAGGTTGTCTTCCCACCAGGGAAGATCAGGGCAGCCATCTTCTTGTCGAGGATGTAGGGCTGCCCCTTGGTAACGTTCTTCCCGAATCCGCCAACCCAGGCTTTTAAGGTGGTTGAAGCGGCGTTCCTGACGGCTTGAGCAGCCTGTAAGAGAAGGTTAGTATAAACACTAAGCTATGGAACTGAAAACTGTATGCTTATATCAGATTATATATCACTATTAGTATTAGGCTTGTGCCTTGTATGATAAGGCGCCCTATGAGGTAATGTTAGACTAGCGATAATCTTACGCTAAGTCGGTTGGTATTGCACTTCCATCTTCAATGGAGTGTCTGGGGGTTTGTAGATCACTTACGAAGTCGGTATTATCTTGTTAGTTATTACGACGATGTGTTAAACTCATGGTGAGGAGGTTCTTGTAGAAAACACGAAATATAAAAATATATGTATTCTTCTGAAGTTTTACATGCTGAAGATCAGATATATTGTACAAGTCTTCTAATAACGATAGCTTGATCGCTTCTGCCAATGATGATGGCTAATCCTATTCCTCTACATGATAAAGCTTAGGTAAAGAGGTACAGGTCTTCTAATGACGATAGCTAACTCTGTTCGCCTGTCTACCATCTCTGTTACAAGTTATGAAGGAACAGACAGTAGTTCGAACATATGAACATACATACAAATGACATAGTTTCATACGAACACACAATCAAAATGAGACACGCTACAGATCACGTAGGCCGTTTGAATTATAGGTCGGGGTAGTTGTCTCAAGCAGGGAGCTGGACTGTTTCAAAACAAATGAATGACCACAGATGACGGCATGTCAACTTAGCCTACATACTTATTGTATAACGTCATCTTAGCGTCTCTAGTCTGATCACATTCCTGCAAGCAATCTGGTTGACCTCTTTAGTTTTAGACTTTTATATATATGGACTAACATTCCAAATTTTTATTTTTATAGTAAATACTTACATCAGCTCGGTCAGCTACCAAAACCAACTACTGAATATTACTCAAACTTGACTTGCATTTGACTTATAGGAGTGTGATACAGACACTATGTGATATATATATATAAGTAAATAAAAATTCATGTGTACATGAATTGATTCAAGTAATAAAAATATAAAACAATGATATTGGGTAAAATAATAGTGATCACGTGATATATAATGATACAGTTTTCACTTCATCTCATTAAGATACATATGCTACAGAAAATACTAATGTACTCCGATAATTGCATAGAATGAAGATTAACATGATAAAAATCATATTTTAACTGATAAAAATTCATATATGAATTGATAAAATCATTAATGTTTATGCTAACTGTTATATATCTGATTCATTAATTCATATACTAACTCATAAATAACTGCAGATATTGGTAAGATAAAAGGTAACAGATTGAATTATAGGCTAGGCCTGATTTGTTTATACATATGTATATGGATTCATATAATTATGATTAATATATGTGCACTTTAAATAGATTCCTATTGCGTACACGCAAAGATATATTTCGATTCCGTTTATTTTATGATCATTTATATATAGATTCCTAGTGCGTACACGCAAAAAAATATATTTCATTCTGTATTTTCGATCATTTATATATATAGTTCCTAGTGCGTTACACGCAAAAAATATATTTCGATTCTGTTATTTTATGATCATTTATATATATAGGATACATGACCGAGGTTATACTACTCCACATTTTAACTAGCTTTCGAACCACTTTTCGTCCATTACACAGTTCCAGACAACCACCTATAGCCCAATGAAACGGCCTATTTCACAGGGTTAAAACAAGGGACAAATTTGCCTGGGCGGGGGGTCCAACCAAAATTCTAATATTGCGCTCAATAAAAATACTTATTCTCTGCATCCTAAGCTACACGATTACGTTCGTGATGAATAGATCATCCCAGCACGAGTCCTTCGCCAGCCAAAGTAGAGTTGAACTATACCTTGCGGGTCGTAATTGTCGGAAGTATGTCCCTTTCGTAGTCGATTCCGACAGCCGCCGGAGCATTCCGCATTAAAACGAGATTAACGACGAGATACGGCTGTCGGTCGAAGAAGTCCATGAAATTCCATTCACATTGTAGGCGGTTGTTACTTGACTGTAGTCGTCCGCGCGACGAACGATTTTTTGAAGTTGCAATGTGAAACTCTCGTACTGCAGGATACTGTAACCAGGTTCCATTAATCAGCCTGCAAGTGAAATTATACTTGTCACAAGGGCAAAGTAAATTCAGACAACATCCAAATACAGGGGAGGGAAGAGAGCCATTTAGACCAGACTTAACCCTCATGAATTCGCTGATATTTTGGAATTCAAAAAGTCCGCTGTACAAACTTTTTTTTATCCATGGCATAACAATGAGTGAACCTATCCAGTCTATGATGACTGTAAAAATATCCATAATTATAACAAATAAACAGATATCAATACAAATCCCAAAGAAAATTCGATATTACTGGTAGTGAATTACTAGACAAAGAAGTGGAAAACGGAAGCTATTTGTAAGATTGCCAGGCAACATAACGAGTCAAAGAGAATATTAATCATGATTCTATGTGCCCTAAACAAAAAAGTTTCATATTTCAATATTCTCTGCGCGCATCCTCTGAGGTTAATTTTTTAAAAAACTTTATTAATAGGTAGGAGATGCAACGAAAAAAAAACCCACCCACTATGTAACTAATTTCTAAATAAACTTTGGGGTTTTCAAGAAAATATGACATTTTCCCAAGAATGTTTTACTTGAATTGTAATAGACTAATGTTGCAAGTAAATATTTCATATCCACAAAACTTGATATTCTAAATGTCTGTTTACCCATGTCATAAGCTGAATTATTGACTAATTGTCTATGAGGTTCAGAAAAAAAAAAAAATTAATTTCATTTTGACGTTATAGAAATCTATTTCCTTATTTTGTTTATTAATTTTAAAAATGATTGCAAGTTGCATTGCGCATACCGATAGACACTTTGTACCTAACGTCTGCCTTGCCCATGAGAAGTTCGGGCTAGGCATTCCTTTCTCCAGTCAATCTGCTTTTGCAAGCGCGAGATGAAGCCTGTGCAAGCAGATATTTGAGGTTAAAGGAATCACTGCTGATACGGCAATGATGACGTCGTCACTTGGCAGGGAGATTGCTCTTCAGCCAGCTAAGAGTTACGTTACTTGCTGTAATAAATACGACTTTAGGATAAATTTATTATCTTTTAATACTCGACCCACATGAGAAGAACGTCTGAAAAAAAAAAAAACAGTACCAAAATGAACAATATATTAGGTTCATGTTGGAAATCTACATAATTGTAATTATGTTAAATTAAATATTCCTTATTCAAACTATATGAAAAAGGTTTCCATACAAACTTCTATATATAATTAACCCTGTATAAGATTCATATAGGATTATTTCAGATAACATTTTTCACTTCTAGACTTCCTGACTTTAAAATCTCTTTATTTATTTTATTTATTTATATATTTATTGATTATTATATTATTATTTTATTTTTTTTTTTCATTGACTACGAATATAAATCACCGGACAGACAATATGTCAGTAGGTTTGGATATGTGCTTTGAACTTTTAGCTTTATTTGTCATTACTAAAGCGTTAAGTTAGAGTTCAAATCTTACGCATATGATATTTGGATATTTAATTAATCTATGGTTACGTTTTGCTTATTGATTTATCGTGATTCCTTTTTTATTATAATTTGTAAACCCTTCCGACTTCTTACGGAGTGTATTATATTGACTCCACTTGTATCCATTTATTTTATTTTTTTATATTTATTTATATATATGTTTTTTTTTTATTATATATTTGATAAATTAATGGTTGGCTTGAATATGTGGAAAAGTGTTCTAGTGGTGTACCGTATAAGGCTACTTGCGGCATCAATTCTTCAGATACAAGATATGAATGATAAAGGTATTTAAAACGCGAGAACCGCTATAATCCAGTTCGGATCCAATATCACGAGTTGTAACTCGTAAGACATTGACACTTTCTGATTTATCTCTTATTCTACCAAACCGATTGACTCTGGGCGATAAAATATACTGGTTTTCTTAATGGATAGGAATTCACACAACGTGTTAAGGAGATTATTATTGATTTACGCCACCCGAGTCAGATTATCATGTGTTGAATTCCATGTTTACTGATTTAGCACTCATAAATATTCCTAACGCACTCAATGCGGTGTTTGTTTTTAGTGCTATTACTTCTATATAACGTGGTCAAGGAACTATTAACACTAAGAAGTGTTTATTCCCTCTGTCAGACTCGTAATTCTGTTAATAAACTAATTGTATATTCTTTCAAGGATTGATTTGGCACAGGATAGGCCCTTAACTGACAGGTGTCTTAGTGTGTCCCTTGTTTTCATGACACGTGTTACAATCAGTTATGTGCTTTTTATATCTGTAAGCATCGTAGGCCAGTAAAACAGTGATTTGGCTTTCTGTGACATAGTAGGGAAACCTGGATGACGGAATGCAACCAGTTTATGACGATTGGTATGAAAGAGATTATTACTACTACCTGGTCGTTAGTCATCTGCTGTGTTTCTTCGTAGGGTTTTCCTCGTCACGGACTTACATATAATATTACATTTAATTACATTATTCTGATACACATACTTTAAATATACTTTTGCTTTAGGAGTTTCTGCTCGAAGTGTTTATTGTTTTTGCTTAGCCGCTGACCCTTTCCGTTTCGTTCGAAGTGTTTATTGTTTGATGTTTATTGCTGCTGACACTTGCTTTGTTCAGTTTGTAACAGTTCTGCGCTCCGACCCAGATATTCAATGCTCGCGATCTCTTGGGTTAAGGAATTTTCTTGTTTAGATACGGTTTTAACAATAGGCACGGATGTTTCTATATCTTTTAGTCTAATTAATGGTTCTTTGCAGTATGGTGCGGGATTGCTGGGATAATGCGTCAGCTATGATAATTGCTTTCCCAGGTAGATATCTTATCTTGGCTCCAAAGACCTGAATGATCATTTGTGACCGAGTTCCTTTTGGACTGTGATTAAAGCCTTTGAAAAACTCGGTAAAGGACTCATGTTCAGTAAGGACTTTATCAGGATAGCCATAGATTATGAATTTAAGATGTACTAGTGAGTTAAAGATACCTAGCCCTTCCTTGCCTATTACTGCATATTTACTTTCAGAGGGCTTTAGTTTACGTGAATAAAAAGCTATAGGGAAGAACTGTTTATCATATTACTGAAGTAATACCCTCTTACCCCTTGGTCTGAGGCGCTGTTGAAACAATAAAAAAAATTCTTTATTTAAATCAGGGATTTTTAAGTTAGGTGAGCTGCATTTTCCGCTTTTAAGATATCGAACGCCTGTTGATGCTTTTCAGACCATAAATAAATCTACGCTCTTCTTCGTAAGATCTGTTAAAGGAGCTGTCATGATTGAAGTAGTACTTATATTTACATACGATTGTTAATACCCACTACAGCGCCAAAGTGCTGTATCCCCCTTTTACATTAATAGGTACCGGAAAGTTATGAATAGCCGACACCATACCATGGACTACTTAAGACCTTGACTAGACACATAAAACCTAGATAAACATGTTCGGTTTTTAAAAAACTCACATTTTAGATATTTTACTCTGAGATTATTTGTCTTCGTTTGTCTCTGTAGCACTAGCTCTAGTTTATGTGAATGTACTTCTAAGGTATTAGAAAAGATTACAGATCATCATATAGGCAGTTAGGGTATCCCCTAAAGTTCTCCAAACACTATATTGTAATTGGGGTGCAACGTAAGCCCGGAGGCATACGTAAAAATTGATAATGTCCCCCTGAGTGTGCTGAAAACGGTGTATGAGGTACAATCACTTAGGTAATGGTATCTGGTAAAAGCTTTTAAGTAAGTCCAAATTGGTGAAAAAAAAATTTATTCTAACCTAACAGAGATAAGATGTTGTCGGTACATGGCACTGGAAACTATCGGGAGTCGTTTTCCTTGTTTAAGCGTCAGAAATCTACACAGATACGCCAAGTCCGATCATTTATGGCATGACGTTTTTGAGGGAAAATTATATGGGCTATTTGATTTCCTAATGACTCCTATTTACTAACATTTTTCAACTTCGTCATTTATCTCTATTTGAAATTTCATTTAGAATCTATACGAAGGTACGTAAATAGCTTTATGTTTGTCCTTAGACCGTGTTTTGTATGATAAGGCGCCCTATGAGGTAATGTAGACTAGCGATAATCTTACGCTAAGTCGGTTGGTATTGCACTTCCATCTTCAATGGAGTGTCTGGGGGTTTGTAGATCACTTACGAAGTCGGTATTATCTTGTTAGTTATTACGACGATGGTGACTGTATACAAATAGGCCAAATTATATAGCATCTGCTCTCCAGAGTATACTTACACCGGAGGTAACCTGATCTACAAGATCATAGCAGATTGTGCAACTCTCGTGGTGCCAGACCGCTATGTCCCCGTAGCGAATAGCGCAGACGGCATGGGTCCGGCAGACCTCGTGCCCACAAGGGTCCTGTTGGACGGCATTGCATCCCGATTCCCTGGCAATGGGTGGCCTGTAAGTGAACAGATACATGAGTATCGACACTGAGTAACTGGATCAAGTCCAGAATGTGATATATTGTAACACCGGAGGATACCGGAGTAAATCACATAGGGGTTAGCCTCTTCTTGCTCTCCTGGCAAGTGGTGGGTGTCCAATATAAGCTGGTATACTAGTTTACAGTACAATTCCAGTGTTATCGGAATAAGGAGTTTCACCGAACTAGTTCTCTGGCTAACGCCGGAGCGAGGAGTACGAGGACAGTGCGGAGGAGCATGAGGAGGCTAATAAAGACTAGACGGAGGAGTGTAGCTCCGCTGTAACAAAAGTCGCAGGCCGGCGGTTAACCCCGGGTGGTGAGCGGGAGATCCGTCGGCTTAGTGAAACAAACAACAAATAATAAA
>NC_061110.1:56467673-56493070 GCF_015104395.2 Macrobrachium nipponense | reverse complement strand
TAAATGTATGCCATCAAACACAACCGTAGATAAAATGGAGATAAAATCATTTTAATCAAAACTACAGGCAGTCCCCGGATTATGACGGGGGTTCCGTTCTTGAGACACGTTGTAAGTCGAAAATCGTCATAAGCCAGGGACATCGTCAAAAATCCTAAGAAAACCATACTTTTAATGTTTTGGGTGCATTAAAGACTCTGTAAACTGCATTCTTATTGCATTTTTCATAAAAAACCTTCAAATATTAATTATTTTGCATTTTCGGAGTCACATTTCTTTTGCCAGATCAGCATTGTAAGCGCCGTAACCCTGAAACATGCGTCATAAACCTGGAAATAATTTCTGATAAATATAATTAAAAAGCATCGTAACCTTGGAACGTTGTAAGCCAGGAACTGCCTCTACTGTGCTTGAAAGAACACATTTTTATTGTTGGTTTCATGCGATAAAAGATAAATAACGTAGAGTTCGTATTACGGGGATATAAAGGAAAATTGCAAACGGAATCACGTAATTCTTTTTAACTCGATAAAAATATGCCACCAACGAAATCTGTTAGCCAAAAAAAAAAAAAATAGTTCACAATCGCAACGAGGCATATTCAAGTCATATTTCCACCTTGAAACATGTTGTATAAGGAAAAATGGACATTGTCTCATATAAGTCATGTATCTAGATATTAGCTTATGCTAACTAGAAGCAAGAAAATTCGCTCAGAATTGAGTTAAATATGGCGAACAAACTTGTATTCACCATCGATCTGATTTCCAAACCAAAACATTGACTGCTGTGTTGTAGTATTTTATAATACAATAATATGAGAATATACAACTATTCGATATAGTGAATTAATGTATAACATTTTAAAGGGATTTTGACGAAGGAAAAATCTATTTCTGGGCAAGGGCCCGTGTCGCCCAGTGAAATGTCCTTTTAGCACACATTTCTAAGGTAAATATAACTAACATTACCAGAGAAAAAACTAAAAATGGAATGTCAGAGTATTCTGACTTGCTCACCTTATATAAAAAAGGTGTCGGTATGGTTTCTGGGGGCGAGTGAAACCACTACCACGGGTCTCTTACCATTTAGATCCATCCTTCTCAAAATCCCCCTACTAGAGAGGGCTGACACACGGCCTACACCAGCAACTACTACTACTAGCGCTCCGACGCCATCACAAGCGCTCTAGTGGTCATCCTTGGAGTTAGGTGTCAAGCTTGGGCCCAAAGGGTGTAAGAGGGTGGGATTTCACTGGGCGACATGGACCCTTGCCCAGAAATAGATTTTTCCTTCGTCAAAAATCCCTTTTCTGGGCTCAGGCCCGTGTCGCTTCGTGAAATAATACCAGAGAAATGGCCACAAGCTTGAAATAAGATATGAAATGAGTAAGGGAATAAAAAGAAAAAACAATTGCCATTAAAGTACTATAATCTAGAACTTATTTACTACAAAGATTATTATAATGCATACTTAAAATTAATTATGCCAACTTATAATAACCTTAAAACTATACAATACAATAGGTTATATACAGGTGTGAGAAGTCCTAGCAAAAAAATAAGGAAAACATCACAATAAGTGCCCTTTTTGGCAGCTAAGGCTAAAAAAGGGATGAGTACCTGCTGGCAGGATCACAGGAAGAATGTCAGTGAGGCAGGTAGAAAGGAGATCTGGATCTATACTAAACTACTTACGCAGTTTCAGGAGAAACTGTGTTTCCCGCTGCCACTGCTGGAATTTAAGTGCTTCTAAGGATTTAAGGTAGTGGCGTTTAAATACTGTCGGCGATTTCCAGCTTGTATACTTTTTTAGATCATCAAAATTCATATGTTGGAAATAGTGATCGAGGTGGCTACTGCCCTAATGTCATGGACTTTGGGGAATGAATTTGGGTTTGGGTTGGCTTGCTTAATAAAGTACAGGATCTGTTGCCTAATACCTTTTAACAAATAGTGCCACCTTTTTCTCTCATAAATAAAAGGGCCAGAGGAACTCATGGTTGTCCTGGACAGATATGCTCGTAAGGCCGTAACTGGACATAAAGAGGGGTCTTGAGGAAGAGGGAGGATCTTCCAAGGGGTTCCATCTCATTTAAGGGTCCTTGTTTTTGGCTAAAAATTGACGATTTGGAGAGAGAAGAAACTTCTGATGGGAGAAATTCTATATGACCCGAGTCTCTAGACAGAGCCGACAGTTCAGATACCCCACTGGCTCCATTAGGCTAGACTTAAAAGAAATAAAGTTTTCCTTAGGAGGGGTAAGTAACCATATGAATTGTTATCAGTATCTGAGGCCAGTTTGAGAACATCATTTAACCCTCTTACGCCGATTAGACGTATTAAACGTCTAGTCAAAATGTCTCCCTATACCGATTGGACGTATTAGACGTAGACTCAAAAAAAATTTTTTTTTTAAATTCGCAGAAAAATACTTATAGGCCTACCAGCCGAAACTTTTGAATCCACGCGCTTGGGGGATGCTGGGAGTTCACCGGATTCAAGTTTGTTTGTTTTGTTTACAATCGTTAACGCAGTGCGCGCAGCCCGAATTTCTTTCTTATCGCACTAAAAAGTATCAGTGACACATCTCAAAAATTATTTTTTGCACGGTTTTAAATTATCCGTTACTTGAAGTATTATATATGAAAATGTGCGCAATTTTATTTAGAATACATCTAAAAATACTCAATGATTGTAGCTTTTATCAGTTTTGAAATATTTTCATATAAATAACGATAAGTGCCAGAATTTCAACCTTCGGTCAACTTTGACTCTACTGAAATGGTCGAAAAACGAAATTGTAAGCTAAAACTTATATTCTAGTAATATTCAATCATTTGCCTTCATTTTGCGACAAATTGGACGTCTCTAGCACAATATTTCGATTTATGGTGAATTTATGAAAAAAACTTTTCCTTACGTCCGCTCGGTAACTCTTCGAATAAATTTGTTTTTTCGTGCGATTGTCCTATGTTTGCACCATTTTAAATTTGCTCTGTTACATAAAGTTTTATATATGGAAATGGTTGTAGCTTTTATCAGTTTTGAAATATTTTCATATAACAAGATAAGTGCAAAAATTTCAACCTTCGGTCAACTTTGACTCTACCGAAATGGTCGAAAAACGCAATTGTAAGCTAAAACTCTTATATTCTAGTAATATTCAATCATTTACCTTCATTTTGCAACGAATTGAAAGTCTCTTAACACAATATTTCGATTTTAAAGCCGTACTGGAATATTTTCTTTAGAGCATACTTAGTTGTAGTAATAGTACTGGCTGCTAAAACTTTTTCAAATAAAGATCTGAAGAAGGAAATAGCCAGGTTGGTAGTCATGGTTTGAGATTTGGTTCCCCTCAGAAATTTGGCTAGTTTCTTAACGGCTGAGTCATACTGACGAAGGGTCTATTCTCTTTTATCCGATTCTAGGAATAGGATGTTTTGAGGATCGATATCTGCATCCCTTTTAGCCCGCAAATTCATGAAGTCCATAAAGTTAGGGTTTTGAGAATTCCTGAGGAAGCGAACACAGTCTTCATTTTGCACTACTTGAGATAGCCTGGGCGGGATGGGGAATCCGTTGAGGTCGGAGACCCAATTCCAGTAGGAGTGGGAACCAGTTGCTCTTGGGCCAATTGGGGTGCCTACTAGGGCAAACTTGTCCCTTGAAAGTCCTGATTTGTTTGTTCAAAACTTTCAGAAGAAGATTCACTGGAGGAAAGATGATACTTTCTTCCACTGATTCCAGTCTATGGCCATGGCGTCCGTGGCATAAGCCAGAGGGTCCAGGTTGGGGGCCACATAGCAGGGAAGCTTGTGGTTTGACTCTGTGGCGTAAAGATCCAATTGGAGTCCTGGAACCCTCTGGCAGATCCACAAGAAAACGAACGCCTGTCCAGAGACCACTCCGACTCGAGAGGGACTGAGCGAGACAAGGCGTCTTCTATCACATTCTTCACTCCCGCTAGGTGAGTGGAGGACAGGTGCCATTTGTGCTTGGCTGCCAGAGAAAATATGGCTATCATGACATGGTTTACATGGCTTGATTTGGAGCCTCTTCTGTTGATGCAGTGTACTACTACTGCGCTGTCTAATACCAGCTTGATGTGAGATCCCTTGGCTGGCAGAAGTCTCTTCAGAGTGAGGAAATACTGCCATAAACCTTCCAACACATTGATGTGAAGCTGACGGAATTGGAGGGACCAAGTCCCTTGTACTTTTTTGTACTGAGAGTATCCTCCCCAGCCGCTTAGTGAAGCATCCGTGTGGATAACTAATGCCGGAGGGCGGAACTGGAGAGGAATTGACTTGGATAAATTCTTGGCCTCCGCGGGCGGAGTCGTTTGCGAAGTATCGCCGGGATGGCTGACAATTTGTCCCGGAACTTGTTGTTTGCTCTCGAGCGCCAGACACGATTCATGTCTTTTAGTCTTGCCTTCAGTAGAACGTCTGTTACCGAGGCAAATTGAAGAAAGCCTAGGATTCTTTCCTGCCTTCTTGATGTCTGTTTGCACTTGAGAAATTGCTTGGTTGCTTTGGCTATTTCTTTCCTCTTGGACGCCAGAATTGATAGAGTGTGGGAGTTCAGATCCCACTGAATGCCGAGCCACTGAAAGCGAGAGTCCGGTGTTAGCCTGGACTTGGTCTTGTTTATCTGGAACCCCAGATGTTCTAGAAACTGTATTACTTTGACCGTTGCTTTGTGGCACTCTTCGATGCTTGTTGCCCAAACGAGCCAATCATCCAGATACGCAACTACCATTATCCCCTGGGACCTTAGTTGTTGAACAATTGTCTCCCGCCACCTTGGTAAATTATCCTGGTGCCATGTTCAACCTGAAGGGCATTACCTTGAATGAGAATGCCTGGCTTCCCTGGCCTGAAACCTAGGTACGGGCAAAAGTGTCTTGCCACTGGGATATGAAAGTATGCGTCTGTAAGATCAATAGAGGTGGTGACGGCCCCACGGGGAAGTAAGGTCCGCACCTGAGAGATAGTCAGCATTTTGAACTTGTCGCAACGAATGAATAAGTTTAGACGGGACAAGTCTAAGATTATTCTTCGTTTGGTTGAGCCTTTCTTTGGCACGCTGAACAAGTGACCTTGAAACTTTAAATGCCTGACTTTTGACACTACTCCTTTCTGAAGGAGTTCTTGGGCATACTCCATCAATTCCGATGTCGGTTGTTGATAGAAGGTCTTGGATGGAGGGGGACCTTTGGTCCAGCTCCACCTTAGTCCTTTGGACACAATGCTCTGTGCCCATTTGCTGAATCCCCATCTGTGACGATAAAGGAACAGCCTCCCTCCTACCTGAGAGTTCTCACTCACTCGGGGCAGGTCGTGACCCGCGTCCTCCTCGTAGGTGTTTCCCTCGGCTGGTTGCTCTTCCGCCACCTGTTTGGCAAAATGCACCCCTAGCCCTGCTGCCTCTCCCGAACCTGTTAAAAGGTTGGAAAGCTTGGCCTTCGAACACTGGGTGGAAGGCCGGGGAGACCACAAAAGAGGTGGAAGCTTGTCCCTGAGGGAGTTAATAGTAGGAACTGCTGTTGGGTCTGAGCTTTTGAAGTGGAGGGCTGTGCCACCTGTGAGACTGGCACTGCTGCACTACCTGTTTGTTGTTGGGTAGCCTGGAAAGGCTAGAATTTCCTCTGCTTTTTAGTCTTTCTAGCTGAGGAAGTCGGGTCTGGCTTCCTTTTGCTTGAAAGGCCCCAACGAACCTTAAGACTCGGATTGAGTTTTGTTGCTTCGTGTTGGACAGAGTTAACTATCGACTCTGGGAAGAGGTCAGCCCCCCAGATCAAAGCCGGCTGCAACTTGTTGGGTTCGTGGTGGATGGTAGCTTCTTGCAGGACGTGTTTTCTGCAATTACGTCTTGCCACCGCGAAGTCGTACAAGTCACATTGCACCGTATGGAGATGTGACTTGGCTATTAGCTTAAACAGAGGTTCGTTACCGTATGTCAGTGCCGAAATTTCTGTCATCACCAGGGTATTGAGGGATACCCCCAACCTGGTTCTAGCGTCGAACTCTGCTTGTATGAGATTGTCTGGGAGCCTGGGGAGCCTTTCACTAAATTGTGTTATAGCACAATCTGGCTTCAACTTCCCTACCGTAAAAGTGGCCGGAAGATCTGACCAAAGGTCAACGGTACCTGGGAGGAGGAGAGACGTGGGCTCCGTCTCCCGGAGTTAAGCATCGGTTCATCCCTCATTGCGGCCTGAAGGGTTAACTCCGCCACCTTTGTGGTGAACGGGATAGGGGTCTCTCCGTCCACCACAAAAATGGTAAAGGCGATCTTGAAGGCTTGCATCTTGGTGTTGATGCACTCCCACTCCTCTAGGTTCCTCAGCCAATCTTGTTGAGCTTGATCACGACCGAAAATAACGGTCTCTTTGGGGATCTTATCCTCCCTCCTCAAAGGGACCTTAACAAAGTATATGATTGGGCAGAGGAAAATAGGATGGTATTTAACTCTGATAAATTTGAATCAATAAATTATGGAGACAGAGAAGGAAAGCTATATGCATATAGGGGACCTAATAATGAGACAATCACAAATAAGGAAGCAGTTAAAGACCTTGGTGTGATGATGAATAGGAACATGTTATGCAATGATCAAATAGCAATTTTTTTGGCAAAATGTAAAGCAAAAATGGGAATGTTGTTACGGCACTTAAAAACAAGAAAAGCTGAACACATGATTATGCTTTATAAAACATATGTTCGTAGTCCACTTGAATATTGCAATATGATATGGTACCCACACTATCAAAAGGATATTGCACAAATAGAGTGTACAAAGGTCCTTTACAGCTAGAATAGAAGTTAAGAGGACCTTGACTACTGGGAAAGAACTACAATCATTATTATATAGTCTAGAAAGGAGAAGAGAACGCTACATGATAATTCAGGCATGGAAACAGATAGAAGGAATAACAGAAAATATCATGGAACTAAAAATATCAGAAAGAGCAAGCAGAGGTAGATTAATAGTGCCCAAAACAATACCAGGAAAAATAAGGAAAGCACACAGGACATTAATCCACTACGCACCAGCATCGATAATGCAGCGTCTATTCAATGCGTTGCCAGCTCATCTGAGGAATATATCAGGAGTGAGCGTAGATGTGTTTAAGAATAAGCTCGACAAATATCTAAACTGCATCCCAGACCATCCAAGATTGGAAGATGCAAAATATACCGGAAGATGTACTAGCAACTCTCTGGTAGACATTAGAGGTGCCTCACACTGAGGGACCTGGGGCAACCCGAACGAACTGTAAGGTCTGTAAGGTCTGTAAGATCGCTGCCTCCGTAAGGTGGGCGTAACCAATGAAGGGGGTTTGCAAACCAGCGGGGTGGAACTCGAAGTCCTCAAGCCTTCGAGTACCACAGTCTGCCAGCGTTAGCATCCCGTCCTTAAAGGGGGCATAGGACGAGATCCTCCAAGGATTGCTCGCCAGATAAGGAGGGAGGGTGTTGTAGTCCGGCATGGCTTGAGCTGCCGTGCCAGGCTGTGGAAGAGCTGCCAACGGGTTCTCTCGGAGACCTGCCATCAGGTTCTCCTGGTTGGCCAGCCTTTCCGAAATGTTTCAGATCGACTGGCCTGACTCCTTGAAGGAAGTTGAGATGTGAGACAGCATCTCTTGGAAACTTGTCTTGGACTAAGTTTCCAACAAAGCTTCCCATTTGCTGCATGATACTTGCAATGAAGGTGTCGGTATCAAAGGGACTAGGTTCCTTGATTCGCTGGGAGTCTTAGGGCGAGTCCCCGGTGGAGGTCGAAGGCTCAGGGTTAGTATGGGAGCTGAGCTTTGTCCCTCGAGGATTTGCCTCTGGACCCTTTAGAGTGAGAGGATGATTATCTCATCTTCTCTGCTCTGGGATGGTGAGCCGGAGACTTATGAGAGGTAGAAGGCACTGACTTCTTAGGCAGTGTCTTCTCAAGGGCCTTGGGTTCTCGCTTTCCCTTAATCTTAGGGATAGCTTGAGTGGACTTCGGTCTAACCGACAGTTCACTCTCTGAAAAGCCTTGAAAGGAAGACGAAGAAGGGATAGGAGAAGTCGATCCAGAAGGACCCAAGGGAAGCCCTTGAGCCCCCAACAAACCTGCCCCATCTAACAAACTTTCTGCTTCACCTACCGCCATGGGGTCTCGGTCCAGATTGAGAGTCGCCACATCTTCGACGATTTCAGAGTTCCCCGGGTCTGCCAAGGCTTGGGCCACCTGATGTTGGATGGTGGCGATATGGGGCCGCTGCTGCCGGGTCGACGTAGGAGGTTGTCTTTTACCACCAGGGAAGATCAGGGCGCCATCTTCTTGTCGAGGATGTAGGGCTGCCCTTGGTAACGTTCTTCCGAATCCGCCAACCCAGGCTTTTTAAAGGTGGTTTGAAGCGGCATTCCTGACGGCTTGAGCAGCCTGTAAGAGAAGGTTAGTATAAACACTAAGCTATGGAACTGAAAACTGTATGCTTATATCAGATTATATATCACTTATTAGGACTGTATACAAATAGGCCAAATTATATAGCATCTGCTCTCCAGAGTATACTTACACCGGAGGTAACCTGATCTACAAGATCATAGCAGATTGTGCAACTCTCGTGGTGCCAGACCGCTATGTCCCCGTAGCGGATAGCGCAGACGGCATGGGTCCGGCAGACCTCGTGCCCACAAGGGTCCTGGTGGACGGCATTGCATCCCGATTCCTGGCAATGGGTGGCCTGTAAGTGAACAGATACATGAGTATCGACACTGAGTAACTGGATCAAGTCCAGAAAGTGATATATTGTAACACCGGAGGATACCGGAGTAAATCACATAGGGGTTAGCCTCTTCTTGCTCTCCTGGCAAGTGGTGGGTGTCCAATATAGCTGGTATACTAGTTTCAGTACAATTCCAGTGTTATCGGAATAAGGAGTTTCACCGAACTAGTTCTCTGGCTAACGCCGGAGCGAGGAGTACGAGGACAGTGCGGAGGAGCATGAGGAGGCTAATAAAGACTAGACGGAGGAGTGTAGCTCCGCTGTAACAAAAAGTCGCAGGCCGGCGGTTAACCCGGGTGGTGAGCGGGAGATCCGTCGGCTTAGTGAAACAAAACAACAAATAATAAATAATTAAAGCAAGGCAATATAAAAGAGGTGCATGCGGCGGAGCTTCTCTCAGTCACCATCCCTAATGACTGGCGGAGTCAGCGGAGCCCGCCGTCGGCGTGGTGGGGAAGGATGGTGACTCGGGGTGAGAGAGAGAGCTGAATGGAACCCGAGGTGATCCGAGCGCGGTCGAGCCAGGTGGCTAGCCGAGCCTGAACGCTCAAGGGACCCCCCTGGAACCGAGGGGTGAGAGCGGTAGGAGCTGAGTCAGCCTCGGAAGGTCCCCCGCTAACTCCCGTATCCCCCCCCTGGGGAGGGGGAAGAAGGGAGGGAGCTCGGATGGTTGCTATGGCAACGTGAGTGAGCGGTACTCTCCCCCCTAGAGGGGGGGAGGAAGCGTGGGGACAGTAGCCGGGTGGCTCATGGCGATCACCTGGCTCGCCGTGAACGTGGCAGGGCCATGCAGTAAGACAGGCCAGGCGGTCTGAGGTAGCCTAGGCTACCTCTAACAGTCTCGAGCATGCATACAAAGCCTAAAATAACACAGGGAGAGAAAATAAAAAGGCAGATAGAGAGAAAGCAACGTCCTGGAGAAGCTAGGCTAACCGTCCCAGAAGGGAGGGCGTCGAGCAACTCAGGAGCTGGCCTCTGCTGATACGGAGGGTGGCGGCCAGGGTGGCAGGACTAAAAGAAAGGACAGATGTCCTAAGAATGCCTAACAAACCTAAACAAAGGAACATGCATGCATGAACACTGAGCTAAGGGTGATGTAGGCTATAAGCTCAATCGAACTAGAAACCCTGTGTATAAACAAAATTTAGCACTGGATAAATCTTGCACAACACATAAAATGTGAATATATAACTGCTAGGTTTAAGCTACCACGGTATGGGGGACCGAAGAAGCATGAAAAAGGGAACACGTGGAGCGAGCCACCTGGAACGACTCTGTAGCCATGCCGAGGAGGGCGCCATTAAAAACCTAAATAAAAATGGTTAAACGGACCCTGTCTGGCTAAAATTAGGTGAAACACTTTAGCAGTACTTAACTTAGCTGTGGCGATGGCTTGAAGTTCCATGGTGGGAGTTAATCCAAAAAAGCGAGCACAAAAACACAGCAAGAGAAAGACACGTGTGTGCAAGATGGTGCTAACAGAAAGGATGACCGCTAGAGGCGCTCATGATGGTGTCGGGAGCACTAGTAGTAGTAGTTGCTGGTGTAGGCCGTGTGTCGGCCCTCTCTAGTAGGGGGATTTTGTAGAAGGATGGATCTAAATAGTAAGAGACCCGTGGTAGTGGTTTCACTTGCCCCAGAAACCATACAGACACCTTTTTATATAAGGTGAGCGAGTCAGAATACTCTGACATTCCATTTTAGTTTTTTCTCTGGTAATGTTAGTTATATTTACCTTAGAAATGTGTGCTAAAAGGACATTTCACGAAGTGACACAGGCTGAGCCCAGAAAAATATTTATAGAAAAGATGCCTATTTTATTTTTTCTTCTTTGCTTATCTTAATTTTTGTCACTATGCCATCTACGTACCAGCAGCATCTTGAGCTCGTACGGTCGTACCTCAAGTTTTTGCTCGTGTAACAAAGCAAAAAATCAACCGAGTTGCACAGTTATACTTTGTACTTCTATCCCATGGAAAAAACAAAGAAATTGCAGTATTGCAAAAATTAATGTATATGTAAGTTTTGTCTTTTAAAGTCAATTTATGCAACAATTGTAAATATAATTTGTTATAAAAACATGATTCATTGATGTAAATTAAAATCTTATTATTCAGACGCGACTGAACAACCTATTCTCTTCATCATGTAAAGGGTTGTTACAAAGACTTGGACATGTGCATTGCCACTGTATCATATTTATGTAAAAGAAAAAATACCTTGTAATACATTTTTCATACACCTTTTAAACATAAAAGCATGAAAACTTATAACAAAAAGGTGAAGTTTCATTAACAAAATGAGTTCTAATTAGCTCTCAAATTAATAGAATATAAGGATGTGAAGCCGGGGACAAGAACAAACATGAAAAAATCCTCTGACAAGATGGAGGGCAGTTACAAAAGCTGCCTTTGTATCGCATTTATGTACATAAATAAAAATACTCTACTATACATAATACGACAGCCCTCGGTTAACAGCAGTATCAGTCAACGGGTATCCGGTTTTACGGCGCTTGTCTAGCGACACTGTTAACTGGATTTTCGGAGCCAATTTCTGGTTAGCAGCGCCAATTTCTAGTTAACAGCAGTGCCAGTCTCTGGTTAACGGCACTGATATTCGGTTAGTGACGCCTTTAATCAGGTTTTTAGGGCTGTTATCGCTTATTTTCGGTTAACAGCGATTTTCGGTTAGCAGCATCAGCTGGGAATGGAACCACCCCGCTGTTAACCGAGGGCTGCCTGTATATTTTCATACACATCTTAAACATAAAAGCATGAACATTTATAAAATCAACACATCGATTGCTAAATTTGCACTTTTTTAAACAATATTTTCGGAAAAGCGGCTGGCAGAGGAGGACAAGAACGAACATGAAAAAACATCCTCTTTGATAATGGAGAGGGCAATTTCAAAAGCTGCCTTTGTATCATATTTATGTATAGAAATAAAAAAATACCCTATACGTAATACATTTTCATACACATTTTAAACATAAAAGCATGTACATTTATAAATCAACACATCGATCACTAAATTTGAACTTTTTTAACCATATTTTCGGAAGAGTGGCAGATGGTAACATAGAACAGCGTCTTGGGCATATAGTTTACCCTAATACCTATGTAATAACTCTCAATAAAAATGTTTAATATTATTTGCATAACCTTTACTATGGTCTGAACGGTATTTCTACAAATGTATATACTTGTTAGACGTAATGGTGCTTGCGGCGCTATTAACCAAAAATTGTGCTGTAAAAATACCTTGGAATATTTTATTTTTTTAATGAATATTTTTGATGGCCGCCGTAAAACCGATTTGACTCCAAGTGATTGCTCCGCTAACCGCAGGCCGCCTGTACTGCCTGGTTGATGCCATTAGACAAGAAACTCCAGGATATTGAAATGGAGGTTTGGTAGTCAGGCTATGTTAAGTTAGGTCGAGTAACCAACCTAATCCAAACCCAACCTAGCCTCTTGAAGTGTAGGTGAATGCCCTTAGTTGATGCTATGAGGCACAAAGTATTTCTGGAGGGGAAGTAAAACGCCCCAAAGGGGATACATTGGACACCCTGTATTTGCGGGGGATGGGTACCACAACCCCTGCAAATAGGTAAAGTCTGCTAATACTGAAAACCCCTCTAAAAATGCTTAGAATTGCCTATTTTGATAGTTAAAATGCAAAAGCCTCTAAAAATGCTTATACCTGGGTATTTTGATAGTTTTTTCACAAAAAGTGCAATTAGTCATGGAAATTATATGAAAATACAGTAATTTGTGAATATTTCTCATTGAAAAATACCATGAATAGGCAAATTATCCATGAATAATGGCTATAAACTGCCCATAGAAAATCTGCTAATAGGCGAGTCCGTGGATCGTGAGTCCCTGAATAGCAGGGGTTAACTGTAGTTGTTGTCTCTCATCATTAGGCTTATTTCTCTTACCTCTCTGAGAGAGGATGGGGAGGACTGTTGAGACCCTGTCAAAGACCAAGGCCCTCTTACCCCCTTTCCATCATTAAGAATTAGACTTCATCCTTGTGCTAAGAAGAGTATTGCAGAAGAGAACATAGAGGCTATTGTGTTGAGTAGCAGCCCTGATCTATAGATCTATGTAGCTAGAAAACAATTCCCATCACACAGAAAAAAACCTTGCACAATGAGAATTGATTGAATATTGTTTCGGAAGTGTAGGACGGTATGGTTCTTCAGAACTTCACTGTAATCTAAACAACTTGAAGTCAAAAGCAAACTGGAATCTGAAGAAATCCAGGCTGATGAACTGTACCTACCTGGCCTCAGGGAGTCGAAGGTTGAAAACGACCGATGAAGGTCGTAACATACGCCGGAAACCTCTGAGAGAATTATCCATTCTTTCAAATTTGTTGGCCATTCATTCGTTGATGTGGACATTTACTGAGAACGGAGGCAGACTACTACCAATGAATAAGAACGATCCCATTCATCCGTATGTAGATGGTATGGTTCAGATGATTAAGTTAAAACATACATGCCCGAAAGCATTGCACAGACTTGCTCTTGATGCACTTGCATGTGGGTTGTAGTCTTTCTAGAAGTGCACAGAAGTTCTATCAACGCTTGACAGAATTGAGCTAGACGGTGATCAGACAGGAATTGGTGTTTCAATGGGACTTGGCCTAAGGCCATCCCATTCCCTCTCCAAACCTTCACATGGTCCATTCCTGGACACACCGTCCTGAGACAACTTCCACTCCTCCTGTATGATGGCTGTGTGTAAATATATGTATGGCTGTACATCCGTGTTGCCATGCCCATGGTTGTGCAAACTCGACCGATGAACCCAATTTCTCCTAGCAGAGCGAGAACATGAGAAATGACAAGATGCTGAGGAACAAGCCTGAATAGCTGACTGGTGGTATTCCTAGGCAGTCACCCAAACAAACTAACCGTATGTACGTGCGTGTCTTCAGGGATGCAGATGTGCAATGGGACACGTTTATGGGATCTGGGACAATGATCAGATGGCCTCCCAAGACAGTGTGAACAGGGAGGAGTTCTGGAATGACAGAGACTAATGTCACGGATATATGAGCAACGAGGTGATAAAGGCCTAGGCTGGAACCATGTCTTCGGCCATAGAATCTCTTACATTCATCATATGGAGCAGAACCAGAAGGAAACGGCTGAATATCTGAAGCCTTCACTACACAGGATATCTTTACAGGAGCCTTGTCATCCTTCCTACAGACATGAACAGGGGGATCAGGGGAAGACGACACTGCCACTGCCATAGATTTCCAATCGCTACTTGGAGTGTATGTAATACTGATAGATGAGAAGGTGTTGGATGTGACACCCTCACATCAGTAAGATGGTCGTGAGCTGGAATGGGAGAACCAAGGCCGTCGTAGGGTAAAGATTGAGAAAACAAGGAAGATGATTGAGGAGAAGATGAAAATGAGACTTGTGGAGCTGTTTCTTCACAACATGGGTGAAAAACAATGTTGACTTTGTCAACCACTGCTTTCCTGAGAGCATCAGAAGACAGTTCATGAGAAGTCACCAATGCAAAAGGGGGTCCAAAGCTCTGAGAGGGATATGCTGCCGACTGAGTGAGAGAAAAGCCACCACCATGGAACGGGTTCCAAAGTGATACACTGCTGACAGACACAGAACCGTAAGTCTTTGAAGAGGTGAATGTGTCGGCCACTGCAGCTGCAAACTCAAAATGCTGGTCAGAGTACACCAAAGGCTGATGTGGCATCACTGGTACAGCCAAGAGAAGAACAGCAGGGCTGGCAACTGTTAAGGGTGACAACATGGGAAAGTGAGAGGAAAGGAAAAGGAACAATAGGTCACTGTAGGTTGGCACTCCTGGAAAGCCTAGAGAATCCCAGATGCCAGCCATCTTTTGAGCCTCTGAACCTGAAATAGAACAAGATGGCTTTGCCTCGTTTCTCATGGGGGAAACCTCCTGAGAGAGTGGGGACAGCCAAAGGGATATGTCTTGATCCCTTTCCCAAAACTTCAAAGGTCAAAGCTATGGGAGAAGAGGGGGATGAAGTAGGAGAAGGAGACAGCTTACCTCAAACTTTTCATCTGTACAATATTCCTATAACTCTTACAGATAACAACAGAACTCGATCAACTGCTGCCTGAACCAGAGTTGATAGGAGGTGCGAAGGTCGGAGGAGTAAGAGGCAGAACTGTGTAGAGAATGAAGCTGATGGCTGATGAGTTGTCACAGCTGATGTACTAGGCAAAGGAGGGGGGAAAGCCATGGGAACTGGCACGGCAGCTGACCTAGGCCCACGTGAAGTCAGGTAGAGGGACAAGCCTCCCAAGTGCCATTTAAAAAAAAAAACGAAGATTGATTTTAAAGTTGCCGATTCCATACTCAGCAACTATAAAGCATATTGATATGGGGTTTGTTACAATTTGTAGTAAACATTTATAATTTTTTTGTGCCTTCTAAGACTAATGGCACTTTAGTCATCATAGTCAAGGACGAGATCCATCTCATCCTCTTCAGGCTCATCTGGGTCTGTAGTGGAAATAAGAGCCCTCTTGCTCTCTGATTATTTTAGGGAAATATTCTGCTTTGGAGGCAGAAGTAACATAATGCACCAGGCCCTTCAAATATTCAAGTTTCTGTGCCGTCAGTGGGTTAAGGCCAGAATACTTGAGAGGAAGGCTGACTTCAGCAAGGTTGAAGGCTTTACAGTTGAAGGTTTTCCTTCCTGGCATAAGCCTGACCCTCTTAAGCAATGGTTCTTTATAACAATCAGCCATGGAGAAGCCTTCCATATACCACACACTATAGCTGAGACTCGGGCATCACTGAAGTTCATTTCCTTTGACTCCCTGCTCACAATGTATTTGTACATTACACCAGCATCCATAAAATCTTTCCCTTCCTTTTCCACCACAGGAGACCCCTTCACTCAGCATCCATAAAATCTTTCCCTTCCTTTTCCACCACAGGAGACCCCTTCACTCAGCATCCATAAAATCTTTCCCTTCCTTTTCCACCACAGGAGACCCCTTCACTCAGCATCCATAAAATCTTTCCCTTCCTTTTCCACCACAGGAGACCCCTTCACTGTCGCACTCTTGATGAGGTGTATGCAATCAGGCTTCATCTCAGGGGTTCAAATGCATATCAGAAGGCATGTAGGAGTGTCCTGGCATGAGGAGAATATGATTTATATTTAAGAACTTATTTTGGTGGAACTAACGCAAGCAAATCATCACAATATCAATGTTGTTATTCTGACCACTACAGTTTTCAGGCAACAGCACAAGATTATTTTGGTGTAGTGCATGAGGCAACTGGCAATTTCCACTGCCTTTTCTAGCTGTAGCCTCATCCCGTACGTACATAACTGACCTTGCAGTTACGATATTATAGATACAAAAATTGCTCCACAATTTCCTCATAATAGGCCACATTGGTCGTCAACTTTGGAGTTGGCAATGTCTGTTGTAGATAAAAACACAAGGCCAATGTCTCATGTCCTTTGTAATAAGAGGAATCCAAGAAATTGGTGACAAGATCTTTACCTTTTTTTTTGCCAAAGTTTCATGCTCCAACAAAGTCTCTTCCACCTCACGAATCCTGTATTCATGACCCTTATCCTCCTTCATGCCCTTGATCTCAGCCTTGAACCAGTCACACACATTGCATGTATCTGCCTTTGCAGGTGCAAAATCAATGTTGAATTCAGTATTGAAAATATGTCTATAGTACAACACTCACTTTTTCAACATTTGGTTCGGGTCCATGTGTAAGTGCTACATAATATAAAATATGGAATGTTATTCCATATATAAAAACTAAAACTATGATTAATTAAAACCAGTGACCCAAGAGGTCAAACAGTTTGCTTGCAGGAATGTGATCAGACCAGATATGATAAAGTAGGCTAAGATGACTTGTTGTACCAGTCAGTGTCTAGTTTGCCGTCATCTGTGGTCATCAAATCATTTGTTTTGTAAACAGTAGTCCAAGCTTCCTGCTTGAGACAACCACAGTGACCTATAACCCAAACGGCCTACATGACTTATAATCTATGTCATCTGTGTGTATGTTCTTATGTTCGAGCTACTGTCTGCTCACTTTATGATTTGTAAACCAGATTGTAAGTCAGAATTCAATCAGCCATCATCATTAGAAGACCTGTACATTTTATCTGATCTTCATAATGCAGACTTCAAGAATACAGATATTTTTATACTCTGTTTTTTCAACTAGAAACCCCACATCAGAAAGAAGATACTGAATGAACTTAGAAATTATCATCATGAGTTTGAAACATCTCTGCCTTCCTAACCAAAGAAGATACTGACTTCGTAAATTATCATCGAAATCCAAGACACTCCAATAAGTATGGAAAGTCATAACAAACCGACCTTAGTATAAATTATCGCAGGTCTAAATAACCTCACAGGGCGCCTTATTATACAAAGGCATCAGCCCTATATATTGATGGCAGCCTTCAGCGTACTGTACAACGTCTTCCGAAGAATAACGAATAATGTATCATATCAGAAGTCAACGACGGCGAAAGCAAGAGATTCTTCAAGCAACTTAGTATCATCGTTTAGTGAGCATCTTCAGCACTGCATATCTTCAAGAAACAAACCTGACGTGTCTTCTTCCAATGGCAACGCAAGCTTCGTCCTAACCGGAAGAGATGTCTCATTAGAATCATTCAAGAAGGCATCATCGTTTATTGAGCGTTTCCAGCACTTCAAGAAACAAACCGGACGTGTCTGCAGCATCGGATCATCAAGGTTCAGCAAGAAACAAATTATCCAACAAACAAACAATGCGCACGGGGGAAACTCAAGCCAAAACCAGGGTCATCCACTAAATAGAGAAGGAGGGCCAAGGCCGTGTCGTTATCGAAACGCCGTGACTTCCCACAAAATCAAGCTAAGTAGAATCCCTTTTTATTCATTTGGAGTAACTTTGAGTGTTTCCTTTACAGGTCGAATTTTCGTTGTTCCTGTGGCTGAAGTTAAGAGATTCTTAATCTTACCTTTTTACAGAAATTATCTACATCATCGGGACTTCGCTACTGCGAGTTTTTATCTTTGAGTTTCTGTTTCCAGAATTTCTCCTGAAATATATTATAATCATATACTGTATTAATCTTATCATTTTGGGTGACTATTAATTCTGTACGTAACAAATCATATTAAACATTGAATATGCGTTTACGCAGTGGACATCTGTATTTATACTGATGCATGGATAGGGTCGTTAGGCACCGTAGTGATAAGAAAACACACAAAAACAAGTGGAACACCCGTACAAATCTGGATAAATTAGAGTAACACTATTTCGGGTCAGGACAATAAAGGCTCCTTTGCAAGGTCCCAATGGCAGTTTTAGCCTTGAGTTTTCTTAGTTATATGCTTAGGAAAATCTAATCTCTATGACTCAACGGCTGGATTGCAAGGAATAACATGTCTGTAAAAACTTTATTAGGTTAACATACTTAACATTCATATAAACAAATTAACAAAATTTAGCAAAGAATGAAAGTAAACCAAAGCAAGTACATATAGTTAATAATAACGCAGTAGAAATAACTCGTCTTAATAGTAATCGCTCAATTCATAATATTCCAAGTCATTCTTACGTTCGTTGCTTTATACGCAACTAACAACAACATAATGCTAAAAACACACAAAACGTTGTCGATGATAATAAAAAGAAGAATCCTAATTATTATGAAAAGAAACAGGTAAACAGTAGCCCTAAAAATTAGGAACAAACAAATCGCCCTTCAGCAAACTTGGTTACTGTGTCATCTATTAAAACGGTCAGGGTCAGTCAAATCTGCCGAGTATTGAAAGCAAAGCACATTCCACATAAGCGACTCTAGTGGAGGGGGGAGAGCGATGTTGGATCATTCATGCCAAACACCTTTTTGAATTAAAAAGGAATTTTCCTATGAATCACACGACCATATCAAGTAATCAGAGCAGATTCCCGTAGTTTTAATATTAAAAGTTATTATAAGTAGTGATGGATTAAGCGCGACTGTACTTGCCATAAAATTAGAATGTCAGCCATTTACATTGTTTTTATTCCTTTAGTCCACGTAATGTCCTGTATTTACGGACTCACCGTTGTTGTTCAAACTTCCCTATTGAGAAGTCTGGAGTATGGTTCAGTAATTGGCAATAACGAGTTAATTGTCATAGCGTAACGTAGTTTCAGTACAGGGCGGATAAGCGCACGCTTACAGATACCTTTCTAGTTATAAAAAAAACACTGATCTGTATCTAGTGTAATTGTAAGATATCCATCTATGGGTATACAAAACATTTATCTTATCTCCTGCCAAATAAGGCGTGTTTATCAAAGGAAAATTCTATAAACCTTGTATCACACTAAAATCCGTTTTGGACAAAAAGAGATAGTTAATCAAATAATAACGTATATAAGAGGAACCAATCGCTTGTCTCATAAATCGTGACATTGTTCAAGCGACCCAACAGAATTCTCCCACACCCGCAGTCAGTTTGCACGCAAAATCTTGAGACGCATGCACCCTCGAATGTCTTAATGCGTGTAAAAAGACTTTGCTGGGATCTGAAATTTTAATCCTTCCCGACACTCTGAAATATAATGATTTCCGCGAACAAAGCACTATACACTGTTGACTCACAGCAACAAGTTAATATTGAAGTCTGTAACCATCTGAATACCAGTCTAGTAATCCACAAAACCTCTATATATATATATATATATATATATATATATATATATATATATATATATATATATATATATATATATATATATATATACATATATATATATATATTATATATATATATATATATATATATAGTATATATATATATATATATATATATATATATATCGTGGATATGGAAGTTATAAATATCGCATTTTTTACTGTTGCTAAATTTAATCCCGCCCAACCAGTTGTAGATGAATCCCTCTTATACTCTATCTAAAGTAATATCCGTAAAGTCACTCAAGCAGAGGTGATTCAGCAGAATTTTTTTTATCTTTTATCTGAATACCAGGATGTTTCTCCACTAGCAAGTGATCTCTTGGAAAAACGGATGTCATTGAACAGAAAATACGGTCTAAGGACAAACATAAAGCTATATACGTACCTTCGTATAGACTCCCAATGAAATTTCAAAATGAGATAAATGACGAAGTTGAAAAAATACTAGCAATAGGAGTCATTAGGAAATCAAATACCCATATAATTTTTCCCTTATCACGTCATGCCTAAAAAAGATCGGACTTGGCTTATCTGAGTAGATTTCTGTCGCTTAAACGAGGAAGCGATTCCCGATCATCTTCCAGTGCCATGTACCGACGATATCTTATCTTTGTTAGGTCAGAATAAATTTTTCACCAGCTGGGACTTAATTAAAGGCTTTCACCAGATACCATTAGCTAAGTGAGTGTACTTCATACAACGCCTTCAGCACACTCAGGGGACATTATCAATTTTTACGAATGCCTTTCGGTTACGTTGCGCCCCAATTACATTCACCAGAATGATTAATATAGTATTTGGAGACTTTTTAGGGGATACCCTACATGCCTATATGTTTGGTCTTGTAATCTTTTCTAATACCGTAGAAGTACATTCGCATAAACTTGAGCTAGTGCTACAGAGACTAAGACAATTAATCTCAGAGTAAAATATCAAATGTGAGTTTTAAAAACTGAGCATGTTTATTTAGATTTTGTGTGTCTAGTCAAGGTCTTAAAGTGGTCCACGGTAAGGTGTTGGCTATTCATAACTTTCCGGTACCTATTAACGTAAGGGGGATACAGCACTTTTGCGCTGTAGTGGGTATTACTATAGTAAGTAAATATGTAACTCTTCAATCATAGCAGCTCCTTTAACAGATTTTACGAAGAAGGGCGTAGATTTATTATGGCCGGAAAAGCATCAACAGGCGTTCGATATCTTAAAAGTTGAATTATGCAGTTCACCTATCTTAAAATTCACTGATTTAAATAAGGAATTTTTTTTAATGTAACAGTCGCCTCAGACCAAGGGGTAAGAGGGGTACTACTTCAGCAATATGATAAACAGTTCTTTCCTATAGCTTTTTATTCACGTAAACCAAAGCCCTCTGAAAGTAAATATGCAGTATTAGGCATGGAAGGGCTAGGTATCGTTAACTCACTAGTACATTTTAAGTTCATAATCTACGGCTATCCTGTTAAGGTCCTTACCGACCATAAGTCCCTTACCGAGTTTTTCAAGGCTTTAATCACAGTCCCAAAGGAACTCGGTGGCATATGATCATTCAGGTCTTTGGAGCCAAGATACGATATCTACCTGGGAAAGCAAAAATCATAGCTGACGCATTATCCTGCAATCCCGCACCATCCTGTAAGAAACCATTAGTTAGACTAAAAGATATAGTAACATCCGTGCCTATTGTTAAAACCGTATCTGAACAAGAAAATTCATTAACCCAAGAGATCGTGAACACCTGCGTTGGAGCGCTGAACTGTTACAAACTGAACAAAGCAAGGGTCAGCAGCTAAGCAAAACAATAAACACTTCGAACGGAAACCCTAAAGCAAAAGTATATTTAAATGTGTGTAGCAGAATTATGTAATCAAATGTAATATTATATGTAGGTCCGTGACGAGGAAAACCCGAAGAACACAGCAGGTGACTAACGACCAGGTAGTAGTAATAATCTCTTTCATATCAATCGTCCTAAACTGGTTGCATTCCAATCCATTACACGGCCATCCAGGGCTCTCTATTATGTCACAGAAAGCCAAATCACTATTTTACTGGCCTACAATGCTTTCAGATATAAAAAGCACATAACTAATTGTAACATGTGTCATGAAAACAAGGGACACACTAAGACACCTGTCAGTTTAGGGGCCTATCCCGTGCCAAATCAATCCTTTGAAAGAGTACACGTAGATTTATTAACAGAGTTTACGAGTCTGACAGAGGAAATAAACACCTCTTAGGGTTAGTAGTTGCCTTGACATGTTATATAGAATTAATAGCACTAAAAAACAAACACCGCAATTGAGTGCGCTAGGAATATTTGTGAGTAGCTACATCAGTAAACACGGAATTCAACACATGATAATCTCTGACTCAGGTGGTGTAAATCAATAATAATTTATCCTTAACTCGTTGTGTGAATTCCTTTGCATTAAGATAATCAATACCATATTTTATCACCCAGAGTCAATCGGTTTGGTAGAATGGATAAATAAGAAAGTGTCAGTGTCCTACGAGTTACACTCGTGATATTGGATCCGAACTGGATTATAGCGGTTCTCGCGGTTTTAAATACCTTTATCATTCATATTATGTATCTAAAGAAGTGATACCGCAAGTAGCCTTATACGGTACGTCCGCTAGAACACTTTTCCACATATTCAAGCCAACCACTAGTTTATCAAATATAAAGTATTATGGATACAAGTGTAAGTCGATATAATATACTTTGTAAGAAGTTTGAAGGGTTACAAATTATAATTAAAAGGAATCACGATAAAATCAATAAACAAAACGTAACCATATGCAGTAGGTGTTTATAAAATACCCAAGTATATATGCGTAAAGATTTTAACTCTTAACTTAACACTTAAGTTTAGTAGTCCATTCAGTATTCTAGGGATATTAACCCTTAAACGCCGAAGCGGTAAAAAAAAAAATGTCTCCCGTGTGCCGGAGATGTTTCAGAGTGAGCGCGGAAGCGGAAAAAATATTTTTTTCAAAAAATCACAGCGCGCTTAGTTTTGAAGATTAAAGAGTTCATTTTTGGCTCCTTTTTTTGTCATTGCCTGAAGTTTAGTATGCAACCATCAGAAATGAAAAAATTATCATTATCATATATAAATAATGCGATATATGATAGCGCAAAAACGAAATTTCATATATAATTATATTCAAATCGCGCTGTGCGGAAAACGGATAAAGGTAACAAGTTACGTTTTTTTTCGTTGTAATGTACACTAAATTGCAATCATTTTGGTATATAACACATTGTAAAACGATAAAAGCAACACAGAGAAAATATTATCACAAAATAATGCATGAATTCATAACGCGCGGACGTAAACAAATATTTTTTTCAAAAATTCACCATAAATCTAGATATTGTCCTAGAGACTTCCAATTTCTTTCAAAATGAAGACAAATGATTGAATATTACTATACTGTAAGAATATTAGCTACAAATGCAGTTTTCGACCATATCTGATGAAGTTAAATTTGACCGAATGTTGAATTTTTTTATATATATATTTTTTATATGCAATTATTTCGGAAATAAGAAAAGCTACAACTTCCAAATATTTTTCGTTTTATTTTACATGAAATTGTGCACATTTTCATATAAAACTCTATGAAATGCCTAATATGAAATGGAGGAAATATTCCGAGAATGGGACTTACGCATTTTGGAGATTTGTGGCGGAGAATCCGCGCGCGGAGGGAAGGAAAGTTTTTTTCAAAAATTCACCATAAATTTAATATTGTGCTAGAGACTTCGAATTTGTTTCACGATGAAGATAAATGACTGAATATTACTAGACTGTAAGAGTTTTATCTTACAATTGCATTTTTCGACCATTTCGGTAGAGTAAAATTTGACCGAACGTGGTTTTTTTCTATTTATCGTGATTTATATGCAAATATTTTGAAAATGAGAAAAGCTACAACCTTCAACTATTTTTTGTTGTATTATATATGAAATTGTACACATTTTCATATATACACTTTATGTAACGCTAATTTAAAATGGTGCAAACATTACCACAATCGCACGTATGATTTTTTCGGAAGAGTTTACCGCGCGGGACGGTAAAGAAAATGTTATTTTTTTCATAAATTCACCATAAATCGAAAGAATTGTGCTAGGGAACTTCCAATTTGTTGGCAAAATTAAGGTAAATGCTTGAATATTACTATAATATAAGCGTTTTAGCTTACAATTGCGTTTTTCGACCATTTCGGTAGAGTCAAAATTGACCGAAGGTTGAAAATTTGGTCACTTATCATTTTGTTTTTTTATATGAAAAATATTTCAAAATCGATAAAAGCTACAACTGGGTTTTTTTTTTTATTTTTAGATGTATTGTGTGCATGAAATGTACATTTTCATATATAAAAACTTTATGTAACGGCTAATTTAAAATGGTGCAAACATTACCACAATCGCATGTATGATTTTTTTCGGAAGTTTACCACGCGCGGACGTAAGGAAAAGTTTTTTCATAAATTCACCATAAATCGAAATATTTGTGCTAGATACTTCCAATTAGTTGCAAAACAATTAAGTTAAATGATGAAATTACTAAAAAAATATAAGAGTTTTTAGCTTACAATTGCGTTTTCGACCATTTCGGTAGAGTCAAAGTTGACCGAAGTTGAAATTTTGAAAATTTTGGCACTTATCGTTATTTATATGAAAATATCTCAAAACTGATAAAAGCTAAAATCATGAGTATTTTTTTGTTGTATTCTACTAAAAACAAAGGGCGCATTTTTCATATATAATACTCCATGTAACGGCTAATTTTAAAATGGTAAAAAAAATATGTCAAAGGGATGAATAAATTTCCGAGATGTGTCACAGATACTTTTTTTAGTGCGGCAAGAAAGAAATTCGCGCTTGCCCCGCGCCTGCGTAACGATTGTAAAACAAAAACAACACCTTGATCCGTGAACTCCCAGCATCCCCCAAGGCGCGTGATTTCAAGAGTTTTTTTTTCGGCTGTAGGCCCTAAAAGTATTTTTCCCGCGAATTTTTAAGAAACTTTTGTATGTCGACGTAAAATACGTCCCAGTCGGCACCCGAGAGACAAAAAATGTCGACGTAAAATACGTCCAGTCGGCGTTTAAGGGTTAACGACAAATAAACTAAAAGTTCAAACACATATCAAAACCTACTGGCATACTGTCTGCCCCGGTGGTTTATATATTCGGAACCAATGAAAAAGAAAAAAGATTTTAAAGTAAGGAAGTCTAGAAGTGAAAATGTATATCTATGTGAATAATCCTATATGGATCTTACAGGGTAAATAATATATATAAAATTTGTATGGAAACCTTTTTCATTAGTTTGAATACGGAATATCTAATTTAACATAAGTAATTACATATATTTTACAATCTTGCAGGTTTCCAACATGAAACTAATATTATATTGTTCAATTTTGGTACTCTTTTTTTCAGGCATTCTTCTTGTGTGGGTGGAGTATTAAAACAAAAATATCCAATTTATACATGGCTATCATTTGAAAGTACTAAAGTCGTATTTGTTACAGCGAGTAACTAACTCTTAAAGCTGGCTGAGAGCAGTCCTCCTGCCTTTAAGGTAGATGATCCATGACAGTCCTAAAGGTGCCTGGCGCGTTTTGTTGAATCATCACTGTTCCTTTTAACCCCAAAAATCCGCTTGCACAGGCTTCATCTGTACTGGTGTGTTGTCTTGTGCTTGCAAAAACAACCCAACTGGATTGGAATGTTTAGCACGAACATCTCATGGGCAACGCAGGTCGTTAGGTACAAGTGTCTATCCGCTGTGATCAGTGCAAGTTTCGTTAAGGAATCGCAATTGTTTTAAAATT
>NC_061110.1:56035173-56097673 GCF_015104395.2 Macrobrachium nipponense | reverse complement strand
CTGTTCAGTCAGCAACATCAGTGTCACTACCGTAAGCTTGTGGCCATAAGACACGGTTTAAAGGACATGGATGGAAATTGAGGATAGGACTGAATGCACGAAAGGTATTGTAATCGAACATATTGACAGGAATAAGATAATTAAATGATAAAGAAATCAGACTAAAGAAGAACCACTGAAGATCATGTGTCTATATTCCGTGTTCAGCACAAACACACACACATATATATAGGTATGTATGCACTGAAGAGAGAGAGATAGAAGGAGGAAGGCTGTCATATTTTCCTTTGATAAGATCAGTGGTGGTTCATGAGAACAGTCTGCACGTTGATTTCTAAGCTTGATATCAAGAGTCACCAGTTTCATCTTATCAATGGAATGTGCTCTCTCTCTCTCTCTCTCTCCCGGAGCGACCCAGCTATAGGGCCCTAAGATCGATTCTACGAGAGAGAGAAGACTTCGACCTGCTTCTTGGTGCCAGTGTTCATCTAACCAGGCAATTATGTACATGATTGGTAGTCGACTTCACTGGGTCGCAGCTACAGGGGAGACGGTTATGGACAAGCAACCTTATCTAAAATGTCTTTCTAAGACCTGGTGGGTTAACATCGACTAGAGACACAACCTTCAATGAGAAAGGTTGGATTTATGGAACTTTTGTCTCTATGATATTATATTTTCTTACATTGGTAATATTATATAATAAATATATATATAATATATTATATATATATATATATAGATATATATAAATACATGAACCCATTGTCGCTCATCAGTATATGCGTTAACTATTTGCTTGATCGCCTTTTTCATTATTCTTTTATTACAAATATTCCTTCCATTTACTTTATGTTCCTTTTGGT
The DNA here is from genome assembly GCF_015104395.2 of Macrobrachium nipponense. NCBI lineage: Eukaryota > Metazoa > Arthropoda > Malacostraca > Decapoda > Palaemonidae > Macrobrachium > Macrobrachium nipponense. The sequence goes on along the minus strand of NC_061110.1, from coordinate 56,096,807 downwards.
AGTATTATGACCACGGTTTTCTAAAGATTTTCAGACACAGGCAGCGAAACCGATCCAGAATGACATGGATGAATAAGTTGCTATCAAGCATAGAGATCCGTACTTATCAATCAATATATATATATCTCTCTCTCTCTCGGATTAGTTACAAATAAAATGCGCCCTTATACTGTTTTGTTTTTTAATATGATTTAAAATGGTTTCCATTATATCGATAAGATAGATTTTCCGCATACCGTATAATCCGTGAAGCTTGAACTACGGAATTTGTCCTCATCTAAGAAAAAAATGAGGTTAGAGCCCAGCTAGGTTTTGCAATACCTCCTCCCATCCCGATAAACACCTAAAATCCAATGAATCTTGGTGGAGTTGACGTGAATCCGCCAGACCTCTGAATAAATAACACGCCAGCGTTACTCGAGTACAGAGAATGATATATAAACCAGTTCGCAGTGGTTTGTCAAGTTTGCGATGACGGGTAGAGAAAGAGTTCTGTCAAGTGGTGAAACTAAGGAAAAAGCGCCGACCCCGGGGGTTCGTAACTAAAATAATAAAGAGAATATGAGGACTTTCAGATGAATGAATAAAACACAGTGAAAAGAATACAGAAATGCAAAAGTTCTGGTGAGTGAAACGTCCAGATAGCTTACGGAAACGGAGATAAAAGATTCGTGGTTGCATTCCATGAGAATTGGCTTGCAAGTGAAGTTTGTAACCAGTGGTAGGTACCACACGTACAAGCCAGCAGCAGAAAAGTTTTATATTGAAACAAGCAGCTTGAAACAAGTGACAGAGAGAATGATCATTAGGTGAGAAAAGTAAGAAAACGCGACTCGCATCCATATTGTGAGGGAAGCTACTGGCGCTGAAGCATCAGTCGCGCCTGACAACTAAAATCAGCAAGATGGAGAAGTTTACTGAGAAGTTAGTTATAATGAATAAAAAAATGAAGACATTAGCAAATAAAAAAGAAATGCGGCGGCAAAATAGAGGAAACAACGTATGAACACAAATTGAAGCTAGAGAAGAATACTTTAACTCGGAAATAATTTGTTCTAGAAATCTCTGTGGCTCAGTCATACTGGGCAACGAAAGCTACTGGACAGAGGAAAAACACGTAAGCGATTCAGCAAGTTCCAATGAATTGTCCGAGCAAGAAAATGGTAGACGACTACTCTTGGAGTTTTCAGATAAGAGTTAAAAGATGCAGAAAAATAGATAATTTATACAATAACAAAAATGAACGATATTTCTGGTGAAAAGAATAGAAGAAGAAAAAATATCATTACCGCAAATATGAATCAGAATAAACATTGTGAAGTACCATAAAGTAAAGTTAAACTTAAAAATGAGTAAAGTAAACAAGAGAAAAGCTTTGCACCTCACTTAAATAGTGTAGTGTGCTTGAATCTGTTTGTGGAGTGAGCACTTAGGAACCAGGAACCAGGAACTAGACCCCGAGAAGAATGAGGAGAATATCATTGAATATATACACTGAAAGATTTAACCGCAGGAATGAAACATTGCACTATAAAATGCTCACCTCTGATGAAATGGGGCATTGGCATGATAGGTACTAAACTGTGTATCCAATAAATTTGGTACTGTATATGACAGATACCGTTATACAACGTTAAACATAAGAAATTTGGACACAAACAGCAGAATTGTACAGGTGATCTTATATACCCAAAGTGTTGAGAAGACAATTGTAATTCACGAGAGAATTAATAGATACACTCTCAATCACATCGCGGAGCACACATAGTAGTACAATAAGTATAGAGACAAAGAAGCAAGAATAAAAAATACAACTGTCTGTGGAAAACGACTACAAATTAGAATACTGTTACTTCAAGATTCAGTCACTGGGAAACAAATCCGCTGATAATAATGATAAAATAAGTAAATGAAATGTTACCGATTTTACATAAAATTCATTCTGCGCCAAGGGTAGAGTTATTGGACCAAAATAACAAGAAAAATGTAAGCACATTAACAAATACAAATATAGGTAGATGTCTTACAAAAAAAAAAAAAAAAAAAAAAAAAAAAAAAAAAACGTAGAACTTATCTATTAAAAACCCAGAGGACAAGAACAAGATATTCAAGAAAACTATGAACTTCCGCAGACAAACCAATGGACCCAACCAGATGAACCAAAACAATGGTGACAGTGGTGTCATGAGATGGGAAGTGCAAAAACAGAGATTGAGTAGGGGTTCTCAGCCCTCACATAGACTATGCAATCATACATCGCTTATTTCTTCATTAATTTGTACACAAAAGTTTGCACTTCACAGCGATTTCTTTCCCAATGCTTTCAGACGGCAGTGTTTATTATTCCTATCGATGTTTTTTCTTTTTCCCCTACTTGACAACCGTCGTTGGAGAAGGAGCTATTTTTTTCTGAATAACTTTATGATGCACAAGAGAAATGTGCCGCAATTCTATAAACAAACCAATGTTTGCATTGATTGTTGTTTTAATGTTAGAATACGTGTTGGTAGATGTGTAAGATATTATCGCCAGGCTGGTCGTTGTTACGGATTTTGTTTCCGTGGTACTAAGTTTTAAGCAGCACCGTTGGTTCTTCTGGTGTAATGTATGGTCTTCCTAAGGCACGTGAGGAGGGGGTTCCTTTGAGACCGTTTGTTTGTAACATCTTGTGACAACTTCAATTACAAGTTGGCCAAATACTTAGTACTCTCACTAACAGAATTTTCGAATAATAATGATAGCATTCAACACACTGAACAGTTTCAAGAAAGAGTGTTATCTGAAGATTCCGATCTATTTATGGTCAGCCTTGAAGTAGAGCCTCTGTTCACGAATATCGCTGTGGACGAAACCATTCAAATTATTTTCAATATAAGATTTTTACCCGTAATGACGTTCTGGTTCGTGGTTTTAATTATGATAATTTTAAAAAGCTTTTAATTTTGGCAGTGCTAGACAATCTTATGTAGTACAACGGGAAGGCTGGCTATGGGCACTCCCTTAGGCCCGGTCTTTGCCAGTATATTTTTATGTGTGAAGTGGAGGAGTGGTTGCTGGACAACTGCCCTGTAGCTAATCAACCTCATTATTATTATTATTATTATTATTATTATTATTATTATTTTACTGCCGTTACGCTGATGATACGTTTATTCTTATCTATTTCAGACCACCCTCTTATCAAGTTTACTATAAATCATGAAAAAGATAAGCTCTCTTTTTCTAGACTTAGAAGTATTACGTAATGCAGTTGGTTTTATATACTTTAATTTTAGAGAGAGAGAGAAAAAAACATGTTTACTTGAGTAGGTACAAATTTTTACAGCTTTTGCAGTTTTAACTTGAAATTAAACTCTTTGTATATTATACCCTCTTCCACGGAGCTGGGCCGAATTTCACTGCGATAACTTTTTTACAACAGTACTTCGCGGAGAACTGCTATCCAGGGAGGGTTTCCTTTAAACATCTTTACAGTTTTCTAAATAATAAATTAATAGCAAAAAATAACGGACCAACTGCACCAAGAATGTCATTATTTGCTGGTGTCTCGTTTATTAATGATAAAAGTCCAATTAATCACAATAAAACCATTAACATTTGGGTCTTTATATATATATATATATATATATATATATATATATATATATATATATATATATATATATATAATGAATAACTTGATCACGAAGTATATAAAACGTGATGCTATGTATAAATAAAGGTTTTTTGCCACGAAGGAAAAAATGAAAAAGCGAGATAGCCAAGTACTTTCGGTCCTGTTCGGACCCTTTACTGAGGCAAACTGATTTTACAAAGAACAACATAGTCAAAAGAAGGCTTAATATACAAACTGACACTACCAGATTAGCCATAAGGGCGATTTTCACTCTACAGAAAGGAGGAGCCCCCAGAGGCTAGCCACACCTTGGAGGATACCCGCAGTAAACAAGTGATTCTTCCTGAAAACAGTACATTGAAAAAACATGGGAGCATATACAATTTAATATCATGAATTTTTACACAAATTTTCCCAACAAAAATTATTATTAATGAAAAGACGAAAGAAAATATAAATATATATATATATATCGAGCAAGAGAAAGAGGGAGAGAGAATATCGAACCAGAGAGAGAGAGAGAGAGAGAGAGAGAGAGAGAGAGAGAGAGAAAAAATAACTATATACATGTGGGACTAATTTATTAGTTCTTCATTTATTTTGAGGTCCTTCATAAACATCTTACAAATATATGGGTCCAAATGGTACATTCCCAGACTAAGATTTGGGTAGTTTTTATTAGTGATTTGTATAATTGCCGATTCCAGTAAATTTCTTGAAACATAATTGCTAGATCTAATGATTATGTTTCAAGAAATTTACTGGAATCGGCAATTATACAAATCACTAATAAAAGCAACCTAAATCTTAGTCTGGGAATGTACCATTTGGACCCATATATTTGTAAGATGTTTACGAAGGACCTCAAAATAAATGAAGAACTAATAAATTACTCCCACATGTATATAGTTATTATCTCTCTCTCTCTGTCTGTCTTTCTCTCTCTCTCTCTGGTTCGATATTCTCTCTCCCTCTTTCTCTTGCTCGATATATATAAATATATATCTATATTTTCTTTCGTCTTTTCATTAATAATAATTTTTGTTGGGAAAATTTGTGTAAAAATTCATGATATTAAATTGTATATGCTCCCATGTTTTTTTCAAAATGTACTGTTTTTCTGGAAGAATCACTTGTTTACTGCGGGTATCCTTCAAGGTGTGGCTAGCCTCTGGGGGCTCCTCCTTTCTGTAGAGTGAAAATCGCCCTTATGGCTAATCTGGTAGTGTCAGTTTGTATATTAAGCCTTCTTTTGACTATGTTGTTCTTTGTAAAATCAGTTTGCCTCAGTAAAGGGTCCGAACAGGACCGAAAGTACTTGGCTATCTCGCTTTTTCATTTTTTCCTTCGTGGCAAAATACCTTTATAATAGTATAATATAATAGTATATAATATATATAATAATATTATAGAATATGTAATATGATATATCGTCCCCCCAATCGGGATCCCATGGGGGGACCGAAATTATTATCAATTAAAAAATTCCCCTTCGGTACATATATGAACCAAAATATATCATTTGGGAGGTAAAGTGAATTTAGATATTTAAAAGGACATTTGTTTTAAGCTTGAATTGATATAATAAATAGATCACGGTTCGATGTTGATATATCATATTATGTTTAATATACTAATATATATATATATAGTATATATATATTATTTTATATCTATATATATATATTATATATATATATATATTATTATATATATATTATAAGGAAACCAATTGTGCCTTATTTTGATGTCTGATGCGGTCTATTTATTTTCGTGTAGCAGATGTAGTTTGAGAAATTATATCAGAGCCTCCCGTAGGGCTTCTTAATGTCCGCAAAGATAGCCACGGGGTCGGGGGGGTGGGGTGGGGGAGTATCGAACAGGTGTCCAGTTGTCATCTCCAGAATTCTCCAGTATTCAGGAACATACGAAGAAATGTAAGTTAAATATCGAGTATAAACATTTTAAAATTCTCACACAAGCGTCTTCCCCTCATCAGCTTGCTGTCTTCGAATCACTTTTCATGAAAACAAAAGTTCCATTACTGAACGAACACTCAAGCTACAGCTACCCCTCTTTCTTTGCCTGGCATAACATTGTTTACTCGGGACCTTTCGCTTCCTCACTCGTCTTCTTCCCTTTGCCGGAGATGGTAATTTTCTTAGCATTCTATGTTTTGTGGATTTTATTGTAAATGTATATTGGTATTTTTAGGATGAGTCTTTTTATTATGCTTTATATTTGTTCATCTTTGGTAACGAGTGACATGAACTTCTGAAATCCGAGGAAACACTGAGACTTCTCTCTAACGTGGAGGGAAAGATCATTCCTGAGAATAAGTCGAAAAGCGTTGCTGCATTGAAAAGACGGGGAATTGCACCTCATAAAGGAGATGCTCTCTCTCCCCCATTTGCATTTTAAATTATAATATCGCGCAATGCACCATCAATAAAATCCAAATGATCTTTAGAATCGTCTATTGTACCTATCAAAGAAGCAGACTAATTCTACAAGGTGCCTATGATCTCTTAATACTATCTGTCTTAAGCACTGTTCTGGGAACTTGTAAGCGCACCGGAAACAGGAAACTCCCCAAAAAACGGTTTACTGAAGCTGAGTCTCAGTCTATCTGCTTTTGTTCGAAGTCTCCTTCGCATTCTGAAACTTTTAGGGGAACAGTGAACTGCTGCAGTCCCTCGTCCTCACTGCTCCAGAAGCTGTGTGGGTAAACCTGCTTACCGGCGGTCAGCGTCTGGGACATCCTTGCCAACCCCTTTAGTAGGAACTCCGTCACTTGATGCATCACAGCGCGAAATACCGTTCACTGTAACATAAGTTATTAGCTTAAGCCTGTTAATGGCACTGGGAATTTGAAAAAAAAAAACCGTTTTATTAGGATCGATCATTAACTTTGTTGGCGTGCTGATTCCCGGTAGTCTCAAAATCACGCTGTGAAGAATATAACGTAGAGTTTTCTAAGCTTTTTAATTTCAACACATACTGTCTTGAAATACATAACATGCGCACTGTGACTGCCTTTTAAAAGGCCCGAGCTCTTTAAATCTAACTTCCTTTGAGGCTACAAAACCCCCGGGGCCATTATTCCACGTACCTTCCACAACAATTCAGACCCTTGAGATACCGTAGGCTATGGTGGGGGCATTGTTGTTAGGAGAGTACTACTACTATCGGTTGCCGATGTGAATAACAAAGTCAATTGTTGGAAGTATTCCTTAGGGTTTTTAATGCATCATAATGTTGTAGACTATTAGAAGCTATTTGCCATTATATTAAGATGAAGTTTGGTTGTCAATCCACTTCGCCCTCTGGTATTTCCATATGGCAAAACGCTTAACAAAGCGGACAGACGCAGGTGTCTCAACTCCTGGAAATCCGGAGAGGCGATGAATAAGTGCGCTTGGCTCGGATGTTCTCCGGCGCTCGGCCGGTCCTGGATGTAAAACAACAAAGCCAACACTGGAGCCATGGACAAAAATTCAAGTGTTCTGTATAATATTTTCCTTTTTCACTTACGAACTCGTATTCTGTCTTTGCATCTCTCGTCGTGATAAATGGCAGAAGAGATATTAATTCCCAGAAGTTCTGTTTTTAGACAATGATAGAGATTTTACTGTCTTTCCTTTTTTTCCAAATAAACATCCAATATGTTCTACCTACCAACAGTAAAAGGATTTCAGTTTCAAAGGAACGACAAATGTGAAAAGTTATCAAGACCCCCTCTCACGGAGCAGCCAAAATCGTCGAGCAAACGCCGATTCAATTGTTCGTTGTGTTGCCATTGTTTTCTTCAGTGGACGCAAACACGTGCCGCAGTCTTGCAAGTTCAGACTTTGACCGAATCTGGCACGTGTGCCGCGAAAATCGATAAACAGGCAAATGTGCAAAGCGTTGTTAAGGCGAGGTACAAATGGGGAATAAGACTAAAGTAATATGAAGAAATATGGGGCTGGAATAGGATAGGCTATTTCCATCAGCGAGGTAAGTGGGTTTGATTGACTTCAACTTAAAAGACAAAGGAATATCTTTCAAATTTTAGTACAGATTAATCGATAAATAAGTCAAATGTGTAAAGCGTTGTTAAGGTAAGGTGCAAATGGGGAACAAGTAATTTGAAGAAATGTGGGGACTGGAATAGGGTAGGCTATGGATTAATTTATTTTTTATCAGAGGTAAGTGGGATTTCAACCTAAAAAAAAAGGAATTTTTTTTTTTCCAAATTTAGTATAGATAGATCGGGATGATGTAATGTATTGTCTAGTATAGGTAGAAAATATATAAGATTCGATTATTTACTTCAGTTTAGCTGTAATATGTCGAAGAAAATGTCTGAAAATAGTACAAATGGAGTGATTTGTTGTAATGATTGTATCTTGGCCCACTGGAAAGACTGAATTGTCCTGAGAGGTAAATGAACAGCCAAGTTAAGACTGAAAAGAGTACTTACACTAGCATCATGTGTAAGACACTCTTCCTTTTTTCATGAATACCAGATGAGGAATCCTAGTCTCGGCTTACTGAAAATGGGAATTCATCGTTCACTGCTAGTTTCTAGTGGACGTAAAAAGGGCTGTAATTTAAGTTGTGACACTGACATCCTAAACTGGAAAGATATTTTCCGCAATGTTCATATGAATTGATTTTTGCTTATAGTTGTAATTTATTTATTCTCCAATGCTTAGATTTTAAATCCGCCTGGGAAAAAAAATCGTTGTCCAGTTTATCGATAATCCCCCGGAATCTCAAGCCGTGAACCCGGGAGGGGATGGGCTCGGCGAGTAGAGGCATCTTCTCAAGTGATGGTCCTCTCTATGTCTATGGCTTGGACTTGGCTCCATCATTATCATATTTTGTATCAGTTCAGTCGTCTTCAGTGTGCTGTGCCTGTCGAACGTAGCTTGACTAAATACTAACGCAGAACTAGATCATATTCATCTTAAGGACTACAAAATACACTAATCGAAGTGTGAAGAGTCTGACAAAATGATTGGAATAAAGGAACCTTCACACACAAATGGCATAAAAGGAAATGAACGATGCGTTGTGCGCTGTGACTGCGAATAGCAATTAAAAGATGGAGAAATTTAATTCATATTCGAAAGTTTTACGACATCGTGTATACTATATTATTCTCCTAGAAGTTGAGTATCATACGATCGACATTACATACGGCAGTAAACAGTCTACGGTTTTGTTAGGATATTTATGGCCGAAGGCACAGTTTTAACATAAAAGAAAGATCGCGAAGATGTCTCTTCATTCATGTTACAGACTGGGTGGAAAGGGGATGGAGAAGCGAAGGGGATTAACAACCAAACAGTCTGTTGACGAGAGAATTTGGTAAATTAGTCTTTCAGGCACAGATACATAAAAGCGCATTTCACCAAATACGTGAAGATGGTGGAGAGTAGCTTCGCTTTAAGATTCCGTTAGTAACGCGCTTTCTGCGATTTTGGGCTGCTATTTAGACCAATCCATAGACTTTGATTTAGACCAAGAGTTTGAGCGGGCGCTAAACCATTCTTGATCTACAAACAATGCCCAGTCTGTGCATAGCCTCAGAAGCAAACTTAAACCTATTAATCTCTTCGAGCTACACCAAGAGCACCGATTCTCTATGATATGAAAGCAAGGAACTCCCTCGGCCTCGTGTAAATACTTCCATTTGCCACCATGTCCTCGTTTCAACAATGAAGCTATGGAAAATACGCAACATAGCGTACAAAATTAGTACTCAACTTCATAATTTCTACCGAAGAAGTAATTGTTACAGGTGGTTAAAAAAATGCACGGGAAGCACGAGAGCAGTGTTTTGACAGCGCAGGTCACAGGTTTTAATCAGTAATAAAGGGCTAAAAGGCTAAAGAAGAAATAACGGAAAAGAGAAGCTTCGTATTTCGGGAAGTCTCTTTTCTCACCCAAGATGCATATGATATACTTCTTCCCAGTCGGGTATCTCCAGCTTTTAATTAACCCTTTCAATTTATCCTTCTCTTCCTTTATTTAGTGTAACAAATTGGAGAAAGCAACAGATTCTGAATTTTGAAACATACAATCCTTCGTTATACAGCACCAGCACATTTTTCCATCGCTTCTTAAGCAAATAGGCTAAAGGCATCGTTCTCTGAAATTTGCCAGTTCTATTTTTGTTTCAAAACTTGCGTAGTACTGATGGTCACTTAAACACTGATAGAGTTTGACCAATAAAAAAATAGGTATCGATGCAGTGTGAATTACCTGAGAGAGAGAGAGAGAGAGAGAGAGAGAGAGAGAGAGAGAGAGAGAGAGAGAGAGCTACATTGCCTTTTTCTTTTTTCGTCTTCAGCATAAATTTCATAGCTTTGAAGGACATTAAACAAAAATCTTCAGGATATGATCAGGTGTTATAATGACATGGGACCGGACTCCCACCTATCTCGAATAAGATAATATTTGATTCTTGACTAATTTCCGATGAATAAAGCGACATTTGTTTAGTGGATAAGAGAAACTCAAAGCCCAGATGGAACGAAAGGGCAGATTTTTGCCGTTGCTTTCGCTGGTGATGACGACGACGCATTTGAGGTGCACACACGAAAATAATTTTTTTTTTTTTTTAGTTTGTATGGTGTTTTTACGTTGCATGGAACCAGTGGTTATTCAGCAACGGGACCAACGGCTTTACGTGACTTACGAACCACGTCGAGAGTGAATTTCTATCACCAGAAATACACATCTCTCACTCCTCAATGGAATGGCCGAGAATCGAACTTGCGACCACCGAGGTGGGATGCCAAAACCATACCAATCACGCCACTGAGACGCTTCACACGAAAATAGATACCTTCCTCTTCGTGTGAGCTCCCAGCTATCATCTTCTCACATGAAGAGAGAGATTGTACGCGAATGGACAATTCGCTTACAGGTGGCAAATACAGACTCATCTGTTGTTATTCGGGACGATAATCAAATGTTCTTGCTTGTCGATCCTTATGAGTTCAGTAATGTTACTATTGTATGTAACTGGTCTTGTGCAGCTGAAGTCGTTTATTTCTGTGGACGAAACACGCAAAACATAATGCTACTAAAATTCATTGTCTGTATAACAAAATGCGATATCTGACGTGAAATATGAAAATATTAGCATTAGGAACTTCTTGTTATCTAGGTGTAAAGAATGCTCTTTTAGACCTTGGTTATCATCGTCCTTTGCAAATCATTTCTTTATCTCATTCATATATTTCCAGGAAAATAGTAATGACGGACCGAAGTTTACCGTTGTTCATTTCCTTTCACTTGAGAACTGGTCAAAGAACTTTCGTTCTCATTTTGTACATATTTCAGCTTTTGCTTCAGTACTCAATAATGCAGGCTGCTCAATAAGAGCAAATTTCGGTGCTGGTGTTTACAAGCAAGGACACTGGACCGTGCTTTGATCGAATGCCAACAACGACTACTAAAAAAAAGCATTCGTGAGAACACGGATTAAAAGCTTTTCCAGAACCAAGTTATCCTTTTTCGAGACCATGAATGGTGAGATACCAAGGTCATATAAACTGTTGTGATTACACACACACACACACACACACACACACACACATATATATATATATATATATATATATATATATATATATATATATATATATATGTATGTATGTATGTATATAAATATTTATAAATATAAATATTTATTTTCATCGTGAAAGTTGTCCTTGTGGAAACAGAAAATAAGATTCTTATCTAAAGCTCTTGCCGCCTTAAAGTTTAATACATTTTTATAGCTAAGCTTGCTATGAAAAAAAAGTTATAACAAAACATACTCCTATTATAAAACTGGCCCTGTGTGTTTTTTTTTTTTTTCACAAAGAGCAAAAACCACGGCCGCACACTTTCGGTATTATCATGTCCCCGGTTTCTGGGCCTCTAGTCATGCTCTATCCCTTTTCTAGCCCAGTCAGCCCAGGGGTGTCATGGGCGAGGGGGGAGGCCAACTGCCCCCTCCCAAGACTCAACTTGCCCAAGCCTAAACTTGTCCCCTCATCCCCGAAGCCCCAAGAAGTAACAGCATGTTTTCTTTATGAATGTGCTATCATTAATATATGAAATTTCTCGGAAATATTACGTTTCTTGATCCTTCTTTGTCTACTAGCTACCAGGGTTGATGAGATAAACAGCAGTGGGAGTATAGTTTTTGCTGAAATACCTTGCTCATGTGGCTACAAATAACACATTAAATAGCTAAAAAAAGGTTATTACGCTCGCTTCGCTTGCCAAACCGTCTTTGGCCCCCCTACCCCCCAACAAAAATCTGAAATGATGCCCTCGCGTCTGCCTCCTGCGTAGAGTTCCTAGGGTGATGGAAACACGCTGCAGCATAAGTCAAGGTCTAGTACTCTCTAGACTTGAGTCCAGACCTTACTTTAAGCAAAACATGCATGGGACAGTGTTGGGGGCTGGTTGTTGCAATAACTGATAGTTTAAAGCAAGGTCTAGAGAATACTCTCTAGAGTCTGGACCTTGGTTTAAAGAATAAGGAAAGCACGGACGTTAAGAGCGCCAGCAAAGACAGTCGAAAAACGATAGCAGGCAAAAGCCACTTGGCTGCTTCGTTGCCGTTTGTTGACATCGAGTAAGAAGCCGGTTTTTGATGGAGGGATCAGCGAGGCTGCGAGAGAGAGAAGCGGCCACTTTCATTTTGAGCGCCACGTGGTCACTACGTTGTCCCTTTATAGAGCACTGACCTGTCCCACCACCATTATTTTGAAGTCTCCAGCCTGTTCGAGGAGCAAGAGGGGCCATCGGAATGCAGCAACAATATAATTGTAAGTTCGTTTTAAGGAGGGCTTAGGTTGCACTGTTATAATATTCAAATTATTGTCGGGGTAGTTTATCTATTGTAATTATATTTCCTGTAGTTACACAACGTGTCGCGAACAGTTTGCCGCAGTAGTGTCGTGGAAAACTCTACGGGGTCACCACTGGTAATTTGACATATCTATGGCTATTATATTCTTGTATTGATATTATACTATTATAACAATAATTTAACAATAACAAGCATTCAAAATTCAAAAAGGAGTTTTGTTTCATATCTTGAAACAATAAAGATATCCACTAACCCAAAACAGCTAGTCTCAAAATAGCTAGTTCCAAAATAGCTAGTCCAAAAGAGCTAATTCCAAAATAGCTAGCATACCAAAATAGCTAGCATCCCAAAATAGCTAGTTCCAAAATAGCTTGTTTAAAGCAGTTACTTTTGACGGTATCTAAGATATTTAAAATATTAGTTTTAGTTTGACAAAAGACAAAGTGATTTAGATTTCCTTACAAGTGATCTTGCTTATTCGTCTGTTGGTTTTTACTTATATTAAATGAACAGCCCATCAACATGAAAAGGATAAAATCACAAAAAGGATGTGATCAAATATGTCACGAGGGAGATGTTTACCGAAGGAATACAACCAATAACGAAACGCAAAATTGGAGATGCGTCATCAAAGGCTGTAAAGGAACTACTGCTACAACTGCGGTTGATTATAGTGGTAATAGTAATGTGACCAGATTTTTTCTTCTGTAAAAGCGGGACAGTTCATATATATATATATATATATATATATATTATATATATATATATTATATATATATATATATATATATATGTGTGTGTGTGTGTGTGTGTGTGTGTGTGAACTGATCTGTATAGAAAATTCATGTGTGAGACGTAACGGAAAATCTACTATATGTGTTGTGCGTAACTATGTGCGATCAGAGAGTAACGAATAGATAGATATCGCTGATTCATCGAATGCCCATATGATCGTTGGTGGCGTGGCGTGGGTGATTCAAATAAGTGCCATACATCGAAGACCCTATTGGTTCCTTTCAATTATAAGAGGCCAATCAGCTTAGACCTGTGACCCAAACAAGTGTTGAAGTTCAGTTTGAAAAGTTGAGTCAGTAGGGAATCAGTGGTCGACGGGTCAGGGCGCGTCTCAAAGACAGTGGTCGGCGCGTGTCGCCTTAGAGTACCTTCCGACTATATAATAATCATATAATTAGTAGCGTATTATTAGCAACAGGGCCCTGTGTAACTATTAAGGAAAATACACGTGTTAATTTTATCTTACGCGTTTCATTGTACTGGTAGAACCCTTGTATGATCGAAAATCAGATCATATAAATTGGTGTCAGTCGTGGGGTCTTGCCAGTGCAAAATAATTAACAGCGTAATTGATTGTGAAGGTGAAATAAACAATGCAAACTTGAAGAAAAGCGGCGCGTGACGGCGGGAGGGCCAGTACTAGCAGCACGAGTGCTAACAATAACAGTGCCGAGAAAAAGGACAGTGTGAATGATCCGGCAGTGGCAACAATTATCCAACGCGCGGTAGAAGAGTTACACAAATTAACAAAAGATACGCAAACAAAAAATCCCGTCGACCCACCCACAATTTCGGCCAACGTCGCGTCGTCCACGCAAGTGCGATCAGACGGAAAAGTAGAAAAACTGCCAGTGCTAGATGGATCCGTGCCTGAGTTTGATAACTTACGCACTGGTGAAGGCTTCCTTTCGATCGAGACCTTTATAAAGTGTGTTGAAAACGCCACAATTGGTTGGACAGATAGAGAAAAGATTGTGCAAGCGAAACAGAAGATCATCGGTGATGCAGCACGACAGATCAGGAGCTGGGACGTCCGTTATTCGGCAGACTGGGGTACTTTTAAACAGCACCTCACTCAGCAGTTTGCCCTACATCGAGAGGAAAAGATGGGGCTAATGGAAGGTTATGACCCCAAGTTAGGGGTGGGAGAGTCGATTTCAGCCTTCTACTATCGCGTCTGTGAGGACTATGAGTCCCTCACCCCTAATGAAGACCAGACTGTAGATGGAAAAGAAAACTTCTGTCGACGCATGCTGAAACGAATTCTTCCCACCTCCGTAGTGGGATTTCTTGTTGACGACAAGAGGCCCTTACACACCTTACTGCCGAAGGTACAACAACTATTCGACCACAGACGACGCCAGCAAACAAGGATGGGGGCACAGGCCACCTCCCAACCGGTTGTTGCAACGGTTAACCAATCTGACCCAGCGAATCCTCCGCCAGCCTCACTCAACATCCAGGGGGCCGGGTCACGCACCCAGGGGCCTCGAAGAGGCAAGAGGAAAACAGCCGGGAATTACACGGTTGGCCGTTGCTGGGGGTGTGGGAGAGAGGGCCACCTGATTGCCCAGTGCCCCTCACCAAGGAGAGGAAGGGGAAGGCGACGTGGAGGAGGAGTCGGGAGGACCCCCGACTACACCCACGGCCGCCGGGTCCAACCAACGACGGTGTCCCCGGGTGGGCCAAGGGAGGCCTTGTCGGGAGGAGGGGAAGTCAGCCAACCCCTCGAGAAGTAGTGGATAGCCCTCCCCCACCTGTCGCTGCCCATGCCCGGACGTATAGGGTGCCAGGAGACAAGGTAAGGCAAGAGCCTATCTCCCACCCTCAACCCACGAAGGAAGCCGTGGTGCCGATCGTGCAAATATGGGTAGGGGAGCGACAGGGAAGGGCGTTGATCGACACTGGTGCAAGTGTGTGTCTGTTAGAAGAACACCTGGTGACAGGATCGGTGCAGCCGATGAAAGGTTCTTTGGTTTTGAGTACTGCAGGTGGTCATCGGATGGTAACCCAGAGGGCTGTGAAACAACAGGTAACCATCGATGGGCGAGTGGTGATACATACCTTTTATGTAGTGCCAGGATTACAAGTAGAAGGAATTTCAGTTATTTTAGGAATTGATTTTGTGGATAGGAACGAAATAAGAGTGGCTGGCACAGCCGGGAAAGGGATCGAGGTATGTTTAAAGGGACAAAGAATTCCCACAGAGGGGGAGAGACCGAGGTGCCTACGAGTCTCCCTTAAGTCGAAGGGAGCTGGGGGAAAAGTACCCGCTGCCCCAGAGGCGGGAGATGTGGCACCACCCCGGACCCTCTCATCCCTCGCCGTGACACCCTCACGGAGCATACCGGAAGGCACTTTAGTTATGATCAGACCACATAACAAATGGGACGATTTTATCATTCCGGGTCTGAGTGAGGTAATACAGGGAGAAATTAATGTGCCATTTATGAATGTCAGTGACCAGCGTATCGTACTAGACAGCGAGTCGATATGCGACCTTGAACCTTGTGAAATAGCAGATGCTTCCTACACTCTTGTGACCTTGGGTAGCACGTTTCAAGGTCGCAGTGAGGAACGTCTAAGTAGACTCCTCCGGACAGCTGGTGGGTGTCTACCCCTGTTACTTATCAGAATATTGTCAAAGAAATCGTAGAAGGTTATCAAGATGTAATCGCGATTGGCGACGAAACCCCAGGCAGAGTAAATAGTTTTCCTTTTGTTATAGAAACCGGGGGTCATCCACCCATAAGATCTAAGCCTTATAGAATACCAGTTTGTTATCAGCGGGAAGTGGAGAGCGAGATTAATAAATTAAGGGAACAAGGGACAATTAGAGAAAGTGAATCCCCCTGGGCCTCGCCAATCGTGATGGTTAAAAAGAAGGATGGTTCTCTTATGCTATGTGTTGATTATAGAAAGTTGAATAGTATCACAAAAGACAATGCATTTCCATTGCCCTCTATCGAAGAGTTGTTGATTAAGGTCAGGGAGAGTAAATTCTTCACCACCTTAGATTTAAAGTCAGGTTATCATCAAATACCTATAGACGAGAGTAGCAAGGAAAAGACAGCCTTTATAGCTAATGATCAATTGTGAATATAATTACCTCCCTTTGGGTAAAGAAAACGAAGCTCCTGCTCATTTTTCACGTGTTATGATGTCCGTATTAGCTCCGCTATTAGGACATAGCGTGTTTGTTTATTTAGATGACATAATCATAATAGGGGCTACAGTAGAAGAACACAAAAAGAACATTATTGAAGTTTTAGAAGCTTTAAAGCAACAGGGGATGAAAATTAATCTAACCAAATGTAAATTCTTTCAGCAAGAAGTTGAATTTTTGGGGCACATCGTAACATCTGAAGGCCTTAAGCCTTGTGCCGATAAAGTAGCAGCAATTAGAGAATTTCCCAGACCGAAGAATGCAAAGGAAGTAGCCAGTTTCCTCGGGCTGGCGGGCTACTACCGTAAATTCATAAAAGATTTCAGTAAAATAGCGAGACCGCTAGATTCATTGAGAAAGCAGAAAGATTTTCATTGGGAACGGGAGGAAGAAATAGCTTTTCAAGAATTAAAGATTTCACTCACTAGTAATGAGCTATTAGCTTATCCAAAGTTCGATCGAGCATTTATAGTAACCACTGACGCGAGCAGTATAGCTATTGGGGGAGTGATTTCTCAAGTTGACGATGCAGGGAATGAAAAGCCGATTTGTTTTGCATCACGAGCATTGAAAGGAGCGGAGAAGAATTACAGTACCTTCGATAGAGAGGCATTGGCTATTCTATGGATGCTGGAGAGACATCGCTATATTTTATTGGGGCATAAAGTAAAGATTAACACAGATCATCGCCCATTGAGAGATTTATTGAGGAAAGGGGATTTGACCACTCGACAGGCTCGTTGGATAGAACGGCTGTTAGAGTTTGATATTGTGGGAATTGAACATATAGCAGGGAAAACAAATAAAGTAGCAGATGCCCTCTCCAGAAGTGCCATAATGGGAGTTACAACGCGAGCAGCAAAGAGAGAGGAACAACGACGGAAGAAGCAAGTGCATGAGTCAGAGGCAGCCGATGTAAAAAACGGGAATAACTCGGGAACTCCAGAGTTAGAGAGAGAGAGAAGGGAAACGAGTCGTGGGAGTGAAAGGGCTGATCCTCCTAGGGGGTCAGCAAGCGAATGCCCTGGGAGTGAAAATGAGTGTGTGATTGATTTGTGTGGTTGGAGTGTTGGAGAGGTGATAAGGGGTCAGAAGTCCGAGCCATGGATCGGGCAGGTTAGGGCTTATGTAAGGGGTGCGACTAACAAGTTTCCCGATTTCCTAAAGGTGTCCAGAAGTATGTTCTTCATTGAAGGAGATATTTTGTTTTGTAAATATGAGAAGAGACCGGGCGATATCCGATCTCGCGTCATCCTTCCTCCCTCTTTGGTAGAGAAAGCCATCCACATGATACATGTAAGTGCATATGCAGGACATATAGGTATAGAAAGGTCCCTCAGGAGGGCACGAGAATCCTTTTTTTGGATAGGAATGAGAACAGACATTACAAAATTTATCAGCCAGAGCCACATATGTAATACCATGAAAAACCACAAACACTCTATTCCCAAGGCTCGCATGTGGCCAGTAGAGCCAATTAAATTTAACAGAGTGCATATCGATGTCGTAGGACCCTTCCCTCCTGGAGACGGGCAGTTCAAATATGTATGTGTGATGGTGGATGCGTTAACGCGTTATACGCACACCTACGCAATGGTGGATAAGACCGCAATATCGGTTGCCAGAGCTTTGTGTTCATTCATAACGAAATTCAGCTGTCCTCGTACTCTAATCAGTGATAATGGGCGTGAGTTTGTTAATGAAGTGATAAAAGAGCTGACAAAATTATTTAATGTGGAACATTTCACGATCGCATCCTACCGGCCTTCAGCCAATGGGTTAGTTGAATCCTGTAATAGAGAAGTGACAAATATTTTGAAATATTTAGTGGCAGACAGTCCGAATTAGTGGGCAGAGATGTTGCAAATGGCGGAATTTGCACTTAATACTGCGTATAACAGCTCCATAAGGGAAACCCCGTATTTTTTAGTGTACGGACAGGACCCTTCATTGCCATATACTGTGATCATGGACCCTAGAACTTTACCGTTATATAGTGTCGAGCAATACCGGGTGATGTTCTGTAACCTAACCCGAAGAGTATTTCAGATAACGCAGAAACTTCTGTTGAGGGCAAATGAAAAGTATCAGACGCAATATGATCAGCGATTCCGCACACAAACGTCTAAGATACAAATAGGGGACAGGGTCTATTTGAAAAGACTGCAACCAAAGAAACATAAACTTGGGCCCGCCTATCTAGGTCCGTACCGCGTGAAAGAAATTAAAAACGACACTGCGGTGATAAAGCATATTAGGACCGGTGCCCAGTGCGAATACCACTTATCACACATGCATCCCGTCAGAGAAGATGTCCTGATGTGGCATCTGAACAAACCAGTACCCCCATTTCCGGGACTGCCTGGTTACCTGGGAGAGGAGAGTGAAGATGATATACAAGCATGTCTTGGGATCATTAACGGTGCGCCCGACGTGCATACAGACGAAGGTCGCAAATATTGGTGTCATGTTCTGAAGTATGAACATTATTCTAAACGTATCTTTGCACCAACCTGATGTGTTTCTTTTTAATCTTTTATTCTGATTTTGTGATGATACCTTTTCGTGCATAAACTGAGACAAATCATATTTTCTGTTTCCTTATTGTGTTTTTACAAGTTCTTTGGTCTTGATGATTGATAGTAATCTGTTTATTTTATTGTTTTTTTTTAAATACAGGTTTTTGTACTATCTGTTATTTTCTTATTTTTGAACTGCAGGTTTTTTGTGCTCCAATTTTAAGAAGAATGTAATGTGTTTAATGTGATGATATAAAATTTATTATTTCATTGATTCTTACATAATTTATTTTTCATTAAAGAACATGTTTACAATGTGATGCATGGAATTCAGAACAGACTGTAAATTGCCAATTGTAAGCACGCAATTTGACCCTGGCTTGCTAAGTTTAGTTTTTATTCTGCATGAATTATTAATAACATTCCTAATAACATTTCGGTCGGTAAGGTACTCAAATAACAGTGCACAAATGATTGAGACTAAAATAAGGGAAAAATGCATATAAATAAATAAAAAAAAAAAATAGTGTTTTGAGTTCTGCGGGACGCAGAACTTGTGGGGGAGAGTGGTGAACTGATCTGTATAGAAAATTCATGTGTGAGACGTAACGGAAAATCTACTATATGTGTTGTGCGTAGCTATGTGCGATCAGAGAGTAACGAACAGATAGATATCGCTGATTCATCGAATGCCCATATGATCGTTGGTGGCGTGGCGTGGGTGATTCAAATGAGTGCCATACATCGAAGACCCTTATTGGTTCCTTTCAATTATAAGAGGCCAATCAGCTTAGACCTGTGACCCAAACAAGTTCAGTTTGAAAAGTTAAGAGTCAGTAGGGAATCAGTGGTCGACGGGTCAGGGCGCGTCTCAAAGACAGTGGTTGGCGCGTGTCGCCTTAGAGTACCTTCCAACTATATAATAATCATATAATTAGTAGCGTATTATTAGCAACAGGGCCCTGTGTAACTATTAAGGAAAATACACGTGTTAATTTTATCTTACACGTTTCATTGTACTGGTAGAACCCTTGTATGATCGAAAATCAGGTCATATGTATATATATATATATATATATATATATATATATTATATATATATATATATATATAATATATATGTATATGTATATCTAATAAAAGGAGCCCATAAAAACACCAAAATGTAGAGAGAAAAGTACTATATTTCAGAGACTGCTGTCTCTCTCTTCAGGTATATGAATGAGAAAAGTTTACAGAAAAGGTAGTATTTATACCAAGAGATCCGTCCACAAGTAAGCCAAATTCCTCACCTGGAGACGATTAAGAGAATAACCCACACCCTTGGGAAATCCAACCCTTTTGCATTTACCTACCCAAATACCTTAGCCAAATTCCTGATTAACGTCCAACAAAAGACATCCCCCAAAGACTCTGGGGTCTATGAGATCCCATGCCAGGACTGTGACCAATCTTACATCGGATTTACAGGTAAATCACTTCCCCAGAGATTAATACAACACAAACGGTCAGTTAGGTATGGACAACAGAACTCGGCTATTTTCAACCATATAAATGAACATAACCATAGAGTAAACTGGAATTTGTCACGTGTAATTTATAGCAGCAACTGCCGGTACAAGAGTCAAATGATGGAATCGGCCTTAATAAAAGAGAAGCAGGTAATGAACATCTCAAAAGGCGGGAGGATCTCGGATGTCGTCGACGAAGTTTTCATTCAACCAACGCTTAAGAAGATTAAAGGAAGATTATCAGCGGGGGTAACCTAAATTGGCTTACTTGTGGACGGATCTCTTGGTATAAATACCACCTTTTCTGTAAACTTTTCTCATTCATATACCTGAAGAGAGAGACAGCAGTCTCTGAAATATAGTACTTTTCTCTCTACATTTTGGTGTTTTTATGGGCTCCTTTTATTAGATGGAATTCTGTTGTTACAGAACTTTTTACCATATATATGTATATACATATATGTATATATATAATATATATATATATACTATATATATAATATATATATATTTATAATATATATATATATATATATATACATATATATCTATATATATATATATATATATATATATATATATATATATATATAATATGAGAATCCAAGAATCAATCCAAAACAATTTTCTACTTACCTTTAATATTCATACTTTTCACTGGATGAAATCTAATTTAATAATTCTGGAGTTTGTAGAAATTCATACATGTATGCTTGCAATTAATCTTAGTAATCAGCAATGCTTTAAGAGTTGAGACTTTCAGACGAGTTTTTTCAATGTCCATATCTTATTGATGTGAGAGAATGCACGTTCCGTAGAAGCATTTTTCTCAAGAAGGCAGAGTGCAAACTGAACCAGTTCTGACAGTGTTGGTGATTGACATCTCTGGCCTTACAGTGAGTAGTAAACTCATCAAATAAACTCGAGTCAAATCTGATGTCAAACATTTGTTTTTCAGCAGCAGGAAAATCCATTGTTTTCTCAACATCTGACCAGTTCGGAACTTGTCTCAATGAAACCCACTGCATGCAGTAATCAAGGTTAGGTAGGTTAGTTGAGCAGTGATAAGTACTTGTCACATGTGTCATAAAACTCAACCACTAATTTTCTTATAGCTGAAGGATCGCCAGCCCCTCATGCGTACGTGTACCATACTGGACATGTTTCCATATATACATACATAGAAATAGACAGGTAGATAGACAAAGAAACATACATTCTACACATATACATGCATACATAAATTCATGTAAGCATATGTCACCTACACATACTTTCATACAGATACTGTAGCATTATGAGTTTTATATAAATCAGCAGCTGCAAAGGGCCGCACTTTATACACTTTACAGTCTATATATTATGCTTTTAATTCACTTCATTGGGCATCGTAGCAGTCGGAGAAGACGATAGAAGTTACCATCTACTGAAGTAGCAAAATTAAACAAAATATCAGTACTATTCCATTACAATGGGGACAGTTTTATTATTGTAGTACAAAACTCACAAAAGTAAAAAAAAGAAGAAAAAAAAAACGGGACATTTTGTTAACAAAAAAAAAAAACAAAAAAACGATAACGGGACAGACGTTGAAAAAGCGGGACTGTCCCGCCTAAAAGCTAAAAGCGGGACTCTGGTCACATTAGATAATAGTGATGTAGTTTTAGGCCAAAATCATTCACACGCACTATGTGCCACAGGAAAAAGTTGATTGTGAAACTTTATCTTGCCTGCCGAAAAGAAAAGCACTTCGAAATGCATTCAACGAAAAAGGCAAAAAATGAAAGGCTACTTTCCCGAACCGAATTTACGTTTAGAGATCAATTTGCCTGAAGATTTTAAAACAATTACTATAGGGAGTGCTACAGAAAACTTTTTAGTGTATGATGAAAGTGATTCCCATGAAATACTATTTTCGTAAGCAAAACTTTATACTAGACATACTTGCAACGGCTGGATACTGGATGTGTGATGGGACATTCAAATTGGTTCCACAATTATTTTATCAACTATACACGATCTATTAAAAGTGAATATTTATTTGCATGTGTCTACATTTTGCTGACAAATAAAACAAAGGAAACTTATAAAAAAGCCTTTAGTATTTTGAAACAAAAGCGCCCAGACTTACAGCCAAAGCCGCCTTTATTTTCACCAATGATTTGGAGCGTTGGACAAAGGTCAACAACAGATGATTTACCAAGAACCACAAACAAGGTTGAAGGATGGCGCTGAGCAATTCAGACCCTATATGATGCCCTGCACCCTTCCTTATGTCGGTTCTTAAGAGGCATTCAGCAGGAAGACTCTGCAAAGAACTGAGTGGACTGCTTATTTATCAGGCGAAAGGGAGACTACAAATAAAAAAGCCAAAGAAATTAATGGAAGGATTCAGACATTAGAACAAAAACTCAAAAATTAAGAAATTTCAACATTTTAATTCTTACGTGGAAGTAGTTATATTATTAAATACTGATTAGATATAACAGTCGCAGTCTCCTTGGGATTCCACATCGTCGGTACAATTGCGGTCTCCTAGACACAAGCCCTTGTCACCACTGCGGGTTGGTACAGGGCTGTGGCTCACCCCACCTGGCAGTGCCACTTCTAGGAGGAGCGATGGCGTACAATCCATCTCTCCTATTCCCACTACTTCCTCAGGATACACTGGGAGGGATGAGGTGAAGATAGGAACCCCGTAGAGACATCTCCATGGGATTCAGCGATGGTGGCCTACTTCCCGTTGAGTATGGATTGAAGGGGTCTGGCTTGGTTCCTCCTGATGGAGGAGCAGATCGGGAAGACTGATCCCTGGAAGGACTTGGACCTTTACCAAGGGATTTGGACACCCCCAAAATGCAGAGGACGTTTGCAGAAATTGTTGCGCTGATCCATCAGCACAACGATTCCGGGGAAGCAGCCACGACATCCTTTTTAGGAGATTGTCTCACCCACCTCGAATCCTTTTGGGGTCCCAAGAAGGAACCCAAGGCTTCCATGGGACTTCCTTGGTCAATGTTGGCTAATAGCGTGTTGGGTTAAGTGAATGATCTTGTCTCTGGGGCAGGTGGAATTCCTTAGATTTAGCCGTTTGGACTGGCTGCTTCCTTCTCCTCTGCCTTGCCAGAGGTGCTTCTACACACCGTCAGATAGGCCTCTACTGACCATGCAGGCTGACCTGGTTCACCTCGGTCCAGGTCTGTCTCTGCCACACCTGACTGCAGAGAATGTTTCTCTCTCGCAGCAGGAGGCAGCGACATTGGAAGCCACCGCCATGGCGGCTCTCCAAGCAGTCTCCTGGTTGGATCCGTGGTCTTTCACAGTGTCCAAAGTTGCTGCTTCTACCTGGCCCCCAGAATGCCAACCTGTGGGCGAACCTGGTACTCAAGAGGCGTGATGCTGCCCTCTCCAAGGCTTCCAGGTCTCTCGGCTCTGAATCAATCTTGCTCTTGTGTAACGGACCGTTGCTGGGTTCTGCCTCTCTCTTTGATAGAGAATAGGTGGATGCTGTGGTGGACAAGCGTCGGGACGAGGATAAGGACCGGCTTGTCCACCAGGTAGTAGCAAAAGCCTCTGCGCCTTCGAGTCCTGCTGTGGCCAGACCTGTGAGTCGGGCTAGCACTTCCTCAGCTGCTACTTCTGCTTCGAAGGGAGCCAAGGGGACATGCCAACCTTCTTCTTCCGCCTCCAAGTCCGAGACTTCCCGTCCTTTTCAGAATGATTTCCAGTCAGGACAAGCAAGGAAAGGGAAAAAGAAGTTCGAAGGGAAATGCTAGGGCTGGCGTTCCCCTCCAGCTGCTGCCAATGGTGGTGGGGTGCCTATCGAGCCATTGGGCAACTTGGCAGCAATACAGATTGGAGACCAGGGTAGTGGATGTCCTTTGGGAGGGCTATCTTCTCTCCTTAGAGTCTCTGCCACCCCTCACCGACCATCTGGTCTGGCTTCGATCCTACGTAGTGGGATCAGAGAGAGATCAGGCATTACTGCAGGAAGTGCAAGCAATGTTGCAGAAGAGCACTATAGAAGTCATGTCAGATGGGTCTCCGGGCTTTTATAGCCGAATCTTTCTCGTAGAGAAGGCTTCAAGGGGATGGAGACGGGTCGTAGACCTCTCTCCCATGAACCGATTCATTTGCCAGACTTAGTTCAAGATGGAAACAGCACGCTCAGTGCTGGCTTCCATCAAGGAGAACGACTTCATGCTTACAGTGGATCTGAAAGATGCGTATTTTCAAATACCCATCCACAGGTCTTCCCGCAAGTACCTCCACTTCATCCTGGGGGAGACAATCTACCAATTCGGACTTTCTACCACTCCCCAGGTGTCACGGGAGTGTTCACCCTGGTTTCAGCTTGGGCACATTTGAACGGGATATGTCTCTTGAGGTATCTCGATGATTGGCTGGTCCTGGCAAGCTCTCACTCGCAGTTGCTGGACAGGGATTGACTCCTCAAGTTTTGTCGGAATCTTGGGATCCTGATAAACCTGGAGAAGTCAGATCTCAAACCCAAGTAGAGGACGTTGTATCTGGGCATGCTGATTGATACGGTAGCAGCAAGAGTCTTCCCCTCAGACTCTCGTATCAGCAAGTTCAGAGAAGTAGCGTGATGGTTCCTGTCAAGACAGGAGCAACCTTCCCGGCTTTGGCAAGTTGTGATCGGTCACCTGTTATCCTTGGAGAAGCTTGTCCCTCATGGACGGCTACACCTGTGGTCTCTTCAGTGGAGACTCAGGGACTTTTGGTCCCAGTCACGAGATCCTCAGTCTCTCCTTGTTCCTCTCTCACTGGAGGTAAGGGAGGACCTGGATTGGTGGATGGATGACAGGAACCTCACAGTAGGAGTGGATCTCACCACTCCCCCTCCGGACATGCTCCTATTCTCGGATGCATCGAACGAGGGGTGGGGCACACACCTGTAGGAGTTGCTTACTGCATGTGTGTGGAATGATCGCAACTACCACCTTCACATCAATGTTCTTGAACTCAAGGCAATCTTCCTGGCTCTCCAAGAGTTTCGGGAATGAGTGATGGGACACTTTGTGGTGTTGATGAGCAACAACACCATATAATCAACAAGCAAGGGGGACTTGCCTCCCTCGAGCTCCACAGGTTGACAATGCAGGTGCATGAGTGGGCCTTGGCTCATGCAGTGGAGCTGTCAGCCAGGTACGTCCCCGGCAAGAGGAATGTAGTGGCAGACAAGCTCAGCCACCAGAGTCAGGTGGTAGGAACTGAGTGGTCCCTACACCAGGATGTAGCGGAAAGGCTCTTCAGCCTATGGGGGCGTCCAGTCTTAGACTTGTTCACCACCTGGTACAAGAGGAAGGTGGAGATCTTCTGTTTGGTTGTACCGGACCAGTGGGCAGCAGCAGAAGACACATTCCAACATCCATGGGACAACCTGGAAGCGTACGCCTTTACCCCGTTCTGTCTGACACACACTGTGCTCAAACAGGGTGTGGATGATGCAGAATCTGAGGATGATTCTGGTGGCACCCAAATGGCCTCAGGCCATTTGGTGTCCCGACCTTCCCGACCTTCTGGCTCTTCTCGCCAAGGCACCAAGAGAGATCCCCCCATGGCGCAACCTGCTGTCTGAGCCACACATAGAGTGGTACTATCAAGCAGTGGAGTCCCTGTGTCTTCATGCTTGGAGGTTCTCCACCATCTCTTGTGAGCGAGAGGCTTTTCGCAGCAAGCAATGACAGAGAGTGCGTTCCCAGCCTTTGTGAAAACATGTACCAAAGGCTTATGGTCCTTCAGGATGGTGAAGGGGCTGCCGTTTAGGAGGTATTTGAAGTGTCACATGGCCTGGTAGATTGCCAGCAGTTCCCTGTCGAATGTACTGTAGAGGGTCTTGGGTGGCTTCAACTTGAAGCTGAAAAAGGCAAGGGGGCGGGGGAAGCCGTCCAATATCTGCTCCTGTACGGCTCCGTAGGTGATGTTGCTGGCATTGGTGGTAAGTCTCAGGGGGCTGGTGGGGTCCTGGTAGGCTAGAGTGGTGGCTTGGGCGAGGGCTGCCTTTGTCTGCTCAAGTGCCCTATGCTGAGGCATTTCCAAAGTCAGTGTCTTCGGTTTTCCCCTTTCATCACCTTGGTCAGGGGATACATGATGCGGGCGTACCACCTCTACCTTGGAGGCCATGGGGTAGATGCCCATCGGGAGACCTCTGGTCCTGGGAAGTCCACATTTTTTATGTTAAAGGAACACTTGTCGAATCTGACGATCAACCCATTCTCCTGAAGGGGTTTCAGCACAGCCCGGACATGTCCCAGGTGCTCTTCCAGGGACCTGGAGAATATCGGGATATTGTCCATGTAGCAGACGCAGAAAGGTAGGTCCCCAGGATGCTGTCCATCAGTCACTGGAATGTGGCCCCGGCATTCCTAAGACAGAAGGTGGAGGAGGAGAAGGTATATGTTCTGAATGGCATGATGATGGCCGTCTTCTGAACATCGTCAGGATGTACTGACACCTGAAAATAAGCTTTTAAGTAGATACATTTTAGTGAATATTTTGGCGCCGTGTAGGACTCCTGTTAGGTTGTGCATGTTTGACAGGGGGTATTGGCCAGGTGATGTCACCAGGTTCAGTTGACGATAGTCCTCAAAGAGCCTCCAGGAACTGTCTGGCTTCTTCCTCATGTGGAGGGGGGACGCCCATGGGCTTGATGTCTTCTTGCAAATACCCATTCTCTCCATTTCTGCGAATGCTTGTTTAGCATCCTGGAGCTTCTTGGGTGGCAGGCTGTGAACTTGGCATGTGTAGGTGGCCCGTGGTGGTGATGTGGGGGTAGATGCCATGCTTGGCATGTGTTCCCAGCACCTGGCGAAGCTCCAGCTTAAAGACATCTGGGAATTCGTGCAGGAGGGTGCTGTATTTGGACATCGCGACAGTACATGCAGTGGGCATTCCCGGGCCGGCGGCAAGCGGGTGGGAGCAGCAGGTTCTGGTGTCTAGAAGGTGTTTACGGCCAATGTCCACCAGCAGGCCATGTTGTGCCAGAAAATCAACGCCCAGTAGTGGGAACCTGATGTCCATGATGATGGAGGGCCATTCGTACTTATGGCCCAGAATGGATATTCTGCAGGTCTGGGTTCCATAGCAGTGGATGGGGCTTCCGTTTGCAGCTGCTTGTGAGAACGTGGCGTTGGGCAGGCAGTTGCAGTCCTCTCTCGACGGCGGATGAAGAATCCCAATGGTTGGGATTCCCTGCTGTTTGCAGCCACTGCTGTTATGGGTGGCCGTCCTCTGCATTTTTTGGGAGTGCACAGGGAGCTCTGCAGTTTCTGGCAGTTTTCCAAAATCATTGGTGGACATAACACAGGGCTGGATTCGTCCACTTCCTCTACTGCTACTGCAGTGCCTTTTTTCTGCATATTGCATGTGTATCCCCCTCCTCGACCTTCTCTTCTAGCAGGCTGCGGGTACTGCAATGTGCTTGGAGGCTTTGGTGGCCTCATGGAGTTTATGCATGACGTTCACCAATTTCTCCATTGGAAGTGTGTCTGCCTCCATGATTTGCACCCTTACTTTCTGAGGAAGGCGCCGCAGGAATATTTCTTGTGATAGGCTGATCTCCCTTTTTTTGCCAGATTCGTCATGGTCTGGCAGCATCAGGAGACTTCTTAGTTCATCCCAGGCATCCTTGGATGATGCGTCCCCTACTGGCTGGTTCATCAGGTCCAGGGCACGTTGGGCTCTTTCTGGGACGGGCATGGAGTAGATCTCGGTGAGCTTCCTGTGGAGGTCTGTATTTTATCTTTTCTGGCTGCACATCTAGCCAAGGTGTAATTTTATTAAACACTTTCTTGGACAGCATTGTCATGGTGATATCTGCTTTGATTTCTTCATCCGTGACCTTGGCTACACAGAAATTACATTGGCCCACAGGAACCATGGCACAGTGTTTTGCTGCGAGAATGGTGGCAGCTTTATCGCCTGAGTTATCGCAGTTTTCAAAGGTGAGAGGGGGATGCAGAGGACCGGTGGGTCCTTGGTTTGAATTTCGGGTTCTGTGTTTGGCATTTTGACTTGCACCAAAATGTGAATTAAGCACCGTATTTAGACTGTTAATGGTGTTTGGGGTTCTGAATATGGTCAATGTGGGTCATAAATGGCAGGGCCAAACTGTTTGAACACTCCAGAACATACCTGGGGAGGTGCGCCATAATTACTCAGTTAGTGGTGTGGGTGGTTTTCCAAGGAAGGAGCTTTCAGAAGCCTAAACTTTGTCACCATATGGTTCCGTTAAAGGCTTCTGAAGGTAAGCATGGCCGTAGTGAGTCCTTTAATAGCAAAGCCAAAACTGCTGTTTATCGTCATTCCTCGGGTCACCAGTTGTGAGGTCTTAATTAAAACAGAACTGGATACTTATGATTTATTTCCTGGGCATGTGATATACATAGCAGTGTGCAGATGGAAACCAAGAGCCCCACCTCCCGCAGTACACAACTTGCACACCGATAGAGAAGAATTTGTTTTTCTTAGCAGTTAATAAAATGGTAAATAACATACACTGAGGAATTATATATCAGGGGAAAGGCCAGGAAATTCTACATGCAAGCATATACATTTGATTTTTGCTGCTTAGCTAGATGAGATACAAGATTGTGATTAATTGGTAACGAAGGTCTTGACACAGGTCTTTAAAATCTAGATGAGATACAAGATCGTGATCAGTGGGTAAAGAAGGTCTTTACACATTTAAGTATGGCCTGTTCCACACTAAAGTACAGCAAAGTAATGCATGTCTGTTCTTACAACCCATCATAACATTGGAAATATTTACAGCAACTTAAATCTCCTGTCTACAATGTTCTAAGCCAGTGGTTCACAACCTGGGATCACATCCCCCTACAGGGTGTGGGAGGAGTCAGCAATTTCCAGGGGAGGCACAAGCCATAGGGAAAAGTTAAAAATTCTCTAATTCGTTCTTTTCTTCATAGGAGTGAGGAACTCATATTCAGAAGTTTAAGAAAAAAAGTATCGCCTTGTAATGTTAGTTTTCTACAGTCTACTACTCTAGGGGCTTACCATGTTCTGTAATTATTTACCTCCCTCCCTATCCCTCGAAACCCTTCTCTTTCCCTTTTTTTTATCATTTTCCTTTAAATCTGGGAGGGAATTTTACTCATGGATACAAAGGGATCCTGGGGGGAAGGACCAGCTCTTAGAGTTTTAGTTAGTTATGCTCCATGGCCATTTGGATGCTGTGCACCCTGCCCTAAATGTAAACAAGCGGCATCCTTTTATAATCCAATGGGAAGCCTGGAAGTGACGTGCTCATATATCTAGGCACTAGTTCAAATGTTCATGTAATAATAAGAATTGGAAAAATTATTTTGCATTGCAATGATGAATTTTAAATAGTCCTATATGACCATTTTTACCCATTAACTCTGAAAAATTTTAAGAAAATATAAATTATTACTGTACAGCTATGTTCAGAACTGATGCTACATGACTACATAGGATTTTGTTAAAAAATCACTAACTGGTAACTATCATGCTCCATATTTATCTATTTTTTCAATGTGAAAACACGATTAGTGCATTCAATAAGGACATAATATATTTCATAAGCGTGAACTCTGTTATATATTTAAAAATTGTAAGAAAATATCATGTGTAGCCAAATTTTGAAATAACAATTACGAAACATTTTCAAAACTTTCACCCACTTAACGCCGATGCATTTACAAAATAAATCATCATGAACCCTCAGCTCAAATATTAAATAAAAAAATGAAAAAATTTGTTATGACATTAACCCTTATTGCATGGGTAAATATATTGATATGTAGCTCCTGAGGCTGGGTAAACTTTGAGGTTGGCCAATTTACAAAAAAGCATCAATGTAAAGAGGAAGATATGCAAATGTACATGGTGAAAGAAAAATATTTGAAAAACTTTTCGTTACCTTCCACAAGAAGTTGAAAGTGGCTATTATAGTCACACTCAGCCTTTTTGGCGTTGGTCTCACATTGCCACAATTCTCTAAATATGCCACAACAGTGATGAAAAAATGTCTCTGATGTGTTTTATATTAACCAAATATATGGTAATTACTCTGTTTTATAATAAAACTTCATATGTTTAAGAATGACCTAAGTTTTTGATGGGGAAATGAATGTTACTAAAAATGTTTTCCTGGGATTTGACAACACCTCTGTGCTGGGTTAGTGGTCCGTTGCCACCTCAGCCCAACAAGGTCATTCCATAACCCTGACCCACCATGGAAACAGCTCCCACTTCTCGCTGTCCCCGCCTGTATAGTCAGGCTAAGGAAATAGTTTTTAATGTTAATCGATACTTTTTAGATGAAAAGGCCAATGGCAGACCTTTGTTACCTCCCTTGCTCGGATAGCCAAAGCCGTTAAAGTAAGCGAAAGGACAGTTAGGATTTGCTACAAAGCAAATCAAGAATGGTGGCCAGCGGCTGAACACATGAAAGAGAGAGAGAGGTGGGACTGAAGTACCTACCTTGGGAGAAGTGGCAACAGTGTGGAAAATTCAGGGTAAACAAGGCCAATGCCTTGTTGGCCAAAAAGGCTGAGTTTGACTTTAACAACCCCTTGTGGAGTCTCTTTTACAAAACAATCATAAATTTTACCAACTTATATATGTTTTTTTTTTAACAAATTTATTTTATTTTGTGAAATTATAACTACTGCTCACACAATATAAAAACAGATAAGAAATAAAAGCAGTAACAAATTCTTAGCATATTTATTGAAAAATATTTACGTAAATTTATCGAGAATGAAGATTCAGCAACTTTTTCTTGCTTCACAGGTTTTTTTTGTAATATTTCTTTGCAATTTTCTTCGTAAAATTACATTTACAACAACACACAGTTGTAAAAGACAAGAACAAAAAACAACAACAACCTTATAGCATATTTATGTCATGTGAGAGAGAGACAGGACATTCTCCCTTCAAGTCACAAGCACTACTGAAGTCCTGACTGAGACACCCACACTCGTGACGTGATCTGTGTCAAAGTTGCTATAAGTGAATTTATGGGTTACCTCTTTCCTGCCTGATTCTTTCCAAATCGATGGCATGTAATATTGTTTATCTACAGGATCAATCCGTCCACCACCCCATACCTGTTATTACTACTGAGGATTACTCCATCCATTAGGGTTAATATCACTTCCAATGTACCTAAGTTGGCAGATATGTTCTGGAAGGAGTGCACTGAGCGTCGTAGGAAAGCAAAATTAGGCTTATGATTAATCAGATAGAAAATTTTAGAAGGATGAAGTACATATATGTATATATGTATTGCATCTTGCATAGTCTAGTATACAGTAGGTCTGTGTTCTGTTAAAGCAGAATAGGTTGTTAAACCTATGGTTCTATAGCCAAGTGGGAGTACAATTTTCAACTTTTGTACACAAAATTTTTAGTTTATACAGGGAAAATTGAAATATTGTAAATATCAAAAACCATTATATTATTCACATAAAATAACATTGCATTTAAAACAATAGTACTACACACACATTATATATATATATATATATATCTATATATATATATAATATTATATATGATATATATATATATATATATATATATATACTATATATATATCCTTGAGAATCATTAATTTCCCTTCTTCAAACACTGTTTTAATCCACGTTCTCCTTTTTTTTGCTGGATTTTCCAATTTATGATGAGAGAGCACAGTCTATAGCATCAGCAATGAGTGGAGCAACCATATGTCCTCACTACCATGTTTAGGCAAACTAAAGTGAATTTGAACATCTATGGGTAGGATGGACACCAGTCAGAACGGAACCTGATCTGCCTATTGTATCATTTATGGGGCCCTTAAGATACCGGACCTCTCCACTGAGGCAAATCGTGCGTAACCTACATTTGAGTGGGGCACAACACAAACCACCTCGTGTGACGTAGGTCTATTATGAGTAGTGGCAATCGTATTATCTTGAAATCATTTATTTTATATTTGTTAGAGGAATATTTTGGTTTTCATAAAAAGAAATTATCTAAGTTATATTTCTGGACCACTTCAAAAATTATGGCTTACTTGCAGATGTTTGCCTATACAATTATTCTTTTGTTAAAGCTAAGATTTTGCTTCTATGCCTAGGTGTGTTAGATTTCTTTACTTACTATGAATACATTACTGTAGGATGGTTGACTGTATGTGATGTCTGTTGCCACACCCCAGCATTAGTACCGAAGCATTGGGAGTCAGAAGTGAAGAAGCAATTGGACCAGGACATCAAGAAGGGCATCATTGAGGAGGTACCCCCTGGTGCAGCAACAGAATGGTGTGTGATGATGATCATTGTTGCCAAGAAGTCCAGTCAACCCCACTGCACTGTGGACTTCAATGCCTTAATGCCACCTGCAGGAGAGAGACACATCACACCCCTACTCCTTTCAACGTGATCTCAGGGGTGCCTTTACATTCCTTCAAGACAGTGGCAGATGCACATTGGGGCTTCCACCAGGTGGAGTTAGATGAAGAGAGCCACAGACTCACACTCTGAGGGCATTATCGGTACAGAAGGACGTCCATGGGACACTGTTCAGCTTCAGATGCCTACACCAAGAGGTTTGATGACACCATCAAGGACATCCACCAAAATGACAAATGTGTGGATGATACTCATCTGGATGACAACAGCATTGAGGAGGCCTTCTGGCACACCTATAATTTCTTGGACACATGCTAAAAAGGGCACAACCCTCAAGTTAGAGATATTAAGTTTTTGCAAAAAGATTCCTTATGACAGACAACCCCTCTGTCACTGACACCAGGTCGTGGTTTGGCTTTGTCAATCAGTTGGTACCCTTCCTTGCCACTGCCCCGCTGATGGAACCCTTCAGAGACCTGAAGAAGTCTGCAAGCAAGAATGTCTACTGGGATAACAACTTACAAGAGAGATTCCACCAAGCACAGGCCATATGCAAGCTGGCCAAGGATGGGCTGGTATACTATGACAAGACCCAACCTACAGCAGCCCTAACAGATTGGAGCAGAGATGGGATTGGGTTTGTTATCCTGCAGCAGTATTGTGCTTGTACCTCAGCTGATGTCCCATTCTGCTGCAAGGGTGAGTGGCGTATTGCCCTATGTGGGAGCCGTCACTTGTCACAAGCTGAAGCTGGGTATGCTGTTGTTGAGGGAGAGGCCTTAACTGTCATGTGGTGTCTCAAGAAGGCCAGGCTACTCCTATTGGGTTGCCCCAACTTACTGATCGTGACTAACCACTGCCCACTGGTCAAGCTCCTGGGTGATAGAGAGCTGAAGGATATACTGAACCTAAGACTCTACTGTCTCAGGAGAAAACCCTGCAATACAGGTTCCAGGTAAGATACCTACCAGGGAAGAGGAATTGTGCTGCTGACTTCTTATCACACTTCCCTGCTTTCCGTTGTGAACCAGATGACAAAGAGTCTGGACTTGAAGAGGATATGACTGCTGCCCTTGCTGCTGCTTCAGCCACCACCCTTGAGCAAGAATGCCTCATACTTGACGAGGAGAGGGTCAAAGTAGCAGCCTCTAAAGACTGTATACCAGTTGTTGGTAGCTAAAGTGGCAGCAAATGACTGGCGCCCACAGAAGGCACAGGAGTTGGTCTGCCTACATCAGTTCTACTCAGTTAGGGACAGGTTATCTATGGTAGAAGACCTGATAGTCTACACTTATGAGCAAGGTTGCCCACGTCTGCTCATCCCAGAGGAACTTTGCCTTCAAGTCATTACAGTCGTTCATGCAGGACATCAGGGGGTGGACTCCATGCTCTGCAGGGCTAGGCAATCAGTTTACTGGCCAGGCATGGAAGGTGACCTGCAGAGCCACAGGGATGGATGTGCCTCTTGTGATATATATGCTCAATCACAACCTGCTGGACCATTAGTACACACAGCACCCCCAGAATACCCATTCCAGTCGATGGTGGTGGATATGCTACAGTTGGAGGGCATATGTACATGGCCTATACAGACAGGCTCACTGGGTGACTGGAAGTCACACATTTTCCACATGGTACAACGTCAACAAGAATTATATCAGTGTTGAGGATGTACTTCACAGGATGGGGCGCACCAGAGCTAATCTCGACAGATGGGTGCACAAACCTCATTAGCGAAGAGACCACATCATTCTTCAGAAAATGGGGGGTTACTGTATGCCTTTAGTCAGCCCATTACCCCAAGTCCAATGGAAGGGCTGATGCAGCAGTCAAAACCACCAAGAAAATCGTCAGGTCTAATATAGGCAAAGGATGTAGCCTCGATTGCAACAAGGCATCTTTCGCAATTCTTCAGTACCTCAACACCCATCCTAAAGGGTTTGACAAGTTCCTAGTACAGCTCGCCATCAGTAGGCAGCTCAGAGATGGAGTGCAAATGCCTAGACAGCGTTACAAGGTGGAGAGACACTGGGATGAGGTAATCCAGAAGAGGGAACTACAAATGGCTGAGTCCCAAGAGGAGACCCAACCACTTGCTGGGACCAGGGAGCTTCTACCCCTTGTTGTAGGCTGCAGGGTAAGAGTGCAGGATCCTGTAACCAAAACCTGGGACCAATTTGGGTTGGTAGTGGAGTCCAAGGGCCACTGACAGTATCTCATTAGGCTGGATGGAAGCAGTCGAGTGTCACTCAGAAACAGGAAGCACCTGAAAGTGCTAAAATGGCAGCCCCCAACGTCGTCAGCCACTTCTTCACGCCCAGACCACACTCCACCTCATCCAAAAAGGCGGACAGTACAACCCTCATGGATGGGCGAGTATGTCATGGGTGATGTTGAGTGTTAACCAATGCTCATGCTTATGCCACTGTAAAATTATATCTTATATTGTCCCTCGTGCTTGTCTTGTCTTCTGTTTTTGATAAGTCGAAATGGCTACAATTAATTTTTGCAGACACATTTTTATGCATATTCATGTTGCTACCATGCATGTCCCTTCATGCTGTGATACCTGTGCATTAACAATTACTTTTTTATGTGGGGATTTAAAAAAATTTTTCTCTTGCATATTTTCTTTGTGTGTATATATGTATTTAATACATATTTGCTTATTACCATCACTGATTATTTCCATTTAATATTATGCCATTCTGCCATGCCACGATGTTAGGGGTTGGGGGATGTAGGATGGTTGAATAATGTGTAATGTCTGTTACCAAGAGAGCAGTGCGATTGGCGCCAATGTTGCCTGCGCGTCTGCAACTCTCTTGCAGTCACACCTCTGTATGAACTGGACATGTAATAAAGCACTGGAGTGATACATGGGTTTCCTTTTGTTTCCTACAGATAGCCTTTGGATTTTACTTGCCAAAGCAAAGTCTCATTCATATAGAAGGTTTCAATGAAATCTATAAGACATTCAGGAATGATGCTGTCACTTTCAGCCTTCATTATACACTTATTTTTTCTGTGGAAAAATGGCAAAATTATAAATATATATTATTCTGACTTCCGTATCAATTATCAAATACAAGTAAATCCAATATTTCCTCAATTTAGATATAAACACTTTCCAATTCAATAAAACTCAGCTCCGTCTTCTTTATTAGTAGATATTACCTGTCCATGGACCCAAAGCGAACTGAGCCAAAAAAGTTGCCTCCACCACATTAAAGTTACAATGCGCATGTGCAGCCATTTGGACTGAGGTTCATCCATTGAGATGAGCTATTTACACAGGCCAGAAAAACTGTGCAGGTTGTCCACACTAACGTTCAGTTATAACTGCACAGTCCAACTGTGCCTGAAATTTAGTGGTGGGCTTAAGATACTTAACAAATCAGAAAAACATATGATAGCTGAAAAGTTATGCATGAGATGATCCAAACCAGTCTGCGAGTAGCCCATGAATCACTTGGTTTTGAGGCCATTCTTGTAGAATCTCTCTCTCTCTCTCTCTCCCCGGTGTATGTGTGTGTTGCGTGCGTTGTTAGGAGAATATTCCAGCACAGACTATATTCATAAAGATCTCGATTACTATTAATTAAAACAAATTACCAAATTTCAGTTAACAAGAATAGGCCAATAATTCTTTACACCAATATTTTATGAATAGGCGCATTTTTCTGCAATGTTAGGATACCATAAGCAAATGTTTCGAAGATACTACAAGCATCATAAGAGCAGGAACAAAAACAAGAATAACCACAACAAGAACCTCAATAAAATGGCTGAATCTAAGATAGACCTATAATCCAAACGTCATTAGCTGCGTAAACCACAAAAAGACATGGGACCTTATAGGACTGTCATTTTTTACTATCCTATTATTTTGAAATGAGTTAATGTCCTCAAGAAAATTAGCAGCAATTATATCCAATAGGAATTGTACAGCCCATCATACTGTAACTTTTATTTTAAAACAAAGGTATTTTCTGATTTTATGAAGCGCAGTCACTGCTTGTCATCCCTCTGAATGTGTAAACGTTTCCAATGAAATAGATTTTAAGAGTATGCAGATGTAGTAAAATTTCCTGAAACCAATATGAAATATGAAATACCAGTCTGCACAGCCCTGAGAAAGTCTTTGTGTTTAAATTTAGAATGGCGAACACGCTTGACAATATCAGACAGTAATGACCATTGTCCAGTGATTCAAGTGCACCGATTCAAACGCATACATTCCCAGAGACACCTCCATATTCAGGTGAACCTCATTTAGGAAACATAACAATGCAACAACGCAGAACACTTCTGACTTCATTTATATTTTCCTGTTTTGTACCATTCTTAGGGAGATGTGTATTCTGATTTTATTTCAGGGGATTATAAAGCTTAATTTTGATAATCAGCACAATGTATTTAATTTGGTAAAACAACCATTGCAAAATAAATGAAGATGAAAAGAACCACAGATTAACCAACTTTTTAAAACTATTTCCAACCAATCAGCTTCAAGGAATGGTCGTGACGTAATCAGTGGGCGGGGCTTAGCTGCAAAGCTGGCTGGTCTTTACTATACCTGCTACCTGTTCAGAGCTACACTTCTGTTTGAAATTTCAATATTGGGTTGATTATTTTATTTAAAAATTTCTTCATGTTTATTATGTTTATATGGATAAACAATCTTAGCAGCTGGAATTCACTTTAAATAACCTGATAATTGATAACCCAGCTTCTAAGAGGTCCTCTGGTTGTTTATATATAAGGACGTAACTGCCAAACAACTTGCTGTTACAGAAACTTCAAATATGAGCTGCGGTAACAGCAACGTCCTTGAAAAAGCAGAGTCTTCTTACTGCTACCGCCACGTCAAGACTACCACTTCACTTCTCGCACCTTCAAGAGAATTTTTTATAAATATTCTGAATTTTCGCAACAACTAAGAAATGGAATAATAACTTATCCTTGGAGTGCTCTTGTGATAGCTCGGCTC
Organism: Macrobrachium nipponense; assembly: GCF_015104395.2. Lineage (NCBI taxonomy): Eukaryota > Metazoa > Arthropoda > Malacostraca > Decapoda > Palaemonidae > Macrobrachium > Macrobrachium nipponense. The sequence goes on along the minus strand of NC_061110.1, from coordinate 56,058,937 downwards.
ATCTATCTACACCATCTACGCCTCTAGGCTACTGCCATGAAATGTTCTATACTGCAGAGAGTTTCAACTGTCGGTGGGTTCCCTCATTACTAGTTTTATTGCAAGGTGAATTCTGTAATGAGCTTATCAATTGTTTATCTTAGTAAATAATTCGCTGCACTCTCTGTCCTCACTTTAATTGTTACTGGAAACCTTACCATATATCTATGTTAACTTACGTACTTAGCGCTAAATTGATAGTTATTTCGTGTTCACCAAGCTATTTAAAAATTATTTTTCGGTTGTTTAGGGATTGAAATTTTGTTAGTACTACCTACAGCTGAAGTGTGGTCAACATATTTGATTTTTTAAGTGCACTTGTGCGTGAATACAGTTTCCTAAAGTTAGGTCGTGTTGTTGACAGGTGTGTAATGTGATATTTTTCTCCGACTATTACAGCTCTTTCGTGTTCTTGTTGTCGGTGAATCTGTCAGTGAACCAGGAGAACTACGTACTGCCCTTCTGCATAGCCAGGACCAACCATTTGTAATTCCATCTATTTATATTGTAATTCGTATTATTACTACTAATAATAAGTGAATATATGGTTAATTTTAGTGATAAATTTGATTAAATCCTTAATTAAAATAATTACTCTAGTTTTTAAAATATTTTCTCAAAATTCAGTAGTAAATGGCGCCCGAACAGGGACTTGAGAGTTTGAATAGTTCATGGTTGTTTTGCTTAATTTTGAAGTTTAAATTGTTATTGTTGCCGGAATATTTTGGGAAAGTTGATTTAGATTGTCACTCATTTCAAAATGGGTGCTGGTAATTTGAAGAAAAATATGCGCAAATATATGTGTAGTCAGGTTACCCATATTCATAATGACATTGGAGACTTTCATTTGCTTAGTGAGAGGGAGAAGTTGGCCAAACATTCTAAGTTACTTTCATCATCTGATGATTTGAAGAAGTTTAATTCTGAAATTCAGTATTTAAAGTTTGCTGAGACACTTGAAGAATCTGATCTTGAGCATGAGATGGAACGTTGTAATGAATATTCAGATAAATTATGGGAATGTATTGCTGCTCTTGATGTTATTCAGCCTTGCCCTACGACTGAGAGAGGTAAGGGTCTTGTATTGAGGAAAGTTTTTCAAAATTTATAACTTCATTTGAGTCTATGATTTCTCGTTACAATTACCCTGAGTATGATAAGTGTTTGCTCCTCAAGCAGCAATTGAGCAGACGTGCACTAGTTATTGATGGACTCTCTGGAAATAAGTAAGCAGTCTTAAGCAAGTGCAAAGGCCTTGCTTGAGGCTGCCTTTGCCTCTAAAGATGTACAAATATCTAATACGGTTAAGCAGCTTAGTAGTATGAAGCTTTCATTTGATCAGGACCCCTTTGAGTACATCAGCCAGATGAAAAGGCTGACAAAATCAGTAAGGTTACTTACAATAGGAGTAGATGAGTTTTTGCAGTATTTTTTTCTGGTCAGGATTAAACGACAGTTTTAAAGAGCAAATGATTCAGATCACTAATAGTACCCATCCTACGCTGAAGGAATGGAATGATAACTTTTTTGCTGCTTCTGAAAGGTACTGTAACTTGCAAGAAAACTTTAAAATGAAAAAGTCTAGTAACCCTAAGATTCAAGATTATAAGGATAAAGGTCTCCCTAACAGTAAAACCGTGAACCTTGCAGTTTCTCTTGACTCGAAGGCTAAAACTTATGTATGTGTTTTATGAGACAAAAGCAAGGTTAAGACTGATCATCCCATTTACCGTTGTCCAGTTTATGTGCTATTCGGCAAAGACGTACATGTATGAAACCAGTCATGAACGTATTAGCTCAACAAAGACATATTCGATCGAGACAGAAGTCGAGTGAGTAAGTTTGATTAAGATTGACACGTATCCAAAACACAATGGAGACCTCGAGATCTCTAATCTCAAGGTGATGTAAAGTTATCAAAACAATTTCTATCTTGGAACAGACAAAGTTAATTTTTCTCTTTTCATTCTACGTTATATATTCTTTTACTATGCTATGTAAAATCTGAACATACATTTTAAGACATCCTATTACTCTAAGCTAGCTAAGGAATCTGAAAAAATGTTGCAAAACTCTTTCATATAACATTTCATACAGTCTAGGAGAAGATATATACATTATTAAAGTAGCAACATATAATATACCTCCCAGCAGAAGATTGGTTATCACGGTGTTGAATCTAACGATTCGCAACGAGATAAATAATCAGCAACTACATTGTTTTTGCCACAAATGTGCTGCACTCGTAAGTTATACTGTTGCAAGCACAAAGACCACCTGGTCAGTCTTTGATTGTGATTTTTCATTCGCTGGATAAATGATAGTGGATTGTGATCAGACAACACTAAAATTTCTTCATTCCTAGGTCTGTTCACATACACTTCAAACTTTTTCAATGCTGTGATTAAGGCTAAAGTTTCCTTCTCAATTATTGAGTACACTTTCTGCTGTTTTTTCAGTTTTGAAGACATTAAGCACACAGGATGGTGGATGTTATTTTCATCTTCTTGAAGTAGAACAGCTCCAATGCCACAGTCAGAAGCATCAACTTGTATTACAAATTTCTTGTTGAAGTCTGGAGCTTTAAGTACTGGTCTTGAAGTTAAAATGGCTTTTACCTTCTCAAAGGATTCTTGACACTCTGGAGTCCAAACAAACTTAGTTTTTGGGCTAGTTAAGTCTGTCAAGGGAGTTACTACGGCTGAGAAATTTGGGCAGAAACGACGATAGAATCCAGCCATGCCTAAAAATCTCTGTAGCTGTTTCCTGGTAGTAAGTGGGGTAGCCTTGTGGATACCTTCTACATTAGCATTTACAGGAGCAAGAAGGCCTTTCCCAACTTCAAACCCAAGATACTGAACAGTTGCCTTTCCAAACTCAATCTTCTCTAGGTTGACTGTTAGTCCCCTGCTTCTTGTAGTTTCTTGAAAATTTTCCTCAGAATCTTCAGATGTTCTTCCCATGTTATAGAGTAAATCACTATGTCGTCCAGGTATACACCTACTCCTTCCATCGATCCTAGCAGTTGATCCATCACTTGTTGGAATGTTGCAGGTGAATTCATCGGACCAAACAGCAGAACAGTATGCTGATACAGTCCAAAAGGAGTAATAAAAGCTGACAGCAACTTGACATTCTCATCTAAGGGAATTTGATAATATCCTTTCAACAAGTCTATCTTGGAAACAAACTTGGCTTGCCCAATATTATCAAGTAACTGATCTATAAGAGGCATAGGATAATTGATGGAATTCAGATTCCTATAAACAGTACACATTCTAAATGAACCATCTGGTTTCTTCACTAACACACATGGAGGACTGAAGTGACTTGAACTGGGTTCTGCTAATCCATGTTGCAGCAAATACTCAACTTCCTTCTTCAAAACATCTCGATGATAAGGTGATCAGCGATAGGCTCTTTGCTTGAATGGTTTTCCATCTTCTTGAATCTTGATCTCATGCTTTGTTTGATCAGTACGCCTAGGTACATCTGCAAAAATTTCTGGGAAACTTCTAATCACTTCACTTAAGTCTTCACCAAGTCCAGCACTCAGATGTTTCAGTTTATCCTCCAAATTTTCCAAAATTGAAGAATTATTCATCTTGCTTTCAGCTCCCAATTCGTAACCATCATCGTCTTCTGTAGATGAAGTTGTTTGGGTTATTGACACAGTTTCAGTTTTAGTTTCTGAGAAATACGGTTTCAAGAGGTTCACATGTATCTTCCTTTGTCTTCTTCTTTCTGGTGTTTCAATCACATAAGTTCTATCACTCAACTTCTCAATTATCTTGTGAGGACCTTGAAATTTATTAGTGAGGGGAAATCTCTTGATAGGTAAGAACACTAACACTTCTTGTCCAACACTAATACTTCTTAGCTTAGTCTTAGCATCATATCTCCTTTTCATTTTCTCTTGACTCACTTTCAAATTTTCTAAAGAGAATTTTCTAATCTCTTTCAACCTTTTCCTTAAGTTCTTTACATACTTTAATTAGATTTCCTCTTGAGTTTCTTCCCAATTTTCTGCGAGAATCTTCAACGGTCCTCTAACTTCTCTACCAAAAATCATTTCATTAGATGAACAACCCATACTTTCTTGATGAGAACTACTAACTTCAAACAACATTAATGGTAAACCAACATCCCATTCTCTTCCTGACTCAGAACAATACTTTGTCAGCATACTTTTCAATGTCTGGTGGAACCTTTCCAAAGCACCTTGAGTTTCTGGATGATAAGCAGTGGATAACTGTTGTTTCACTCCTAACAAATTCATCACATCCTGGAGTAATTTTGAAGTAAAGTTTGTTCCTCTGTCACTTTGTACCATTTCTGGTATACCAAACTTTGAGAACAACTCCACAAGTTTTTCAGCAACTATCTTGGCAATATGTTTCTAACAGGGATCGCCTCTGGATATCTTGTCACAGGACACATTAATGTTAACAAATACTCATTTCCCTTCTTTGTCTTCAGCAGCGGTCCAACCATATCTATAATCACCTTGCTAAAGGGTTCTCCTCTAACTTCTATAGGTTGTAGAGGGGCTTTCTTGATGGTTTCATTCGGTTTTCCAGCTATCTGGCAGGTATGACACTCACGACAGAACCTGCTAACAACTTTGTGAAGTTCAGGCCAGAAAAAAATATTTCATGATCTTCACAGTCTTCCTGATTCCCATATGTCCAGACTCATGAGCTATTGCCACCACTTGCTTCCTCAACGGATATGGAATCAAAATTTGATGATATTCGCCCTATACAGCATCTCCTGGTATATCTGTAGGTCTATACTTCCTCATCAGCAAACCTTCCTTCAGATAATAACAGGTGGGAGTTTGTTGCATCTCTTCTCGATCAACATCTCTGAAGAACAAATGATCTAACGATGCATCCTTCTTCTGCAAGTCCATTAGCTTCTCTCTTGTCACTTGACCAACTTCAAGGGTTGAATTCTCAATATCTGTTAACTCAACTCCTGTAGTTTCACTACTGTCTTCAGGAACACTTTGACTACGCGGAGTCTCTTCAGGAACAATAGGTTCTTCTTCTTCGTCGTCGTCTTCCTCAAGGGAAATCTCTTCTTGGTCAGCACTAGGGGAAACACTTCCCTGGAACAATTCTTCTAAACACAAAGATCCTTCACTTGATCCTTCTTGGTTGTGTAAATCCTCAGTTTCTTCACTTACAATTGTAGTCCTCTTCATACTTCTGGAAGTTACACAACTAGGAAACAGGTGGGGGTTATTCTTCTTTAACTCTACTGTAGGACTAATCCTCAATGGTTTGTCTGTCACTACAGGACAAGAAATAAATGGCACACCACCAACTTCATTCCACAACGGAACATGTACACCTTCTACAGCTATTGAGTCCTTTAAAGCAAAATCAACATTCCTTGTCACCAATTCACACAACAGGTGTAAGCGGCATATAGGAGTTACTTCCTCTCCTCCTATACCCTTCAAAATTATTGAATCTCCTGTGAGACTCCTCTCCAACTAAGGGTGAGAACCACGTACTACCACACTATGGTTACTCCCTGTATCACATAATATCTTGACTGGTACCTGCACACTTCCTCCTTGAGTTGACAGCATACCCTCATAGATATATGGCTTAAATGCCTCCACACTGCTAAGCCACTCACTGCTTGAGGTTACATTTCCACTGGTTGCTAAACATTCAGCTTGTTTAGTTTCATTCTTGTCTGGCGTCTGATTCTTTCCCACACTGCTCTTTGTAGTTTGTTTCACCTGGTAACCTTTCACTACCTGACCAACTGGCTTTAACAGCTGTTGATTCCGGTAACACTCTTGACTGAAGTGCCCTGCTCTTCCACACTTGAAACAGACAACATTAGGTTTCTGTAACTGTCTTGAAAAACTGGGTGAGGACTTCACATTAGCTTGCTGAGGTGTATTACCTTGCGTAATCTTGGTAGTATCGTAGGTTTCCCATTAAATTTGTTCCCGTTATTTGGATAAGACTTAAAACCTGGGCGTTGTTGATTCTGGTACTTGACATTGCAATTGCATTTGCTACTAATTATATTGTAATCTTCACTCAGTGTAGCAGCTTTGTCAAGTTTCTTAACCTCTCTCTCTCTCAAATAGGCTCTTATATGTTCAGGAATTCCCCTAAGATATTGTTCAAGAACAAGTAATTCTTCTAACTCATCAAAAGTTTTAACTTTAGCAGCTTCTAACCAACTTTTAAAACACCTTCTCACTTTGTAGGCATAATCTAAGAAGGTTCCCTTCTGATCTTTTCTTAAATTTCTCAATCTTTCATTGTAGTACTCTGGGGTCATCTGGTAAACTTGTAGCACACTTTGTTTAAGTGCCTTGTAGCCTTTACACTGATCAGCTGTTAAGGCTAGATAAGCTCTTCTGCCTTTACCAATTAAGACACTTTGTGGCAAAACTGACCATTTATCTTCTGGCCATCCCATACCTGAAGCCACTCTCTCAAAGTGATAAAAAAACTCGTCTGGAGCTTCTTCAGTAAACTTAGGGATTAACTTCTGTACTCTTACTTCATCAAATACAAGGTCTTGATTTCCTTGGTTAGGGTTAGATGGTGTCACAGGTATTGTGGATCTAGCTCTTATCATTTTCCTCATTTATCCTTTCTCTTTCCTCTTTTGCTGCTTTTTCTTCTTCTCTTTCTCTTCTTTCTCTTTTCTCTCTGTCTTCCCTTTCTCTTCCAGCTTTCAGCTTAATCAAATTATCTTCTGCTTCAATGCGTCTAAGCTCTAACTCTGCATCACTTTTCTCTTTCTTTTCTTCTTGCTTATTTATAAGATCAGCACGTGTTACATTCAACAACTCTTGAGCCAATTCTAACTCATCATCATCAGTTATTCTACCAGAGTGTATCAATGATTCCATAGCAATACATCTTATTTGTGCCTTTACCATACTAGCAGACACATAACCACCACATGTCACTGCTGAAGTGCTCCACTGGGCCTTAGTCAGAGTGGTTTCAGATAACATTTGGATGGAAGGGGCTGCTAAAAATTCCTGAACCTTGAACTGAGCCATTTTCTCTAAGTTATCAACTTACAATTCAATACATTTAATGCAAAACAAAAAAAAATATGTGGTCACTCTCCTAACAAAATATATCCCTAACACCACCAGTAATAGAATAGAGTGATAATGAAATCTGTTTTCCCGGGTCTCTGGGCACCATTAATACTTGTGACTAGGTGCCAAGTATCTGGTTACTACACTTACCATTCATTAATTGTTACCTCACAACAGCCAGACACCTGAACCTTCATCACAGGTACTAAACGACCGAATACTCTAAAGGCAACAGTGATCCCTTAAACAACTTACCGGTATTGCAGAAAATCAGACTAAGTTCATTAAAACAGGTGTGAGGTAATCTTAGGTAATTAAATTAATCAAAGGGCATCACTCCATCAACAACTTTAAAAGTCAAAGTATTTCCCTGATTTCAGAAGTCTAAGTACTTCCCTGGTTCTAACTCACTTCAACTAAATTGAAGGAGAACCGCTCAATTACCACTCTATGCTTTTACCTAAGCAAATCATATAAATATACTGGTGTAAAAGAAAACACTTATAAAACTTTTAAATACAAAAATTTGTTATTAAACTCAAAATTTATAAGTGAAATTCACAATATCAGGGAAAATTACTGTTACTTGAAAACAAAGCAAAGTTTAATTCATTCTTGAATTAAATTAAGTAAAATTAAATCAAAATTAATTTATTACAAAATTAAAGAAAATTAATTCAATCAAAATTCAGAAGTGTTAGGCAATAATTAAAATTTAGAAATTAATTCTCAAGTGTTAAACAACAATAAAATTGGAAAAGAATTCTAAGTAAATGCAAATTAATTCACAAGTGTTAAATTCAATTAAATGTACAACGATTAATTGATGAAAACAACTAAGTTCATTAAATTGTGAATGCAAATGAAACCGCAGAAAAATGTGGAAAATACCAAAATTGCAAAAAACCACCAATCACACAGAATATAAAATAAAAACAGACATTTCAATAAGAAAAAAGGGATAATGCACAAAAAATAAACACTTCATAAAAAATGAAACAAACACAAAAATCAAAGATTTGCAATGTGTAAAAATTTAAATCGTTTCACTCAAACCACTGTAACTATTAGTTGCAACTAATAAAAATACAACACTTTACCTTGGTACCAATTTTCTTTCTGCTGCAGCTTGTTCAAAAAGTTTCACCACACAATTCACCATATTTCTCAAAAGAAAAGGCGACGTTATACACTTGTACAATGTTTGTTCAGATAACACAAAAAGCACTGAATAATACTAAATAGCTCTAAGAAATCCAAAATGTAAAAGTTACAAGTGAATATTCAGTAAGTTATGTTAATGTGAAATAAAAAATGACGTGCGAGAGAGAGAGGGAGAGATCTAAACGCTGTGAGGATTTAAGTCTGAATGAATGCTTTCTTTTTCACGGAAACTGGACAGTGGATATCACACAAAATGTTTTGGGCATGCGAAAGATGATGCAATCCTTCTAGAAGCTTCTAATATGACGTAACTTTACAGAAAAATCGTGAAATCTACACGTGGCTATTTGGCAAAGACGTACGTGTATGAAACCATTAATGAACGTATTAGCTCAACAAAGACACATATTCGATCGAGACAGAAGTCGAGCGAGTAAGTTTGATTTGGATTGACATGTATCCAAAGCACAATGGAGACCTCGAGATCTCTAATCTCAAGGTAATGTAAAGTTACCAAAACAATTTCTATCTTGGAACGGACAAAGTTAATCTCTCTCTCTCTTTTCATTCTACGTTATATATTCTTTTACTATTCTATGCAAAATTTGAACATACATTTTAATACATCCTATTACTCTAAGCTAGCTAAGGAATCTGAAAAAATGTTGCAAAACTCTTTCATATAACATTTCATACAGTCTAGGAGAAGATATATACGTTATTAAAGTAGCAACATTATATATATATTATATATATATAGATATATATATCTATATATATATATATATATATATAACTGAATCACGTAGGTTAGGAACGTGATAAATCCATAGATAAAGATATATGCCACGAAGGAAAAGTAAACGAAGGAGGATCTGCAAGATCTTTCGACGTTAAACGTCCTTTACTGAGCAGAGACTGACATAAATACGGGAAAAGACAATACAAGAAGATTCGTATAACTAACAGATAGGGATTATAAAGAGATTAGTACCTAGAATCCGACACACCTGGAAGATGAGAAACCTTCCCAAACAAGCATAAACAATGGGTGCAATTAAAAGTTTAAGCCAATCATCTCAGATACAAGGTCAAGACAATTAAAGGATTATAGGTGACAGCTATTCAGAACTTAGTAAACAAAACCATACTCACAATACATGACAGACATACATTACAACAAAAATAATAACTCTAAGGCAACTGATTTTTATTTAAGTCAGTAATTATATCTTTGAGGTCATTCTTAAACATGTTACAGATACAAGGAGAAGATATATACATTATTAAAGTAGCAACATATATATATATATATATATAATCTATATATATATATATAATATTATTATATATATTATATATATTAATAATAATATATATATAGATATTATATATATATATAATAATAGATATTAAATATATGTATAACTGAATCACGAAAGTTAGGAACGTGATAAATCCATAAATAAAGGTCAAGACAATTAAAGGATTATAGGTGACAGCTATTCAGATAACTTTGGTAAAACAAAAACCCATATTCCCCCCACGGAACCACATCCAAAGGGGGGTACCATACCATTACCAACAAAAAATAATAACTCTATGGCAACTGATTTTTATTTAAGTCAGTAATTATATCTTTGAGGTCATTCTTAAGCATGTTACAGATACAAGGAGAAGATATATACGTTATTAAAGTAGCAAACAATATATAACTATATATATAATATATAATAATTATATATATATATATATATTATATATATATATAATTAAAATATATATATTATTAATATATATAATTTTTTTATATATATATATGTGTGTGTGTATATATATGTATGTATGTATGTATAACTGAATCACGAAAGTTAGGAACGTGATAAATCCATAAATAAAGATATATGCCACGAAGGAAAAGTAAACAAAGGAGGATCTACAAGATCTTTCGACGTTAAACGTCCTTTACTGAGCAGAGACTGACATAAATACGGGAAAAGACAATACAAAAAGATTCGTATAACTGACAGATAGGGATTATAAAGAGATTAGTACCTAGAATCCGACACACCTGGAAGATGAGAAACCTTCCCAAACAAGCATAAACAATGGGTGCATATAAAGGTTTAAGCCAATCATCTCAGATACAAGGTCAAGACAATTAAAGGATTATAGGTGACAGCTATTCAGAACTTGGTAAACAAAACCATGTTCACAATACATGACAGACATACATTACAACAAAAATAATAACTCTAAGGCAACTGATTTTTATTTAAGTCAGTAATTATATCTTTGAGGTCATTCTTAAACATGTTACAGATACAAGGGTCTAAATGAAAAAGGCCACGACTAACATTGAAATTACAATGAAAAGTAAGTTGTATTAAAGCAGATTCTAAAAGATTTCGTGATAAGACATCTCTTGACCTTGCAATTACTGAACTACCATCCCAATTTATTCGGTGGTTGTTTTCACTTAAATGAATGAATATTGCATTAGATTTTTGCCCAGTTTTTACAGAATATTTATGCTGGCTTAGCCTTACTTCTAGGCCTTTGCTAGACTGTCCGAGATAAAATGAGGTACAATCCATACATGGAATTTTATATATTATGTTGTTGCTTTCTCTGGGGCCATTTTTTATTAACATTGTAACAAGTAGACCTTCTGCTTTAATGATTGCGTCATCCCTAAGTAAATTTGAAAAATATTGTGATCTTCCTCAAAATCATGTTGACATGATTAAAGGTATTGTTTACGGAGCTGCCAATGTTAAGCATGAAAGTAACTTCCCTGCTCGCTATAAGAAAAGTTTGACCGATCTTACAAAGGACAATACTATCCACATTACAAAAGCTGATAAGTCAAATAGTATAGTAATTTTAGATAAAGTTGACTACATATCACATATGCAAGCCCTACTGGATGATGATGTGACTTATAAAAAACTAACAAAAAATCCCCTTGATCAAGTCATAAAAAACTTCAATAGCATAGTGAAAAGTATCCTTAAAGATAAAACAGCACTACAGGCAAATTGTCAGTCAAATCTCCTTCGCTACCTTACTTGTACGGATTAGTCAAAACGCACAAAGAAAATAACCCTATGCGGCCTATTATCAGTACTGTTGGTTCAATTTCATATAAACTTTCGAAATATATCACTAAGATCTTGTCCCCATTACTTGGAACCATCTCCGATTCTCATATATATAATTCTCTAGATTTAGTTGATAAATTAAACAAAATTGCTCTTTGCCCTACTGATAGATTCGTTAGTTTTGATGTATGTTCTCTTTTTACTAAAGTCCCTATAGACTCTATTTTAGAATATCTTAGTAATGAACTAACTCAGCATGAATTACCTCTACTTATAAGTCACATTATTTCACTCACGAGTTTGTGCATTTGTGATTGTAAGTTTATATTCAATGGTGAATTTTATCAACAAATATTTGGCACGGCAATGGGAAATCCTTTATCACCACTACTCTCAAACCTGTACATGAAATTCTTTGAAAAATGCTACTTACCTAATATCATTTATATTCCTGTAAAGTGGTATCGTTATGTTGATGATTGTTTAGCTGTTTTTCCTGTCGGTATTGATGTAAATGATTTACTCTCTAAATTAAATAACCAGGTACCATCGATTAAGTTTACTCTAGAATTAGAAAAAGACAATTGCTTCCCTTTCTTAGATGTTTTGATACATAGAGAACCATTTCAATGTAAATTCAGTATTTATAGGAAACCGACCAACAACTTGACTTATGTTCATTTCTTCTCAAGCCACCATCTTAACATAAAAATATCAATTTTTTCCTCTATGTTTTTACGAGCATTGTGCATTGTCAGTCCACAATATTTGGATCAAGAAATTGAATACATAAGAAAAATAGGGAAAGATTTATGCTATCCTTCACATATATTAGACATTTGTTATAATAAAGCCCACAAAAAGTTTTATAGTGTAAGTAACACGCAGAAAGAAAATTCTAAGAACATTCTCAGTTTGCCTTATTTTACCGGATTTGAAACCATTAAATCATTGTTAAAAGCTTTTAATGTCAACCTTGTTTTTTCCTATAATAACACACTAAAAGGAATGTTAATAAAAAATGGCCCCAGAGAAAGCAACAACATAATATATAAAATTCCATGTATGGATTGTCCCTCATTTTATCTCGGACAGTCTAGCAAAGGCCTAGAAGTAAGGCTAAGCCAGCATAAATATTCTGTAAAAACTGGGCAAAAATCTAATGCAATATTCATTCATTTAAGTGAAAACAACCACCGAATAAATTGGGATGGTAGTTCAGTAATTGCAAGGTCAAGAGATGTCTTATCACGAAATCTTTTAGAATCTGCTTTAATACAACTTACTTTTCATTGTAATTTCAATGTTAGTCGTGGCCTTTTTCATTTAGACCCTTGTATCTGTAACATGTTTAAGAATGACCTCAAAGATATAATTACTGACTTAAATAAAAATCAGTTGCCTTAGAGTTATTATTTTTGTTGTAATGTATGTCTGTCATGTATTGTGAATATGGCTTTGTTTACCAAGTTCTGAATAGCTGTCACCTATAATCCTTAATTGTCTTGACCTTGTATCTGAGATGGCTTAAACCTTTATATGCACCCATTGTTTATGCTTGTTTGGGAAGGTTTCTCATCTTCCAGGTGTGTCGGATTCTAGGTACTAATCTCTTTATAATCCCTATCTGTCAGTTATACGAATCTTTTTGTATTGTCTTTTCCCGTATTTATGTCAGTCTCTGCCCAGTAAAGGACGTTTAACGTCGAAAGATCTTGCAGATCCTCCTTCGTTTAATTTTCCTTCGTGGCATATATCTTTATATATATATATAAATATATATATATATATATATATATATATATATACCTATATATATATAAACTCGCTGATCAATGGCTCTTACCGACTCTAATAGATTACTATATTTATAATCAATAAATGCTCCATTTGAATGTCTTCATCTTTAAATTTTTTCCCTCATTTATATTATCCTTTCTGTGAAACTTGATTTTATTTTCCACATAAGGAAATCTAAAATTTATTGCATGACTTTTTCTGTAGCCGAGATTTTTCTATTTTTCTTAAAAGTGGTCTATGTGTGTAACCATATTGTTCAAAAGCCTTACTTCTTCATGAAAAAATTTAATAATTTGAAGAAAACATGTTATGGTATTAAAACGTTGAGTCGTACTGTTATTGTTAGTTAATATATATGTATATATATAATATATATATATATATATATATATATATATATATATATATGTGTGTGTGTGTGTGTGTGTGTGTGTGTGTGTGTGTGTGTTTGTGTGTGCGTGTGTGTCACTAAATAGCGTGTGACAATATATTTAGCCAAGGCCACAGGAGAAATAAAAGGAGTACCGAGCGCTTTCGTGTTATTACAACACATTTTCGAGGTACAATGCTAAAAATACAGTGAACATCTAACAAAGTAAACAAAAACCGAAAAAATTGAAAAACAAGTATTCAAAGTCCGGTTAAAACCAGTACAGCAGGTACAGAACAGTTCAACAGGTGATTAAAAAGAAACAACTTGTTTCTTTTTTAATCACCTGTTGAACTGTTCTGTACCTAGCTGTACTGGTTTTAACGCCGGAACCTTTGAATACTTGTTTTTCAATTTTTTCTGTTTTTATGTTTACTTTGTTAGATGTTCTCTGTGTTTTTAGCATTTTACCTCGAAAATGTTGTTGAAATAACACGAAAGCGTTCGGTACTCCTCTTATTTCTCCTGTGGCCTTGGCTTAATATATATATATATATATATATATATATAATATATTATATATATATATATATATATATTATATTATATATATATATAGATAGACCTCAATGGGGTTTTCAAAAAATGCGGCGTGTTTAATACAAGCCCCTTTGGGGATTGCATAAAAACATTAACAGAATACTGAAATATCATAAAGATAACGACTCCCAAGAAAAATTAATCCTAGATAACGACCCCAGAAAACCCTTGGGGTCACTATTTATCAAGATCCAAAAGTTCAAGGTAGCTTCAGCTACAGTTGACTTAAGGTTCATTCTAATTCTATTCTCGTCGAATCTGAAGTGAAGCATGGATTCTGTGATAGTTTCTTTTCATGTTACTTGAAGACGTTGAAGTTTTTATCCTAAGCATATATATTTTTGTGCGTGTAATTTCCTATTTTTCTAGAACATGCAGATTAAGTGGTACATATTTTGAAGGGAGGAATGTGCAAAATTCTGCATTAGTTGTACCTACCGTAACAAATAAACTCTAACTTGCCTTCTCAATCTATATATTTTTTAAAGATAGCTAAAGTCATGGCTACCACTTGCCATCATGAGGTAAATGTGAACTACAACTTTTATCAATTCCAAAATCTGCAGATTGTCTAACGATTAACCAGCTTAAAACCAAGAAGTTGGTGAATTCTTCAGAGTAAACTTATTTAATCTTTTAATAGAAGACAATTACCGCATCTGACAGAATTTGATATTGCAATTTAAGTCAAGAACTTGTGATTTCTGCTCATTGTAGTATCATCGAATTCACTATAAACAATTCGTGTTTGGTCCCTATGCTTATAGATTACCTTGTGTTACACCAGACAAGCCAAAACTTGGATAAACCATTTCAGATTTCTGTACTGATTGTTTTAGAAATCTGGAGTTGTGTGAAAAATATTTCTTGATATTATAGATCGCCCCCTTAAATAATTTTTGTATTACTAAAAGCAAATGTATTCAATATCATCATCTTTTCTGCACCACCTTTTTCGTAGTTTATTTATTTTTTATTTTCGTTGTTACTTTTGTTAATGTAATGTAGCGGCTATTCTTAATTTCCTTATTCATCTGCCAGTCTACTTTATTTTTACTTATACTTCTTTTCGTACTGAAAGATCTTACTTATAAGTTCATTTCTTTGCTCCACAACATCTTTAAAGGTTATTATATGTCTACGTCGCATTTTTTTTCTCTATTGCTTTCAACTGACAGCTAAGGTGCATTGGTAGTTGCTACGACTGTTCGTAGGTGCAGTTGTCTCCTTTTCACAAATCCCAGGTTGCTTTGCTTCGCTACAATCAGTGGATACAGGATTTCCAAAACAGAGGTGAAGAACAAAACATTGTGGTGTTCGTATTAAATATGTTATGATGAGGGGTTCTGTAGAGACCTCAAATATGAGTTTTGCCTTTCTGTATTGAGAACAAAATATGTGATTTTAATGTCTAGGTTACCTATGAATTAGCCACTAGGTAGACCAAGAACCTCCCTCCTGTACTGGTAGGTTTTGAGTGCCCCCATTGCTCAAGTTGCCGTAGCCTACCTCAGTCTGTCTTGCAGACTGACAGCAGACTGACAGGTAGGCTACTCTAGGCAAGGCTGTCATGTTCGTTGTAGGGAAGGGTCTAGGCTAAGATGGGAAATAGCCACAGTACCACCTTGGTGAGGTCCTTAGGATTTTGACTTCTGTCCAAATGAATTTGACTCGTTTTCCCACTGGAAATCGCGAGGTTTATACCTACCACCCCTACCCCCTAGGCAAGGCCTAGCTATATCCAATGAAAATCCCCACCCCCCATCCCTTTCCTTATCTGTGGAACATTTTGGTAGTTTATTATGGGCTATACTAGGTACATAGGTACTTAATTCTTAGTTAGATACACGGAATACTATACTAAGTAGGCCTACCTTTATATAGTAGGTACCTACTATATATTTTTTTTCATGGTACTACCTAATACTAGGTAGATCCATTCTAGCCTAAATCCTGAATGTGGGTGCAAACCACTCTTTTTAGGTACCTAGTAGCTACCTAGTGTTTTCAGCTGCATGCATAACCTCAATCTCAACATAGCCTAACATACCTACCTACTAGCTAAACTTTGTGTGTCAACTAGCTAACACTACTAGCTAGTATAGGTACTAGCAATCTCCAGAAAATTTAGGTAAGTAATTGCTCTAGGTATGTCAGGTACCTGTTTCCTTGGAAACTGACTCTGGTGTGCTATAGTAATTTGGTTGCTTAGGCTTGTTAAGAACTTACTGTCATTTTTTGTTGGTTGACTGTAATTAACCCCCCCCCCCCCCCCCCCAGGGCTACAGCACTAAACACGAAATTCATTTGACCCCCAATCCCTAGTGGCTTTTGTATTCATGAGACCTTTCCTTGTGGTCTGTGTGGAATTTTGACTTAGAAATACCAATTTATGAAGCTGGAAAAGGTAAGAGGACAGTCGCAGGGATGCAAAGGGTGCCAGATCCTTCTCTCTATGATGGCTTCTCCTTCCCTGGACAACCCACCTACCCTAACTAGACCTAGAGCACCAAAAAGTCAGAATGAAGTACGTACAGGGATATGGCCTCTCTTAACTTTGGTTGCCAGGTTCTAACCTTGCCTTGGGGAGGAAGAGAACCTCTATCCAAACTTTAATCAGGCTATGGCACTAAAGTCATAGGCTATAGGCTTAAGTAAAATGTAGAAATTCATATTAGCCTAACCTTGCACACTGGCTCCTTGTTGGCAGGGATTGTGTAGGTCTCCCCCTTAGCATTCCAAAGACTATATTCCTTGCTGTCCTGAGTCTTCCTGTTAGGAATGTGGTGGCTGGTTCTCCATGTGGTGGAAGAGATTTAAAAAGGCCTTTCCCATCAATCCTTGCAAAACCTTGACATACAATAGTATGCGTTTCCCCTAAGTGCTTAATCTTGTTGATCACTCCAGGTCTCAGGATATCTGGTAGCTCCACTTTTTTTCTTTCTATGAAGTCTTCTTTCGAAAACCCTACAGGAGAGTGTCAATAGACTACAAACCCAAAGCACCAACAGGAAATTGGCCTGCAAGGAGAGACAAGTTATAGGAAAAGGGGATAAATTAATAAAAAAAAAAGGGGGGGGGGGAATAACAGAAAAAATGGATACACCTGTTTTCAGAAAACTTATCAGAAAGTAGGAGTGAATTTGCTCCCAGCTTACTAAACATTTGGAGATCAGAAGATTCCACAACTGCACCAGGTAAACTATTCAGCATTTTAGACAGGGCCAAGATAAAGGTCATAGCAAACTGAGTAATATTAAACTTGATACGAAAAAATAACATACTGGTTGCAGCAGCACCCTGCCAAGTGCTGTTAGCAAAAACAGCGAGGGTGGTTAAAAAAAAAGGGTGGGAGATATTTGTTGTTATAGTACATGTATGCAGCAACCATAATGAAATCAATATATGCCCCTAGTAACCATTAGGAGTTGGAAAAATAGAATTAACTGATGACAGCTCCATAGCACTCCAAACAAGGAAGAAGACTTGAAATGTTTAATATATTTTCATCACCAAACATTCAAGATGATTTCTGCAAGATACCAACTTTTTGAGAAAGAGGAAGCAATTCATTTACAAAGTAAAGGCTTCTAAAAATTTGATTTTCTATCTTAAGTTATACCTAGAATCTTAAAGATTCTTAAAACCTTTCAATTTATGTGTAATGAGGATGCAAAGGCACAAGTGTTCTGGAGCAATAAGTAAAAGAAAAACATCAATGGCATATGTAGTCAGTTTGTACTACTCCAGACCTTGCTGCAAGTCACTTTCATAGATAATAAATACCAAAGGATGAGGAACACTACGTTGAGGAAGACTTGAAATGTCAGTACTAAAGCATAGACCCTTTGGTTTCTGCTTATAAAAATCCATTTAAAATATTAAGAAAGATCTTCCAATTCCCAATCATCTTTGCTTGTAAAGAAGTGCTTCATGATTCACAAGGTCAAAGGCTACAATAAAATCTAAATCAACCATACATGCTTCTGCATCCTTTTCTAAACACTCTGCAAGATGTTACATATTGGCAAGAGTCATTATGAGCACCAATTCCTTCACAAAGTTCTAACCTACAAAGAGGCATAGGGAGCAGCTTCTCTAAAACCTTAAGAGATAAAGTAAGGGTAATTGAAATTGGTCTTTATTCTAAGGGGCATACTTTCATGTTGAGTGGTATCACAATCTTGTTGGGGCATCTAAAAAGTTACCCCGGTATATAGAATATATATATATATATATATATATATATATTATATATAAATGTGTGTGTGTGTGTATGTATATATATGTATATATATATATATATATATATATATATATATATATATATATATATATATATATATATATATATATATATTCACACACACACACACACACACACTACACACATATATATATATATTATATATATATATATTATATATATATATATATATATATATATATTATATATATAATATATATATAGATATATTATAATATATTATATATTATATATATCCATTATATATATATATATATATATATATATATATGCACACACCACACACACAACACATATATATATATATATATCTATATATATATATATATATATATATATATATATATATGCACACACACACACACACACACACATATATATACCATATATATATATATATATATATATATATATATATATAATATATTATATATATATATATATATATATACATAAATATATCTGTATACTGGGATAACTATATACACACATACATACAGTGGATCCCCATAGTTGCAGGAGATGGGTACCATACCTGCAAATAGCTAGAATCAGTTGATACTTAAAAACCCCTCTAAAAATACTTAGAAATGCCTACTTTGATAGTTGAAACACTAAAGAGAAAAGTATATCTTAGTTTTACCAGACCACTGAGCTGATGAACAGCTCTCCTAGGGCTGGCCCAAAGGATTAGATATTTTTCCGTGGCTAGGAACCAATTGGTCACCCAGCAATGGGACCTACAACTTATTGTGGGATCCGAACCACAGTATATCGAGAAATTAATTTCTATCACCAGAAATAAATTCCTCTTGATTCTGTGTTGGCTGAGCCGGGAATCGAACTTTGGACCACTGGATTGGCAGTCTAGCGCGAAAACCACTCGTCTAGCGAGGAACTGAAACACTAAAAAACTTCTAGAAATACTTATCCCTGAGTATATTTTAATAGTTTTATTGCAAAAAGTGTCTGTAATCATGAAAATTATATGAAAATACAGTAATTTTTTAATATTTCTGAAAAATACCACTAATAGGCAAATTTTCCATGAATATTGTCTATATAGGTTCCATAGAAAAATCTGGTAATCAGTGAGACTGTGAATCATGAGTCCACGAATTGTTGGGGGTCAATTGTATATCCTGTATATTTATTGTTTATTTATAATTATGTAATGTTTATGCATGCATATGTAGATATGTTTGTATATGTAGGTACGTATGTAGATACATATAAAAGATGATGATGATATTAGTCCTGAAGAGGCAGAGCTTCTTGATGTATCAGTGTTGTAACCTCTCCTTGATAGAGCTACTTCTGAGGTTAATGGGAGGAATGTCTTATTCCATTCATAACTCAGTTGTAAAGTAACAAAAGCAGTTGTGTGCAAATCATATAAAGTAGCCCTGCTCAACCATAAGTAGCTGTTTTTTGACAGTGTCCCATCATTGTTTCATTAACCCCTAATTATTAAGGTCATCACCTAAAATGTTGATAATAGATTAGAAATTCTTAGCATTACCTTTGAAATCTTCCTTCTAGGGTCTAGCCCCTACAGCCATTTTTGCATTTAAGTTCTATGTAGAATTTCCCAAACCACTCTTGAGTTCTGCTTCAGTAGTGATCTGGCTCACATTCTAAGTGGAAAAATTACATGTAACTATACTGACATTTTGTATAAAAGTAACTTACCAAGTAATTACTTAGCTAATGCTTATGCCTCGCACGGCATCCAAAATTTAAAATTTTGTGAACAAGTGACTGTTACAAAGCAGGGTTGACGGGCCCCGCCCACCGGAACAGGATCTAGCGAGTGACAGAAGCCATCAGCGTCATTCTTGTTTATGCCGCACAATCGACAACATGTTGTGCCCCTGAATTCATGATCGCCAGTTTGCTGAAGTTGGTGACGTACTTGCTTTGAATTTTGACTGTTGCCCTCTGTTTGCTTGGATATGTAACTTTAGCTCCTTTTTTAGCTTTAGTTAGTTAGTATGTCAGATTCTAGTGCTTCCAGTCTTTGCTATTGCAGTGAAGGCTGCAAGACTAGGTTAACCAAGCTGTGCTATGATGCACATACCATGTGGAGTAGGAGTAGGGGCCAAGTTTGTACGAGAGAGCTTATTGCAATGAGTGTAAGGACTGGGTTGAGACTTGGTGGAAGTTTTTTGAGTCACACCTGAATAAGGTAGAGAAGAATAGTATCAGAAAGACGGCTGCTTGCGCCGAAAGTAGGTCCTCTATTAGTAGAGATTCTTCACCTAGGCCTGAGGCAGACTCTGGTCATGCTCTTCCCTCTATTCATGGTGATCACCTTTCTCCCATCCTCAGTCCTCCTCCTCCCCCTTCTACTCCCATGTTCAGCTCCCATGCTTCTGAACCTGGAGCCATTTCCAGTCTCAAATCTAGGATTAATTCAAAATTTCACATAAGTGACTTACCGAACAGTTACATAGCTTATAGCTTCTTACCTGCAGCAGTCGAAATTCAAATTGTTGGCGCCAGCGGCGTTGCTATCTTGAGTATAGGTGATACAAGACCCGCCCACATCCGGGAACCCTGGGTAACTGCTAGCCTCCTTCTACCGTCAATTTTTATTGTAGTGTCGTTAACCGAACAATTATAGAGCCGTGATTTCCACGAGCGGCAGGATACTAAATTCAAATTTAGCGCGTCGGCGTCGCCAACACTGGTGGTGATGACGTCATCTCCCTCCACTCGCGGGAGAACCAGGTACAACTGCCCAGGTGAATCCAATTCTTTTCCTGCCGGCGTCCGGTGAACATCGGTGGTCGGTTGCGGTTGGATGACTTTGCTTCGCTTTTTTTCTTGGGGAATTGATCTTCGGAATTGGTGAAGTACTCTTTTTTGGCGTTGTTGTTATTTTGCTTTTATTTTAGGCGTTGCCATGTCGGATTCTAGTCCGTCGGGAGTTAGGTTTTGCATCTCAGGATGTAAAACTAGATTATCCAAGTTAGAATATGATTCTCACACTAAATGTGTTAAGTGTAGGGGACAGGTTTGTTCAGCAGATCGAACATGTAACGAGTGTAGTGATTGGACTGATTCTCAATGGAAGTTTTTTAGTTCATACTCGGAGAAATTAGCTAAAGACAGAATTAGAAAAGCAGCGCTTAGGGAAAGTAGACTTAGCTCCGCTTCGTCTTGCGATGCTTCTGTTCCTTCTGTTTCTCCTCAAATTGTTATGTCTCCTTTAAACTACACCTCCTATTCCTCCTACTATCCCGCTTCTCCGGCTTCCCGTGTAGTTCTTCCGACACCATTGCCAGTCTGGAATCGAGGCTAGATCAGAAATTTTCGGTACTAGCGAATACGGTTTTGCAACTTGGTAATTCAGTTAAGACGTTTTTGGAGAAAGCGGCTTCAGGTAAGAGTGTAGTTGAGGGTGCGTCTGTCTGTCCTGACACGTCTCCTAGACAAAGGTCACTGTCCAGCTCCCCCGCACGGGGAGAAGACATACCGGAAGTCCAAGGGAGTCGATCGGGATTTGCCCACAGACAGGCGCCTCTCTTGTTGAGCCTGTTGCGCCTCAACAGGGCTCGGTTAAGCGTCGGAAAGGTGTTGCGGTCAGACGCCTTTCGAATGATTCAAGCGATTCGTCTCCGGTCGCGGCGCTCCTTGCGAGATTCGCCCGTTTCGCGTCCCTTAAAGAGGCGTTCAGGCGCCGATTCTTCGCCTCCTCCAGTCAAGCGGTATAAGGAGCCTGAGAGTAGGGTTGCGCCGCGGCCATTAGCGGCTCGTTCGTCGCCTCAATCTGTGCTTTTTCGGCTCCATCTACTAGTAGAGATTGTGGTTTTAGCGCTGTAGCTAGCAGTTCTAAGGGGTGTGTTTCTTTAGGCGCTTTTTCGTCTGTTACGGCCCTGATGCGCCTGTTTCGCTCGAATTTCGGCGGCTCCGAGCGAGGCGCAAGTAGTTTTTCCGCCTCCTGCTGACATTTAGGCTCTTCCAAGCCTACGTTAACTGTTTTTGATTCGTCTCTGGCGCCTTTGCGCAAGCAGTTAGAGATGTTAACCAACTGGATGAATGAGTCCAAGGGTGGTTCGAAACCTTCAGATCCGGTTGTAGTTCCGTCTACTTCTTCGGCGGTATCGGAGAATGAAGAAGAAGTAGAGGAGGAGGATTCACATCACCTCTCGTGTTATTCACGTCTCCTTAGATTTCTTCTGGTATCTTATCCAGATTATTTTGAGAAAGCGGCCCCGCGCTCCCCAACTTCGACTTTTTTGATGAGGAGGAAAACTTCAGACCCTCTCCTCCCAAAACTTGTTCTATCTAAAGCGGTTAGACATTCGTTGAAAGAGACGGAGAAATGGATGTCTATGAAAAGAGACTTAGGGAAGGCTCTTTTGCTTTACCCCTCCTCTAAGTTGCTTCGTAAGAGGTATAGGTTTTTATGTAACTGGGGAAGCTCCTTCTCTGGGAGTTTCTGCCTCCTCCCAGGGAGACTTCTCCAGTAATCGACTCCTCTAGAAGATCTGCTTTCGCCGCAGCGAAAGTTTTCTTTACAGCGCCTGAGTTGGACCACGTTGTAAAGAATCAATTTAAACTTGGAAGTCTTTAGCTTCCTTGATTGGACTATTGGCGCTTTAGCGGCCAAGATCGAAGACTGTCCTTCTCTTTCTCAGGAGTTAGCGGAGGATTGGATTGGTGTTCTGTCCTGTGCGGACAAATCCATTAGGGATGGATGTGATGAGTTAGCTTCGCTCATCGCCTTTGGTACCCTTAAGAAAAGGCAACTTGGTGCTCCTTGCTTCTAAAAGGGTTACGTCCCAACAGAAGTCTGCTCTCTTGTTTGCTCCTTTGTAGAATGAAGCCTAACCTCTTTCCAGACGATGTAGTGTTGTCAATTTCGTCTGCGCTAGATAAGAAATCTACTTCGGATTTACTGGCACAGTCTACTAAGAAACCTAAAGCTCCTGTGGAGACTGTTCCTTCGGTTTCTCCTCTGACCCAAGCGCCTTTTCGAGGGAGAAAACCCAAGCGCTTCTTTCGGCCGAAGTCGAATTTGCGACCTCAGTCTAAGGCCTCGGCCAGGTTAACAAACCTTCCAAATGAAAGCTCGTTCTTCATGCACCAGTGGGAGCCGAGGCTGGCGCTGTTTTGGGATGGAATGGGAAAACAGAGGAGCAGAAGCCTGGGTAGTGCAAGTACTCAAGTTCGGCTATCGTATTCCTCTCGTTTCACCTCCCTCGCTCTCACCTGTGCCAATTCCATTCCAGGCATACTCTCCGGGCTCAGACAAATTTCTGGCGCTAGCCGCAGAAGTGGAAGCGCTTGTTCTCAAAGAAGCGATAGAACAGATA